>NC_134265.1:67312850-67640241 GCF_031893055.1 Leptodactylus fuscus
TATTCTTTTGCTTTCTTATATTTCCCAAATGTACAGCAAATTTCAGACATTGTTGGCAGCTCCTTATTTGATGTCTTGAGTTTCATGAATGTATTAGAACACTTTTCTTGACAAACAAAAAAAGAGCATGCGCTGCTGCCACTACAGTCAGAAGATCTCCTTCCTTTTCTATACAATTTAAGGCCGGGTCCCCGATACAAAAATGCATTGTTTTACAGTACCTGCAGAGTGAATAGGATTCTGGATAATCCCATCCACACATCGCAGAAAAAATCTGCAACTGAAAAGCTGTAATATCAAAAACACATTTTTGCAAATTGCAGCATGTCGGTTATACCTACAGAAATGCTACTGGTTTCCATAAAGATATAATAGAAGCAGAAAGTCCACAGTCTGCAGACTTTCGGTGAAAAAACACTGCAGAAAAAACACACAATGCATTTTCACTGTGGTCTTTTCCATAGTGTTTTTTAGTCAGCGATTCACTGCAAGGGTCCTTAGCCTAAGGGTAAGTTCAGACATGGTTTATTGGTCTGGAACCTGAGGTGGACAAAAACTGGGTAGCTGCGACTGAAAGCCGATGCACTGCACCGCCATCCAGTCGCGCACTCTGCTCAGGATTAGTCCCAATGAATCGGCCTAGTCAGGAGGAGAGAGTGTCTTCAGGCTGAATCGCGAGGCGAAACGGCCTAAAGAATGAACATCTCACTTCTTTTTCTGGGAGCCGGAAAAAAACAGCTCCCGGAAAGACCTGAGCAGCTCCCATTGATTTCAATGGGAGCCGTCTATTTGGTCAGGATTTTGAGGTGGATATGGCCTCAAAATCCTGACCAAAAATCCCCGTCTGAACTTACCCTAAGGCTAAGGCCCCACGGGATATCCCGCAGCAATAAAGCGCTGTGGGAAAAACCACGGCGGCAACACATCACCCACCGCCTGGCTGATAGAGATACAATATTCAACACTCCACAGAACATGTTTGCGCTGTTCTTGAGTCCAGTTGTGGTGTCCTTTACCCCACTCCTTCCAATACTTGGCATTGTGTTTGGTAATGTAAGGCTTGCATGGAGCTGCTCAGCCATTGAAGCCCATCATATCAATCTGTGGCAACATTTTTACACTGATGTTAATACCAGAGGAGTTTTGGAATAGATTTGTTGCAACAGTTGCATTCTGCTACAGTATCACGCTGGAATCCAGTGAACTCTTTAGAAAGACCATTTGTTTTGCAAATGTTTGTGAAGGCAACTGCTCGTGCTGGATTTGGACGTCATTCACACCCGTACACAATGATTAAACTGGGACCCAAAGTTTTTCTCCATATAGTATATTTATAAATATGTTGCATCACTATACAAAGGTCTGTGGCATCACAACTAGAAACTACATGAACATCATCGTGCCATGCCAAAAGCAAAAGCGCCTTCCATCACCTCTTTATAACTAGTTCACACGGCACTGACTGAATTCTTCATCCTTGTACCAGCTCAGGCATATTTTAACAATTACATAATAAAAATCGGATGCAATAAAGGCAGGATCATTGCTCGCACATCTGAAGTATATTCATCTTGAAACCATTTAGTGTTTTATATGTTCCTGAAACATTCATATATCTTTTATATATATATCTAATATCAGACAATTCAGATGTTAGGGCTGGCCTTTGGAATAAAGTAAAAATTTTATGAGAATCAAGAAACACACAAATGGTATTACTTATGGCACTGACCTGGAATTCCAGCATAGTTTTGCCAATGTTGGCCTCCAACATATAATGATAGGCACCAATGCTTGTACTTGGGTCATCGGCATCATCCACATTACCCTGCAGAACGGAGGCAAAAGTAAAATGAAGTCAAAATACGGATATGGGTATACAAGAAAGTAACACTATTAAATTGCTCTCAAGATGTTTCGCTGTGACCCAAGTTGAGTGAAACTCTTTGAGGGCTATGGTCGTCCATTTTTTTCATACACACACCAGATACTAGACTTATGTGTTTGGGAACCTATCCATTATGATCTAGGATTAATATATTCCATTAAACGCATGCCCATAATGTCCACAAAATTGACTTTTTGAAAAATGAAGAGGTTGGCAGGGCTACTCTTGTGCTTTGCTCTAGTAATGTTATTAGTTAGAATATAATTGGTATCATTGAATAAAGCATTTAGGGATATTACGGAAGAGTAAAATAACATAGTGTTGAGCAAAAGCTAAGAGATCTCATATCAAGGTTATAATTTGTCTATGGAGCCGTGGAAGATACAATATTATTTCATTCCAGGACGACCATTGTAAGTTGAAATCATTGAGACCTTAACTCTATTGAAACTTGTACTTTGAAACGTCTCAAAAAGACTGTCTCTATGAAAAGACCACCCCCTTACCAAGAGAACTACTCTTTGAAGGTAATTTGTAAGCCGTTTCATTTTAAAATTCATTGTATAATAATGTCAAACAATTATGAAAATAAAAAGTAAAATAAATAATCAGGTAACTAATATAGACATAGAAAAATTACTTCCTAAAGGATATACAGTATACCTGAAAAATACAGTGATTTCACATGGCATATAATAAGGTGCAGCTCATCCTGGCACCAGACGTGTAATACTGCCCTATACAGTATACAGTATACTTTTGCACCGGTCAAATTTTGGTTTAATGCATATTGCACATTTTCTGTTAGTACAATAAACCTCATTTCAATCCTGAAATATTACTGTGTCCATCAGTTATTAGATATATCAAACTGAAATGGCTGTTGCAAACACCAAAATATTTAGAACAAAAAATGATTGATTAATAGGGGTGCCCAAACTTTTTCATAGGACTGTATACATGTTTATTGGCCCAATACTACCGTATGCCTTACTATATGAAACCATATCAAACTTTACTTAGTATTCACGGTCTTAGCTTGTGTTATAAGTTTATCTATCTAAAAAAAAATGGACTATGTTCTAAAGGATGGAAAGCTATGGATCTGCTTCATAATACAGTGATGAATATATGGAGGCTGCATATGGTGGCACATGGTGTACCTGGGTTCATAGTATGGTAGTGTCAGGTCATACAGGCGCTGTACGTGCCGTGATCTGAACACCCTTAACAGATAAACAGTAGCTTGTATCTTCTTGAAGGGTCTACAAGGCAACCACAGAAGTCTAAAATTTCCTCCCAGACCTGCGGATTATTATCACAAAGTTTCTTTAGCAATTTATGCAGTTCTCTAATGTATTCCTTAAGGTGGCCTCAAAATCGGATCTTTCAGACTGTGCAAATTTAGTTCTCTCTTTGGAAATATTATTTCTTCCAGTTTACATCAAGTGTAAGCCAAGTGAGCAACTCGCCAGCATTAAAAAGGAGGAAACAAACCAAATCTGAAACAACAAATATTCCAGCTCCACAAAGCCTAGTGAAAGATCCTTCATGTACAATCGCTTTCTGTTCCAATGTGATTATGCTTTTCTGCCATTAAATCCCATCTAGGATTCCCTTGATCTGTCAGAAAGTATGCCAATGTCTAAAACATCAAATGGCATTTCACAGGAGAATATAGGGACATAAAATATGGAGCACGCCTTCTGTATTAAAATGTTATTCTTCATGGAAAGGGCAATAAAATGCAAACTAGCATCGATTTTTCTATCCACAAACATCCCGCCACACTCACATACGTGGACTCCTGCTGTGATGGGTGGGCGGCATGGAATGACTGCTGTTAATACTTGTTCCTCTGTGTAATATTGTACTATTATATCATCACATACATTATTGGTAATTGTTACTTATAAAATCCATGACATAGTGAGCACCAAACTTTAGGGTGAATTCACACTGAGTAAACGCTAGCTTATTCTGAACGTAAAACACGTTCAGAATAAGCGGCGTCTAAAGCAGCTCCATTCATCTCTATGGGAGCCGGCATACGAGCGCTCCCCATAGAAATGAATGGGCTGCTTCTTTCACTCCAAGCAGTCCCATTCACTTCAATGGGACTGCTCTGAGTGAAAGAAGCAGCCCATTCATTTCTATGGGGAGCGCTCGTATGCCGGCTCCCATAGAGATGAATGGAGCTGCTTTAGACGCCGCTTATTCTGAACGTGTTTTACGTTCAGAATAAGCTAGCGTTTACTCAGTGTGAATGCACCCTCAAGGTTCTGCCGACCCCCCCAACTAACTAGGTAAATACACAGCCAAATCAGTCTTTACTGAAAAGGAGAACGATCACAACTGTATTGTATAGTTCTTTTGTATATAACATGATGTAATACAAAATACCAAATGCAATAATACCATGAAATATTTCTGTAGCAGAGGCCCTGACAACAAACTCCTTGACCACTGTAATACGTGCCCATACTGAAGAGCAACTGGTTCTCTCCAACCACTAGCCACCAACTTTCACCCAGGTACAATGGCATAGCCAGGGGTAACCCAAACACCAAGTTTCCATAACTTACTTCCCAGGGTCCACCCCAAAATAACTTTTAATGCAACTTCACCAAAATTTATTCAACTCCTGATGTGATTAATTGAACAACAAGAATTTGCCCCAAGTCAAAAAATACACCCTATATTACCCTCTCTCTAACCAACAAAGATCAGCAAGCTTTACAATACGAAAAGGTAACAAAAAAAGTGCAAAAAAGCAAAATATCTACCAACGTATGTAAACTTTTTAGTACAACTGTACTTGTACTCACAGCCATTTTACACCCATTTTCATAGATCTCTTATACATTACAGCATATGCAGGGATCCATGTTAACTGACAAAAATAGAGCATAACCTATATTTTGACGCTTTATATATTGTGTAATGTGGATGTGCTTGGTATTGGCCAGGAGAATATTGAATGAGACATCACTGGTGCCAATGCTGCTGGTGGTCATCAATGTCTAACGCCGTAAAAAAAACCTTTAAAGAATGGATCATAATAGATAGTATTGATGGTAAATTGTAGTTAAGATAATCTTTGTTTGATGGTCCTCGGCTGTGTCATGTGATGAAGAATAAGACTCTACAACTGACACAACATCTTATGAGTGGACGGGAAGTCAGTTTCTATATTCACTCAATATGAATCTTCTAAGAATTAATATAGAAAATAACTATTGTCTACACGTAAGATACGGCGTCAGCTGTAGAGTTCAATTTCTGGTCACATGACACAGCTGAGGACCAGAAGATAGAGGATAACTCACAAATATGGCCACCCGGAAAAGACCACTAAAATTTACATCATGTACCTTTATAATGGGCCAGAGAACTTTTAATGGGAGTGCTTTTTAATCAAATCTCTTATTGGATATCTAATGATTTGAATAAATAAAATAAAAATGCAAGCATCAGCCATTTATGCCACATGGGGCCCCGGCCTAAGGCCTTATACACATGGTCAATGTTTGGTCAGTAATTTGCATCACCAGGTACAGGTTGAAAACACAGAAGAGGTGCAAATTTTTCCACTATACTTTATCTTTGTATAGTCTCCATTCCTGGTTTTGGCCCGAAAATAATCACTAATACAAATCACTGACCAAACACTGACCGTGTGAATACAGCCTAATACATTTCAGATGCAGCAGGAAAAAATCTGGAAACTACAGCAAAATCTGCAGAAATTCCCCCAGAAATAATTTATTACGGATGTGTGGTATGGAATCAACGTAAAAAAATCTCAGATAAATCTTCTGTCTAGTATATGTGTTACTGTTGTTCCGATCCTCTGTCAGCAGTGTGAATGTAGCCTAATATACTATGTCATCAATTTATATCTCAAAGAAATGAGTCAGATCTGCTGACAGGTTTTATTTAGCTAAAGAAAGCAATTCCAAGAAAGTATTATAATGGCTATTTATGCAGTTTCTTAATATATTGCAGCTGCTATAGGGGAGCGATACTTAAAAAACAAACGCTTCTAAATGTAGTTATCAGAGTAGAAATCTGCTGATCTGTGGAGGTCGGACCCCACTCATTACATATTAAGGGTCCATTCACACAGAGGAAAATGGTGAGGAATTTGGTGTGGAATTTCAGTGCTGAAAAAAAAAGCCTCCCATTGCTAGCAGAAAAAAAGAACCCATTGAAGTCAATAAGAGGCTTTTTTTTCCAGCGCTGAAATTCCACACCAAATTCCTCAAAATTTTCCTCTGTGTGAATGGACCCTAATAGTCTATTTTAGGGACAGGCCAGCGATATACCTTTCCAGGACACCCCATCTTATGATCATCTTTACACAGCACAAGACACCATTGATATATCTACCCTACAATGTACATTTCTTAAAGGGAACCTGTCAGATGGTTATTCCACCCTAAGGGTAAGTTCAGATGGAGTTTTCTGGTTCAGAACCTGAGGTGGAGGCCGCTTCATGCTCCAGACCAAAAGCCAGGTAGCCGCGACTGAAAGCTGGTGCACTGCACTGGCATCCGACCGCGGACTCTGCTCCGGTCATTGGGCCTAGTCCGGAGGAGGGAGTGTCTTCAGGCCAAATCATGAGGTGAAATGGCCTGAAGAATGAGCATGTCACTTCTTTTTCCAGGAGCTGGAACAAGTTGGCTCCCGGGAAATCCAGAGCGGCTCCCATTGATTTCAATGAGTGCCATCTTTTTGGTCAGGATTTTCAGGCGGATACAGCCTCAAAATCCTGACCAAAAAACTCAGCCTGAACTTACCCTTAGGCTAAGGCCCCACTTTGTGGATAGGCTGTTTTTTTTGTTGCAGATTTTACTGTGATTGTTTTTAGCCAAATCCAGAGTGGCTACAATAGCAATGAGAAATTTAGAGGAAGTTCTTATACGTATAATCTTCTGCTCAATCCATTCTTGGCTTTGGCTCAAAAACACAGCAAAATCTATAACATAAAAATCAGCTTTTTTCACAGTGCGGTGCCTCATCCTAAAATGGTCCCAGTGTGTGCAACATCATCACCTTATACAGTCTAATATACATGTCCCTCACCATCGGACATTAGCCTGATACCTTTCCTAACTGCCGGCCTCACAGGGTGACTCGATGACTACGTGACTAGATGAAGCTGCTCCCTTCTTCCTGTAACTAGTTATGGTAAATGTACATAAGGTACATAAAGTCATGGTTCCAACTTGACTTTTCAGCAACAGAAAGCTTAGAGAGTGGAACCATGGGGAAGGCCAATACTTAGTGTTATACAAGCTGGGAAAGAGCAACAGTGACACCTTCATTGCACCAAACATCTCATTAGTATATCAGGAAAAAAAGATAATTGATCAGCAAAAGAGACACCGACCAGTTGTCCGATTTTGCTTATAGTTTAATAGGGGCTGTTCTGGTGACAAACCTCCTTAAAAACACCAAGCGTGCATTAATTGCAAGGAGGATCTGTCACCAAGTACCAAATACTAAATGACACCCATCATTTTACGGTCGATGTGCCCCGGTCAATTTTTTTTATTTTTTATTATTATATTAGCTCCCCCTCATTCAAAAGGCCCTTGGAAGGTTGTGTGTAAACTAGCTCTGATTCTCCAAGTGGGTGGTGACTTCTTATTTTCTATAAGAAAAGGTTCCCTCCCACTTGAATAATCACAACTAGTTTACATGCAACCTTCCAGGGTCCATATTTTTTCAATGGATAGATGAATTTAAAAAAAAAAAAAAAAAAAAAAAAAGAAAAAAAAAAAGTGCCAAACTGTTGAAGGGCAATTCTATGCTGGATGGCATTGTGCCACCATAAGAACTATAAATAGAGCTCTCAGACGAGACCTATATATCTTGCCCCTGTGTAAATAATAACCAGTCTGTATTATTACTGTGTCTCCCATGTCATATCATGCTATATATTAGCAGAAAATATTTGCGCCCATTTATAGATGATTTAGTGTTGTTTGCAGCACTTACATACTTCCAAATCATCACATTACCTATTAAATCATATCGATAAACTGTGCTGAGATTCACATCAATGAAATAAACTAGGCGAGAACGTCACGGCTGCTTTTTACCTGCTGATTTATTCTTGCTTGATATTGGATGGCAATTTTAAGTAATTAATCACTTTTATGAAGATTTCTGTGCCTAAAAGGAATACCCTTTGTAGACTTCTGGGCGCGACTTTCCTCTGGGATATCTAAAAGCCAGCATAAATATTTCAACGGCCCTGTGTTAATGTTGCTGGATTCAGATGCCATAAATTTCCCAATGCATTTAGAGTTAAAAAAATACTGGCAAAAGCGTGCGTGACCTTACAATATTTGTAACTCTTGGGTGTATATTCCATGGCCATGATTGTTAGTAAGAAATCTTTTCAGCAAGGCCCTTCTGTCAGAGGCTGCCCTGTCACTGGCCAGTGTAACCTACAACTTAATGGTATGGCGGTATATAAATCACATCATTATGTAGAGCACGGCACAATGTATTCTGCACGGGATATTGCTTCTGTAGCATGAAGAACCTTCATAAAGAAAATAGGTAGCCATCTGATTCACAATGTAAAAAAATTTACATTAAATAATAATTCATAGGTAAAGTACAGTGTGCCCTCCTTTTTAAAGGGGATATCCGGAATTAGCGAGTTCATTGGTCCATTGGTCAAAGCTTGGACTGGCCCCTGGGGTAATGATGAATTGCCCGATGGGTCCCATGACTTTAGGCAGGGTTGGCATAGTGGAGGAGTGGGCAGACTGGGCACATCAACAATAAAAAGGGGCCTATGCTATATTATCAGCGTGCCCCATGTGACTGCCGAAGCCAAATCACAGTCCTCAGCGGTGACATTCAAAATGTATGATGTCAACTGCAGACGTAAAGAAGAAGCTGGCGGAAACATAGAAGCAACGTGAGGATGCCCAGGAGAGGTAAGGCAAAAATAAAAAATAAAAATAACTTTTTTTTATTTTCCCTCACCTCTCCTTGGCCTCTGATTATTATACTCTGGGGTCTGGAGTGAAAGTGGAAGTATAAGAACTTCCTATATATTTCCAACTCTTTATGTAGCCATTCTTGGCTTTGGCTCAAAAAAGCAAAGCAAAATTTGCAGCAAAAATACTGCGTTTCTGCAATGGGGGCCTTCGTCTAAAGATGCCTTCAATCTCATATAATAGGTTACCTTTACAAAAAGTCCAATATGAGTTTATGAAATGAGCGGAACGATAGTATGAGGGGGAGGGGAGGGACCTAATATTTCACTTATTCAACACTACATCAAGTAACAATGTCCTTAATGGTTTAATATGGTAAATCAGTCAATGTGTCTCTTATCTATTAATGGCACCTGATTTAGAAAGCAAGGAAGTAGTTAACTATCTCAGGTATATACTGGATTTCTTGCCTGCCATTAAGCCTTTCAGTTGTTAGTGAGTTTTGTGGTTGACGTTTGTTTACCTGCCACCCAGAAGCTAAATGCAAGTCTCCCAAATGAACCTTTTCTGAGAACAGTGTTGTACTGTTCCTCTGTAATTCCTCCCAACAATAAATGAATAATGAACTGCCAACTGCAAAGGGCGGCAATAATATTGGATAAACTTTTGCACCTTCACAGAGGCCCCAAAGGTCAGGGGGCCTATGACCTTAATGGAGCTTTCTACAGATTGTGTGTAAAAAGGTCTAAACTATTGGACTTTATAGTTAACAATTACTGGTGGGTTATTAAAAAACAGGGTGCTCTATGAATTACTGGAATACAACGGGCCCGAGTTGCACAGTTGGCTCTGCCCAGGCCCGATGCCTGGCAGAGTGAATTCAGAGCCGGAAGATGCTGTGGGGACGCTGCAAGGAGAAGACTTCTAGGAGGATCCAGCCCGACCCTCACTCATGGACTTGGTAAGTATAATTTGATCGAACGTTGCCTACCCCTGAAACGAGCATTTTCCACCCATAGACTATAATATGGTTCGATATTCAATTCGAGTAGTCGAATATTGAGGGGCTACTCGAAACGAATATCGAACCTCGAACATTTTACTGTTCGCTCATCTCTAATAGTGAATATACAACATGACAGAACATCAGTATTTAATCTACCAGAAAAAGTGCTGTATGCCTCCACGTAAATCAGAAGCATGCGAAAGAGCATTTTATATGGGTTTTCTATATAATATCAAGTAATATAGCAGAATTCAGTGATGTGTAAATTAACATTACCCTTAGACATAAGTGCATGTAAGGCAATGCTATACAGACAGCTTGGCAAATCTGCAGCATCTGAAGCTGCTGGAGAGAATCTTGTTATGAATTACATTGAGGTGAAGTAAGCCTGTCCTTAAGAGGTCCCACAAATTCTTAGGGTCAGTAAAATACCCACCTATTACTGACAGCTTTTATATTTCCCTTCTTTGTAGTGGAAATTTTCATTTTTATTGTACTTTCTTCTCTCTTTCCTTTATCCTCAGCTAGTAAATATTTTATTTGACACATTTATGTGCGCAGCGAATATCTTGTTGGGACATTTTGTCAAAATCTAAGATATAGTTACACTTGGTGAACTATTTTGGGTAGGGTACAAAATGGAAACAAGGCGGATTGTTTTATCTAGGAGAAGCACAAAGTTCTGTTCTAGCAGGTCTGTCAATATGTATTTCCTGAGCCAGGAAACTGATTATTCCTCTGGTTTAGTAAATGTTTCTGGAATATCGAGACAATTAGCACAACTTGAGTTCTCACACTAAACCTTTCACTCCGCTGGCCCTCACCGACAAAGAGTCAAAGGGTTGCCAAAACGTGAAAACTGCTTTAAACAAAGTGGTATATTTGCTTTGGAGAATTCATCCATAAGCTTTGCTGAAAGCTCAAAAATTGTTATTCAGAGGAAAATGAGTTCAATCATTGCAATAAGTAATTTTTCAGACTCCCGAGAGCTGAGATGGCATTGTAATACATGGAGGAAAAATAGTGTGCCAAAATGAGGTTGGACAAGAAGCAGAAAGATGCCTATAAATCACTAGATGTTGCGCCGTGAAGGATGTAGTCCAAGTTCTCTCAGGCTATCTGAGGTGATACCTAGTATCTTAAATACCAATGAGTCCAATAGCTGCAAAATATATCTTTGATGTCTTATGCTATTATCGTTTTAGGGTGTCCAATTGCCCATATGTAAGGTGGTTGAAGCTGCAAAGCTTGGCAAGGATAGCCTTAAAGGGGCTCTATCATTGAGAAAAGTCATTTTTAGATAAACACATCCATATTTCACACCTACCTTTAGTATGTAAATTGCCTCAGTAGATTTTAAATAAATCCGTTTTTTTTCATATGCTAGTGAGCTTCGACCGTGCACCGGAAGTGTCTGTGTGCACTGTCTGCTCTATGTGTATGCATAGCAGAGATGAGTCATCAGTACAGCAGCCTCTGCTGGGCCCCGGGCGGTTGCCCGGCTCGCCCGGCCCTGGATCCGCCCCTGCCATAGTGTGTACCTGGAGCAGCAGGAAAGCTGCTGTATGCTGTTGTAACACTGCAACTCCCATGTTGTTGGAAGATTTCTGTTAAATTCTATGAAATTAACAAGGAACTGTTGTTAAATACTACTGCATCTGAAGACCATCTCAGTAAAGTACTGGTGACAATGTGATCTGCGACTTGTGTATGATTTCCTAGTAGCAACAAGTCAGGCTCTCTGTTCATCTCGATAAAGTTGGCAGCTTTGGTCCATGATGCAAAATCTGTAATGGAGCCCCTATCTACCTTGTGCCATTTAGAATAGAGCTATATATTATGTGGCAAATGGACCTTTGGGGCCCCCTGAAGGTCCGGTATCTAGAAGTGAATGCAGCCTCTGCACCCCCTATAGCTACATTCTTGGTCAACTAACCAATTTGTGTGGTACTGGCCAACTATCTAATGTGTATGGGATTATCTGGTCTCAGGGGAAATTAGGATTGGACATGTTGGAACTCAACATATGTTAAAATGTTTAAACCTGCACCAGACAACAAGTAAATACATCTCTCAAAATAATAATCGGTATGTTCTGATACCACAATACAGGAACATCTATCTAATCAAAAGAAAACAAAAAAATTCATATAATCATAAAAAAATATATACTGTATATACTCGAGTATAAGCGGACCTGAATATAAGCCGAGGCCCCTAATTTTACCACAAAAAAAACTGGGAAAACTTATTGACTCAAGTATAAGCGGAGGGGGGGAAATGCAGCAGCTACTGGAAAATCTAAAAAATTAAAATGGTTGGAGTTTTTGGGTGCAGTAGTTGCTGGGTGCTGGGGAAGAGGAGGGGGTGCTTTGGTTGTCTGTCTGCCCCTTCCCTGAGCTTGAGGACTGTTTTTTTCCCCCACTTGGAATTCAGCCTGGCTGAATATAGGGTATCTGCAGTGCTCCTATTAATCCCCACTGCAGATACCCTATATTCAGTAGACCGGGCACTTTCAGACACAGGGATACCTAATGTGTATGTGTTTCACAGTCATTTTATACTTTTACATGTATTCTAGGAAAGGAGGGATTTAGAACTTTCATTTATTTTTTTATATTTTTTTAAAGCTTCTTTTTTTTCCACTATTTTATAGGAGATTCAATACATTACTATTGCGGCTGGTCATAGACTCCCCCCCCCCCCTAAAAAAATTTTTTTTTTTTTTTTGCTGACTCGAGTATAAGCCGAGGGGGGCTTTTTCAGCACAAAAACTGTGCTGAAAAATTTGGCTTATACTCAAGTATATACGGTGTATAATATTTATTAAAATAATCTAAGAAATAAGAAAAATCACTAAAAACAACACTACACATGGACACATTAAAAAAGACACAAAAGTGGGGGAGACATCAAATCTGAAATATTCCAATGTAATGGTGAATGACTCAAGGGAGTCATATGTAGGTGACACCACAGCCCAGCATAACATGTGGCCAATACACAGGACTATAGTTATAAATACTCATTATGTCATGATAGTATACTGACCTTAGACAGTCTATGGTAGCCCCAACTGGTAACCTCCACTGCACATGTTTCGGAATTACAGATTATTTCAACAAATATCAGATACATTTTTTATGCTATATCAGTTATGTTATCATCTTTTGAGATGGGTGTTGTTATTGTGTTAAAATGTGTATGGGCATCTCTAATCATTGGCTTATCACCACTTTGTGTAGGAGATGTAATAACCTTTACATAACTGGAATGTATGTGCTATAGTATAGACAAAAGTGACCTCCAAAAAAAACATAGACAATGTAAGCCATCTCCTGGTGGTGCAGGTCACCACATCTCCTGTAACTGTCCATTCCTTACTTCTCATATTTGTCTGTGTGTTGTCTCTGGTGTCTGTGTAGAAATGTATGTGTTCGTCTTTTTGGAGAATATTTATTCTGGTTCAAATCACCAATTTTCTTTACTTTTCTGTCTCCAGCATGGAATTATTCTTCACTTATTGGCAGAAGCCAACATGAGGATGTTTGGCGAGGAATAATAGGCTGCTTTGATCAAACTGAAGCCTAATCTTTGGTGCCAGCGGTGTACAATACACTAAGAATTATGCAGTAAAAAATAACAGCTCAGCCCAGGCCAGTAAATAATAACAAAAGGAAAAACTATAAAACAGATTACAAAAGAAAATAGTTTTCCAGAATCAACTGTTAACGCTAAATAAGCAAGGCTGCCCAGTAAACAGAAAAGCATGCTCAAGTCCAAGCCTGCCAGGAGAAGAAACATTGGAACGGACATGGGATGAAAGCCTCTCTAGCTTACTGATATACACTATTATAAGCTCGGACCACACCTCTCTTCTAATGGGTTCCATCTATGGTGGTCAAAATTATGGGAGATTCAGATGTGGCCATGTCTCAGTTTTAGAGCTTGCACAAGAAGTGTTCTTTGCCCACTATAGCACAAGTACATATATCAGTGTTTAGAAACTTTCCTAAGTCAAGTTACCCCTACTATACTATATTACATTGCAGTTAAAGGGGTGGTCCAGGCAAAAATGGACAACCCATTTAATTTTAAAATTATCCAGGGGCATTAAAAAAAAAAATGTAAAAGATTACAGTAATATTCAACCGTCCACAGTGCTCCGATGCTTCCCAGCACGGTCCAGTCTTCTGGAGGTCAATCAGCAGCTTCAGCAGAACTCAGGAAGAGATCCGTGAGAAGCCATGGAGCAGGACTAGATCATGCTAGGTGGACATCAGAGAACTGGGGACAGGCGAGTTTTTTTTTTCACCTCTCCCTAGCATATTAAATATATATATATATATTATATATATATTATATCTAGACAACCTCTTTAACCAAGGCTATGATCAGATATTGCCTTACATATAAAAGCATAGTACAACAACCCCTTAAAGATATGGTATACCCCTCAGTATAAAGGATATCATATTTATAGAAAGTGTAGGTACACATGAGCCCAGAGGGTAAGGATCTTGATGTTATCTATAGGGTAAACTCACAAAAAAATTTTCGGCTGAAAAATCCCTTCCATTCATGTGGGATTTTTGTAGTTCCATTCAACTACTCTTGGCTGTAGTCCTATGACTGGGAACAGGACACTACTTTTCCCTAGTCTGGTGATCAATAGGGGTCCGAACATCTGAACCATTGCAAGACTAACAGTTATTGGCAGAAGCCAACATGAGGCAAGGCATTGGCAAGGAATACTAAGATGCTTTGATTAAACCAAAGCCTAATGTATTGTGCCAGCAGCATACAATACACTAAAAATTATGCATTAAAAAATAACAGCTCAGCCCAGGTCTATAAATATAACAAAAGGTATCCTTTTAAAAAATGACAGTTTATAACTGGAATATCCCTATAGTATCAACATTTTTGTTAGTGTTTGTGTTAGGCGTGGATTGTAGTCTCCCCTAAAATAGAAATCTACATCTTAATCTACTATGATAGAGCATGAAATAAGTATTAAACACGTCATCAATTTTCTAAGTAAATATATTTGTAAAGG
This sequence comes from Leptodactylus fuscus, assembly GCF_031893055.1. NCBI lineage: Eukaryota > Metazoa > Chordata > Amphibia > Anura > Leptodactylidae > Leptodactylus > Leptodactylus fuscus. Next base: position 67,327,769 of record NC_134265.1, read on the forward strand.
TTCTATTGACATGAAATTCTCACCAGATGTCGGTGACAACCCATCCAATCCACACAGGCAAAAAATCAAACCATAGAGGTCTATAAATTAAGTTCTGTGTAATAATTAGAGATGAGCGAACACTATTCGAAACAGCCGTTTCGAATAGCACGCTCCTATAGAAATGAATGGACGTAGCCGGCACGCGGGGGGTTAAGCGACCGGCCGCCAGCAAAGTCTGCGTGCCGAACGCTTTCATTCATTTCTATTTCGTGCTATTTGGAATGGCTGTTCCGAATAGTGTTCGCTCATCTCTTGTAATAATGAGAAATGAAAGGATTTAACAAAAGTATTGAACACATGAAGAGAGAGGTACAAAAAGTCATTGAAAGTCCTGACACCAGCTGAAATCTATCAGTAATTAGAAAAATAGTGAAAATAGTTAATAATAGTGAAAAAAATTATTTCAGGACCACCTGTGGAGAGCTACAGAAGGACCTGGAATCAACAGAAGCAATTGTTTCAAAGAACAACCTCCATGGCCTATATGCACGATGACCACACAAGCCTCCATCGCTGAACATCAAGTATGTTCAAGAATGTTTAAAGTTTACTCAACAACATTTAGACAAGCCTGTGACATAGTGGGAGAATATTGTCTGGTCAGATGAGACCAAAATTTAATTGTTTGGATACCATAATAGACACCGTGTTTGGAGGTCAAAAGGCATTGCATATCACCCCAAAAAACACCATACCAACAGTGAAGGTTGGAGGTGGGAACTTCATGGTGTGGGGCTGTTTTTAAGCATACGGCGCTGGCAAACTTCATGGTGTTGAAGGAAGGAGGAAGGGACAAATGTACTGAGACATTCTTTATAAAACTCTACTGCCACCTACCAAGATGATGAAGATGAAACAAGGGTCCAGAATGGCCAAGCCGATCACCTTACCTGAATCCAACAGAAAATCTATGGAAGGAACTAAAGCTTAGAATTCATAAAAGGAGCTTAGCAAACCATCAGAATGCGAAGAGATTGTATGGAAGAATGGGCCAAAAATTAACACCTGAGCAATTCATGGCATTAGTTTCTTCATACAGGAGGCGTCATGAAGCTGTCATCACCAGCAAAGGCTTTTGTAGGATGTAATAAATACATTTCAGTAAGCGTGTTCAATACTTTCTCCCTGTGTCATTTCTCATTATTACACATAACTAGAGATGAGCAAGTAGTGAAATATTCAATATTAGCTTCGAGTAGCCCCTCAATATTCGAATATTCGACCGAATATAGAATCCCATTATAGTCTATGGGGAAAAAATGCTTGTTTCAGGGGAAACCACTATTCGACTAAGGAGAGTCACCAAGTCCACTATGACACCCCAAGAAATGATGCCAACACCTCTGGAATGCAACTGGGACAGCAGGGTATTCGCTCATCTCTACACATAACTTAATTGATGGACATCCATGGTTTGATTTCTTTGCCTGTGTAGATTGAATGGGTTGCTATCGACATCTAGTGAGAATTTCATATCAATAACACCTTTAGAATGATATTTTCTTAGAAAATTGGTGTCGTGCTCAATACTTATTTCACCCATTGTATATAAAAATAGTGGCCATTGTTGAATACATCTGTTCCACTCTGTATAAGAACAAAGATACCTAGTTCTGCAAGGCTTCTTAAGTAGCAAGCAAAACCTGTGTTGTGTTAAGCTAATCCTAACCTTCCTCCTTGAAGAACAAAGACGCTTTTTAATACCAAAATTCAACAAAATCAACAAAAACTAAGCTCAACAAAAATTATCATCCTGTCCATCACGATGCCTGAATTAGATTATAAACCATACGATTCCAAGGACCTTTTTTTTTTTCTTTTTTAAATTGTATGGCTGCCTTAGAAATGTTAAGTATCAGGAAAATCTCTTTTTATGGCCAAGTGCCACCACCGTACATAACATAAATCAAGTCTGAGTAATGTCGTGCCATTGAAAATAAAGGCAGAAGTCAGGAATAGCCTGTTAGGAGAAACTTTACCTGAAATGTAAGCATGGCTTCAGTAAATATAAAAATTCAGCTAGGAAGGACTGATTCCTATCTTATGTTAATGTATGCATGATTTGCATTTGACTCCTGCCGTCTACGACAGTCATTAAAGCATTCAATAGCCCACCTGAACCTATTCCAAACCTTTCAACCATCTTATAAGAAATGGTACATTTCCTATTGAATTAAATGTAAATTACCATATATACTCGAGTATAAGCCGAGCCGAATATAAGCTGCGGCCCCTAATTTTACCACATAAAACTGGGAAAACTTATTGACTCGAGTATAAGCCGAGGGGGGGGGGAGGGGGGTATGCAGCAGCTACTGGAAAATTTCAAAAATTAAAATGGTTGGAGTTTTTGGGTGCAGTAGATGCTGGGTGCTGGGGAAGGGGAGGGGGCCCCCACTTGGAATTCAGCCTGGCTGAATATAGGATATCTGCAGTGCTCCTATTAACCCCTTCCTGACGGAACAGGAGCACTGTGGATACCCTATATTCAGTAGACCGGGCGCTGTCAGATACAGGATACCTAATGTGTTTGTGTTTCACAGTCATTTTATACCAAAATCAATTTGGTTATAACCTCGCATCATGCAGTAAAGACTTCTGGGAAGTCGGGCATGTTGTTCAGGCTGCTTGCTATAGAGGACAGCATAACAGAGGCACTGTCTCCCTGTTTACATCTTGGGAGACATATTTGCATATTCTTCCCAAGTTCCCTTGCAGTGGAGCAACTATGGCTGTATAAGTCTCCAAACACCTGAGAAGGTGGTCTCTCCCTAAGGATAGACGTTATCCCCACATGCAGATTTTAGTTCTAGTTTAGATTCTATTTCTCATCCACATAATGTGATTTTTTTTCCAAACAGCAATTGAGCTATGGTGCAGATTTTACAATCCACAGCATGACAACCTATTCCTCCCTTCTGCATGTACATGAATGATAATCCATGTCAGTTGGTGCATGTGGTGCATCAGTTGATATTGGATATCAAGGGGTCCATAACTGTTCTGGCACGGGAGCCCTTGGCTGTCTGTATCTGCACTTGACTATGAACACATATTAAGGCTACATGCACATGACTGTATTTTGTCAGTGTACGGTCTGTGTTTTCAATGGAAAGCACACCGATTCCGTCTTTTGTATGGTGCCATACACATGACCATGTACTAACACAAGTCCGTGCAAGGGGCCAAACTCTTATTCTTGTCTATTTTGCGGCCTTGACTTGATATGTATGAGTCAGTGGAGGGCACAGAAAATACTCGGACACCATCCATATGCCATCCATGCTGTATATGCACACGATCCTGGGCATGTAGTTTTAAAAATGAAATGATGATAAAAGGTAACAATAGTTTTTCTATATAAGAAAATAAACTTTCTGCACCCCTAGACTAATAGAGTTGATATCTATGTCAATAAAACACGTGAATGGCCATAAACATTCTTCTTTCTCCCTACAGTATTTCTACGGCAGTTGTTGGAGGCGATGTTTGCGATTCATCCGCAGATAAATTTCACATGACAACAGTTTACTCATATTAAATGTAAAAAGAGATGATCTCTGCTCTATATCCTGCACCTGCATTGTGCGTGACATCTTATATCATTATCTAGATGTATAGAAAATACAAAACATATTAAGCCAGGTCCTCTGAGAGAAGACTGGGAAGATTTACAGTTTTAGGAGAAGAACGGGAATACTTTAGTGGTAGGATTCTGTCTTCAGTTTGTATAAGTTCATCAGTGTTTATGAGACATTGAGTACTGTTGCTATTTGATGATTAACATCTGAGAAAGTCTGGACGACCTGTTCTAGGGATTACAAGAAAAATGTCTCTACTTTGAGAAACCTTCTATAGCTAAGCACAGCGACTGACGTAGGTTACACAAAGCTGTTGGTTTAGGCGAGGAGAAGACTTGGAAAGAGCTTTTCACAGTTCTCTGATGACCAAATTAGAAGTTTTTAGGAACCACAGACATGCAGATGGACCACAGCAAATTATTTTCATATATACCAAATTTTATATTAAAATATTCAGCGTTGTTAAAGCGTAGATGGAAGAGTTTGTTCCACATCCAATTTATGATCTCATATTTTTCACCATTGGGGTAATTATTTGTTAAGAAAGAATCTTTCATTTGAAATTACCCTCCAGACTTTCCATTACTTATGTTGGCCATATACTGTCACTCAACATCCCAAGACACGTGTACACGCCACTCAGCTGATATCTATTTATTCTGCTGATTTATATAGTGCCATCATATTCCACAGCGCTTTACAGATATTGTCAGATTAGGATTACATGTGGACTAAATTGGGAGAGGTGAGTAAGCCATTGCCAGACTTCCCTCATGAGTACAGAAAGATGGGACATGTTGAAAATCAACTAGTCAATCCTTATCTCTCCCATCATCTGCCATTAGATGAGAGTTGACATGCAGTAACTCGAGGTTGAAGAGAGAATCGGAGGTAGCCATGGGCACGATTAGGGATCAGTAAGCAAGGCCCTGCCACTGAGGGTATTTATTGGATGAACATAATGGTTTTGTTTGGACTGAATGGGTCCAAAATGGACCTGCTATTATTATACTCTGAGGTCTGAAGAAACTCCCAGTGGAGGTGAATCAAAATAACAGTGTTATTCACCTCTCCTGGGCTCCAATGTGGGCCTTCGTGCCTCCTAAATGACAGCTGAGGCGGGTCATACCAGCATGATGATGCATAATGACACCGGTGTAACCCGCATGACCATTGGGGTCCTATGTATATTGTGTTTCTTTACTGTATTATATAATGTGTGTGATTTAATTTCATCTATCTATCTATCTATCAATCTATCTATATATCTATCATCTATCTATCTATCTATCTATCTATCTATCTATCTATCTCCTATCTATCTACCTACCTATCAATCTATATATCTATCTGTCTATCATCTATCTATCTATCTATCTATCTATCTATCTATCTATCTAATGAATTTTACTGTAAACCCTTTAGAATAACCTGAATTACAGATGTAGCAGAGTTGAGTTTATTTTGGCACATCTTATTGTGGTATAACTAAGATTTTATAATAACTTCAGATAAACCTCCAGCTTAATATTTACCTAGGGAGTTACTGATATACAGCCAAAAGAGGTCCATGACAAATTCAGCTGTGCTACACATGTATGTGACGTTTGCCAAGCTTTTGATGGATATATAGGTATGGAGCTGGTTTTAGACTTACACTTGTGGAGGCAACAGCTTCTTGAACACTTTTCACGATGAACTCGTGTGTGATTCTCCGAGGGGGTAATTCATTGTACAGGGAGTTGATTAAAGCGACCTTGGCTGCGTCTCGACGGGCTTCAGCTCTACTTGTGCAACACTGTGAGAATAAGAAAGACAAAGCAGGTTAGTATTACAGAATATACTATAGACAGACATATGAGCTACATAGTGATATATACAGCACATACATACATGGTTAACCTGCTATTACACCAGGGCCTTTATGATGTGCCTGTAGGGGCATAACTTGAGGGGGTGAAGTCGCACTAGGGCCCAGGAGTATTAGGGGGCCCATAAGCACTGGCATCAGTATTGAGATTGCAGCTTCCATCTGGCCCAGAAGCCAAGGAGACCCACAGATTACCCTAACCACACTAAGGAGGATTAAAATCATTAGCTCCCGTAACCATCACTATCAAGAATTCAAGGGAGGGATGAAGTAGGAGGCTCCGGACAAAAGATTGCATCCGGGTCCACAAGACTTTAGTTATGCCACTATGTGCCTGGCAGCCGGTTGAAGAGGACAGAAGTGTTTGGATGTATTTGTCTGATCTGTGGGGATCCAAACATTGAGATCCCCACTGATCATAAGAATAAGCCTCCTTTTTGTCCTAGTGTATAAGGAGTATAAGGTTGGGCATGCATCCGTATGGGACTGCTGGAGATAGCCAAGCGTGAGATGGAGGGACAATGTACAAGCATGACCTGTCACTTAATTTATGTAGAAAACAAGAGACATCACCCACATTCTTATGATAGGTGAGGATTCTAGCAGCCAGACCCCCATCAATCATACAGTTATTTATAAGATAGGGGAAAATTTAAAATTACGAGAATACTCCTTTCGATCATTTGTTCAGGCAAAACAGTATCTATGTATATATCCAAGTGGCTGCATATCCAATACATTGTTTCATTGCTATTATATGACTTAATAGAAAGAGGTGGAATCAGAGCTGGCATTGCCAAAAAGACTTTGTATCAACGATATCCATAGAGATCTGGCCTTAAGCAAAGAGCACAATAAAAATCAGACGACCTGATTCATAACTTGAAAGGTACGCTTGGTATGTTTTATGTACGGAGAACATGTGTGCCTCGTATTTTATATTACACCAGCCCCGTTTCCACCTTGGCTTCCTTTTGACTTGCTTTGAACTTATCACGCTCATCCTGTTTCCTCTCTTTCTACCTTTATGCTATGGATCCATTTCACCGACTTCTCTTCGTATCAGTATAAAAGACACATTCCAGATATTGCTCAGGTTATTCTTCTCAGATCTGCATTTTCTCCATCGGCTGACACATGATATTAATCACCATCTACAATAACTTGACCCAAGACCCGCTCTCAGCCTGTCGAGTCTCTAAATCGCGGCAGATTTTTTTCTTATCTCTTGTCCTTTGATCTAGTGGTAAACTATGATTTCTATCCTTTTGCCGAGCAGGACATGTGTCATGTTGATGGATTTATTTGATACATACTGATCTGGTTTATGATGTTGGACATATTACTTTAATGAAAACCATCCTTGAAGTTTCTTTCCCAAACAAATATTATTTAAGGATGAGCCTGTAATATTATACTAGCTGGAAGATTACCAGATACATTACTTTATATTCAGCAGAGAAAAAATAATGTGCCTGGACATATAGATGACCTGCCCTTCCGAGTTTAGTCATAGTATCGCTAATCTAATTAAAAATGACAGATTGAGATAAAATATTATATTTTTATTGAAGGAGTTGTTCAACATTAGAAAAACATGGTTGAATTCTTCCAAAGACAGCTCCATATGAGTCCCTGGGTGGTGTCTGGTAACATAGCGCATCTCCATTGAAGTGAAATTAGCCAGCCTGCAGTACCATACACAAACTATGAACAGGTGTGGCACTGTTTTAGTAAAATGCAGCCATGGTTTGCTAACTTTGGATAAATCCTTAGGGTAAGTTCAGATGGAGTTTTTTGGACCGGAACCTGAAGTGAAGGCTGCCTCAGGTTCTGGTCCAAAAGACAGGTCACTACGACTGAAAGCCAGAATCCAGCCGCACACTCTGCTCCGGATTTGGCCCAATGAATTGGCCTAGTCGGGAGGAGGGGGTGTGTTCAGGCCAAATCGCGAGGTGACTCAGCCTGAAGAATGAGCACCTCGCTTCTTTTTTCCGGGACCCAGAAGAAACGGCTCCCAGAAAAAGCTCCTGAGCAGCTTCCAATTGATTTAAATGGGAGCCATCTTTTTGGTCAGGATTTTGAGGCGATTACAGCCTCAAAATCCTGACCAAAAAACTCTGTGTGAATTCACCCTTAGGGTCCATTCACACGGAGGCAAATAGGTATATTGACATGCTGCGATTTCCAAAACCTCAACAGTTTTGGAAATTGCAGCGTTTCCACTGCAGATATTTTTCTGCAATGTGTCACCTTGCAGTGACTGTAAAACGCCACTTTTTTCCATAGTATTCCAGCCACACAAAACATCAGTGTTTACGTGACGTGGAGCCCTGGCCTCAAATGTTTTATAACAGAAATGAGTACAGCTGAAATAGCTATTAGTCTTTAACTACTTGTCCCCCACCTTGTGACTTTATACATTAAGCAAGTCGGCAACTAAAAGCTGCAATGATGTTTTAAAATGCCATTGTGAAGTCTTCAGCTACATGGGATACATAGGAACAACAAGGTGACTGTCAGTGACAGGCAGTATTCCCATAGAGAAGGCAGAGCAGCTGATCCCCATCCTTGCTTTCCTCATGTCTGTATACACAGTGCTCATACAGTACCTGGTCTGCAGGTGACACACTCGCTAGGTAGCTGCAGAAGCTGCTGGCCCTTACCAGACTCCATTCAGCCACATTCTGTATATAACAGTGGCAATGTATCAAGCCCAGTTACAGGGCAATTCAGTAATAACATGTGTTTAATGCCTCTTTATGCAGTTCACAATTTGTAAAATCAAAAAGAAAGAGTAAAAAAAAAAATAAAACAAAATAAAAGATGAACCTTATCCATAACCCACACCAAAGCCTATAGCCCAGAATGACTCAAAACTATGTCCCACATACAGAAACTCTAAAGCAACGGGGGAGCAATTAGAAAAACTATTTAGTGGCAATTATAATGCCAGTCTTTTTAAAGGGAATCTGTCAGGGTGATTTGAGACACTAAACCACTCATAGTTACTTACAGACTAGTGGCCCAAATTGCCCTTTTATAAAGTCATCTGTGCTTGCAGATACCTCATCCTACCACTCTGCTCCTTGTGCTTCACTGAACCACCGACACTTACACAGTGAAGCCGGGGTGTGTGTTCTTGGCTTCACTGAAGAACTGCGCATGCGCTGGGAGCACCAGAGAGGAGACGTAGTAGTATAAAGATTATGCAGGCAGGGATGGATTTAAAACAGGGCGATTTAGGACACTAAACTCCTGGTCCAGTGGGGTATCCAAAGTCTTGTGGGCCCTGTTGCAATCTTTTGTCCAGGGCCCCCTACCTCATCCCTACAGCAAATTTTTGGTACAGATGCTTACGGGTGATAAGGAGTTTACACAACCTTAGTGTGGTTCGGGTAATCTGTGGTCTCCTTGGTTTATGGGCCAGATGGAATCTGTAATCTCAATACTGATGTCAGTGCTTAAGGGCCTCCTAAGACTCCTGGGCCCTGGTGCGACCGCAATCTCTGCACCCCCTTAAGTTATGCCCCAGCCCTGGTCTATAATGAACTGTGAAACTAAATCTCCCTCACAGGTTCCTTTTAAATGTGCTCCAATGTGATGACATGAAGGGAGGAAAGAAGCAATGTCACATCTCACACTACACACATGACCACCAGTTGCGTGTATTAATATGTATTCTGTAGATCACTGTGTAGCAGTTTATAGATTTGCGTATTGTATAGAGCTCTATGTAGCAGTTTGTAGCTTTATACAGAGGTGTTTTAGTGGTTTGTATTTCCATGTATTATATAGAGAGCTCTATGTAACAGTTTCTATTTTGTTGTGTTATATAGAGCTCTACATGGTAGTTTGTATATTTCTGAATTATATAGAGCTCTATGTAGCAGTTTCTATACATATAAAATACTGTCTAGGGTTCTTAGGGGGCCCAAACCTCCCACCCAGTGTCAGACTGGGATGCTTGAGCCCACCAGTAGAATTCATTCTAGGGGCCCACTATTCAGCTATACGCAAATATTACTTGCTTCATATTCACAAATTCCTAAAACATCACTGATGCACTTTTTTTCTGTATTAGCCTACAACCTAGCCCTCACCTTGTACCGTCTCGGTCCCGTGTCCCTCACAGCAGCCTGCTCACTCATTCTCACTGCAGGCTAGGGCCAACTTAGATCTATCAGCAGGATGATTGGTGATCTGGCCCTGCAGTGACAGTGAGGAGATGTGTCCAGGAGGGAGGACACTGGTCAGTCTGCCTCTGTGCCTAGATGTCATCTCAGCCACCCTTCTGTTGGTTTTCTGTTCTTTTTTGGTCTTGTTATGCAAGTGTCAGATGGCATTAAAAAGGTTTAACCTGGGGGCCACAATCTTCATACAGCCCAGGACCAGGGTAGCCTTAATCCGCCCCTGATATCTGTTACCCTGGTAGTTACACCAATGCTTTAACTAGACATGACACCAATGCTTTAACTAGACTGCATGACTATTCAATGAATGCATGGACTCAAAACCAGACAAAGAATTTGTTTTTAACATAAGCCACCTGCTGTTTTTGTCAGTGTGAGATATTACATGATTTGATAGAGCAATTTTGGCCAAATCACCAATATTTAGTAATGTGCACTGTGAGCGGAGTAATTTTATATACTCATTTGTTATTGTTTCTCCTATGGTGCCGCTGGAAGCCACAAATTAATTTTAAGGTCTCTGCTTTCATACAGCGCCTTGTCTCACACAGTAGCAGTAGGAGGCAGTTGTTTGGTTTCTCAGCCTTCGGAAGGTCCTGGGATTTCAGCTGTATGGAGTGTTTGCCTTAAATCATCTCAAGAATCTTTCTCCATGATAGTCCCGCTGTTCTGCATTGTGAAATACTGTCACCATTCACAATAAAACAAGCAAGCGACAGCAAAACTATCATATAGGGAATACCGTAATGACTTACAACAAGACTTTATTACCACATACAGCGACACTATGAACAAATATATTACAGGCAAAGCATAAAAGGAATAAACAGACGGTACAAAAACTTCAAAATATCTTTTCCTCTCTGATATGTACTATTATACTCCTAAAGATAGATCCTTTAGGGCAGCTTCACACATGCCATTTTGATGCATTTTTTTTAATTGAAAAAAGATATATAAAAAATATCAAAAAGAGAGAGATAATCTTTCCTATACAACCCCCTCCCTCCACTATTCACTGTTCAACTTGGCTTCAAAAACTGTATCAAAAAAACTATATTGAAAACAGCACATGAAACCATCTGTTTCGCGGGGAGCCGTGTCACTCTCAGGTAAAAAACCCACCTACCACGACTGTCGCAGCTTCCGACAGTCGCAGCTTCCCCCTCTAGAGTAGGCTCAAATGAATGGGCCGACTCCAGAGGTTGCTGCCGTGAGGAAGACGCGGCGGCTCAACGAGCCGTGGAATTTGCCTGAAGAAAGGAGAGCTCGCTTATTTTTTCATGTTGCCGCTCACGGAAAAAAGTAGCCTGGTGGTCTCCATAAACCACCATTGTGATGGGGCGGATTATGACGTGGATTACGCGCCATAATCCACCCCCTCTGTTCCCGTGTGAACTAGCCCTAATAGGGCACATATAGAAGTGCATGGGACCTTTACTATTGCTTAAATTAGCTACTCTTCAAATGTAATATGAAGATATACAGAGCTGTTTTTCCGTCCAATTCAATATAAATCTGAGAGATGTTATGGGATCAATAAGATATTATATTTGGGCCTTTATTATTCCTTCATATTGCCTAAAATGTATATGTATAAAGGTTTATTGTGTCGGATTCACTATAAATTCAATGGAAAAAAAAAGGCAGCAAGCTTCATTTGATTCCATATTTATGGAGACCCTTAGAAACCGTAGCATCTAGTAGTAGGAGCCATATGGGGAAAAACCAAAGGTGACCATAAACCTTGACTGACTCTTGGCGAATCATACATGTACTCTGAATGGCAAGAGAGAAGTAAGACACTGGCAGTCATCTGGCCTTGTCACTATTATCTATTGGTAAGTCCTCATTAAGTCAATTGAATATTCCACTGTTAGGCCGGGGCCCCATGGGATGGAAAAGGTGCAATTTGCCCGCAGCAGAAACACCACAGGAAAAAATTGCAGCGGTATACAGTATGGGCAAAGTGGATGGGATTCTAGCAAATCCCATGCCCACTTTACAGTAAAAACCGTATTTTTGGAAATCACAGCATGTCAATTATACCTACGAAAACACTGGCAGTTTCTCATTGGTATAATTGTAACAAAGTCTGCGGAGGAAAACTCTGTGAACTTTCTGTTTTAGGGTATGTTCACACGGCGAGAAACCTTTTCCTCCGGGTGACCTCTCCACACAGCTAGCCCCAACGGGATGCCAATGCACTGCAACAGCATCCTGCTCGAATGAATGGACCTAAGCAGGTGGGAGCCGCGGACACTACAGATGACTGAGCCACGGCATCCGCAGGAACATAGGGCATGATGCTTCTTTTTCCTGCTAGCAGGAAAAAAAAAGCAATTGACTCCCATTGAAATGAATCGGAGTCATTTTTGCAGGCGGATTTTGAGGTGGAATCTGCGTCAAAATCCGTCTGCGAAAAACTCCATGTGAACATACCCTAATCGCTGCGGGAAGAACCACGATGCGTTGCCGCTGCTGTTTTCCCCATAGCGCTTTTTTTAGCTGCGGGACGTCCCATGGGGCCTTAGCCATGCGCAGTCGGCTCTGCCCAGGCCCGATGCCTGGCAGAGTGAATTCAGAGCCGGAAGACGCTGCGGGGAAGCTGCACGGAGAAGACTTCTAAAGGTAGGAGAAGAACCAGCGTTGATTGGCCGACTGTATAGCATTCGGCCAATCAATGCTGGTTCTGCATCAAACTTTTCCATTCGAATAGCGAGTGGTACTCGATCGAATAAGAGTATTTCGAATACCATAGTATTGGATCGAATACCTACTCGATCAAATACTACTCGCTCATCTCTAATCCTAATCCATAAGAATAAACAATAAACTTTAATATTTTCAAGAACAGACATTATATTCCATAAGAACGGACTTTTCTGTACAAGACAATTGTTGTAAACAGTAACTAAGCAATGGGAACATGAGATTTAGCGCTGTCTGTATTCTTAATATTAGACATACTAAACACTGGAGGTCATATTACTGCAAAGATGTTCAGGCCACTTGGAATTGTCTATGCCTTTTACTTAACGTGTCTGCTAATACAATCAGAAAGATTTATTGGTCAGGACTCAGGAAACATGTAGAATAATATCTCAGAATCTCAGTCAGATGGAGTGTGTGCAGCCAATACATGATGGCTCCCCAGGTGAGCACATAAAGTGACATTTCCTTCCAACAGGTACAGCCGGATACTTTCACCAGTGGAGACGTCACTATAAAATATGATGAGCATTTGTACCATTGGATCTTATATATCATGTCAATTGTCAGAAAACAAAGAATACTGGTTATACACACAATACTAAATGTTACTCTAGTACTTTACACATTTTCAAGCCATATGTCAAACCATTTCCTTAATTCTAGAAGTACATATAATACTGCCAGACAATTCAATAAAATTGCTGACAACCGTTCAGTTGTGATGGACATTAAAAAAAAAAAAAAAAAAAAAAGACCCATTGGGTCCATCAAGTGGTGAAAATGGCCAAAAATGGATATGTGACATGGCATTTTCAACACCAGTCTTCATATGTCCTGTGTCAGTGTAGGGGGTGCCTCATTTATGATGAAGTGCTCGTCCCCTCATAAACCAGGTGCATCCTCCCTAGGTTGTGCATTTGCACTGGAATCTAGGCCTGGGGTAGAATTCAAGGATCCTTCATGCCAGGAAATAGTCATAAACCTGGTAGGGCAGTGGCCTCGTCCATACCATACCTCTCACCACTCTCATTACAGGACTGGGGCAAGTAGGGTGCTAGACAAAAAAAGTAACAATGATATGATATTTTATTGCTTTGTACGCTAGAAAACTTAATTAGGGAGCCTTCACACGATATAACGCTGCGCTCATTCTGATCGTAAAAACATGTTCAGAATGAGCGCGTAAAAAGCAGCTCCCATTGACTTGAATGGGAGCCGGTATACATGCGCTCCCCATTGAAATCAATGGGAGGCTTTTTCCCTATTGCTTTCAATGTGATACGCACGTAATACATTGAATGCATAGGGAAAAAAGCCTCAGATTGATTTCAATGGGGAGCGCACGTATGGAAAAGTTTTTAAGTTGAGTTGTCCTACTTGAAAAATTATATATGAACTTTACCTTTTTTTTTTTTCTTTTTTTTTTACAAGGGATTCTAATGCATAAATCGAGAGCTGCCTCCTTTTCATTTCTCATTCATGTCCAAGACTTATCCCACTATGGTTGCAAATGGGAAAGTCAATTTTCACAATTTGTACTAGTATTTCATTTGCTTAAAATCCACAAAAATATGCAACTTGAAACTAAAGAAACTTATTTCAGATAGTCATGGAAGCAAAGGAGATTTATGAGATGCCTGAAGAGGTATAAAACTGATAATATACATATAGGACGACATATCATCCCAAATAAAAGAAAAAAAAACTAAGAAAATATAAAAAAAAAAAAAAAAGTCCCCAGTGTTATTAAAAGTAAAAACATCTGTTGAAACCATAAAGCATTGAGTGGCTGAGTTCAGGAAGAGGGGAGCCAAATGTCAGATCAGTTGGGGCTAACATAGGTCTTACTGTGGGAAATGGAAATTGTTGTACAGTTTCATGACCATACCATGTGGTTTTGAGGATTTAATAGACAGCCAAAAATGGCACAGAACTATTTTTAAAAGCATAGACATATAATATATACTGTCAGTAGAAGATGGAAGGATTACAGGATAAGTCACCCACCCAACACAACGTAACCACAAATAAAGTATTTGATATTCATGAAACATCAAGCCACACTCTCAAAAAATGAAGGCGAACACTAGAACATAAAAGCAGGGTTTTCATCAGGAACATAAAAGCACATGGCCTATTAAAAACATCCAACACCATAATATTGGCCCTGAGCGGGATCCATATTTCAATAATTATCACAAGTCTCCAACACAAAGAACATTGCTATCTTCATACACACCCAATGGCGTGATTCCCATTGTCAACCATATTAGTGCTTATCACCACCGTGACGTGATAACTGCATGTTTTTATTATTGTTCGGAAAATTTATGTAGTCGATGGTTCATATCATGTAATATGTACAATCTTTTTTCCTTTTAACAATAGTTTTGCTTTTATTCCTAGTAACAATGCCTCTCTTGCAAATGACATGTTTGATATTGCAGGTTTGCTTTATTTAAAGGGATCCTATCTTTCAAACCCTTTTTTTCTAACTAACACGGCAGAATAGCCTTAAGAAAGGCTATTCTTCTCCTACCTTTCGTTGTCTTCTCCGCTCCGCCGTTCGTTTGAAATTCCGTTTTTTCTTGGTATGTAAATGAACTCTCTCGCAGCACTGGGGGCGTCCCAATGCTGCCAGAGAAATCTCCAGCGCCGCCTCCATCTTCTTCTGGAATGAGGTCTTCACCGCCTCTTCTTCCGGTGGTGTCTTCTAACTTCTAGGCCTCGGGCCTAGGGCAAGCCGACTGTGCATGCCTGCCGGCCACGAGAAAATGGCCGCTTACAATACTGTGTAAGCGGCCATTTTTCTTGTGACGCGAGCATGCACAATTGGCTTTGCCCTAGGCCCGAGGCCTAGAAGTTAGAAGACACCGCCGGAAGAAGACGCAGTGAAGATCTCGTTCCAGAAGAAGATGGAGGCGGCGCTGGAGAGTTCTCTCGCAGCATTGAGGACACCCCCAGTGCTGCGAGAGAATTAATTTACATACCGAGAAAAACCGGAATTTCAAGTGAACGGCAGCACAGAGAAGACAACGAAAGGTAGGAGAAGAATAGCCTTTCTTAAGGCTATTCTGCCGTGTTAGTTAGAAAAAAAGGGTTTGAAAGATAGGATCCCTTTAAAGGGGGGAGGGAGGTTCCCATGAAAATAATCATTTTACAATTTGTAGACAATGTAAAAGTTAGTTTTTGCAAATATAAATAATTAAAAATTTTGCAGAGTGTAAAGAATTTCTGTAACCATCTTAGTAGATATGACTACAGGAGCCCTGTATGATAAAGGACTTTTCAGAATCTACACTACATGCATGAGAAGATAACCTGGCCATAATAAGGAAACCATTCCTAGTATTCTGACAAATGGCTGACCACAGAAAGTTCCTGCATTCATGATCATATCCATTGGCAACAGATCAGGACAACAAACTGTCACCACTAACTTAGCTATAGAATATCTGCACCATGCAAAATCTGTACAAATTTAAAGAGGACTTTTCACAACCTCCAACATGCCCAGCTCTTTACATAATTTAATAACTGCTGCTCCACTTATTGCACAGTTGGAATTTTTTCTGTAGTCCCTGCCATTTCTGAGCAATCAATGATGTTAGATTTGGTGCCTTGTATGTGATTTAGTCTCTGTACTATCAGGAGGGCGGGGTCAGGCAGGAGCAGACAAGGGTGTGATTCTGAGCCTTGACTCTAGCTGTCTCTGATTGGAGCTCTGAGTCACACCCCCTGCTTGACACTGCCCTTCTGACATTACAGAGATTGAATAGCACATCTGGCACCAAAACTAACTGCACTTGTTACTCAGGAATAGTGAAGGCTAGAGGAAAAAATTTCAATTGAACTGAACTCAGTGGAGAAGCTCCTATTAACAGATGGTAAGAACTTGAATTGGTGGCGGTAGTAAAAGGTCCTTTTTAAATATGGTTCTGTTCATGAGAAAACCTCTAAGTGAATAGGGTTGAACTGCAATAAAAAACACAGTTACTGTATGAAAAACTGTGAAGCTGTTTCTGCAAACTAGAAAACCCTTTTTTTTCTAATCCTGGATAGCCCCTTTGAAGGAAGCCAGTCAGCAGGTACATGCCTCCCAAACAACTAGCATCACTTGGTAGACCATATGGACATACAAGGACACACACCTATGGTGTCCAATAGAGTGGCAAATGCACAAGATTCTACAAGAGTATCCTGGTGATGTTTCAAAAGGCTGGCACAATCAATCACAGTAAG
Organism: Leptodactylus fuscus; assembly: GCF_031893055.1. NCBI lineage: Eukaryota > Metazoa > Chordata > Amphibia > Anura > Leptodactylidae > Leptodactylus > Leptodactylus fuscus. The sequence continues at coordinate 67,344,412 of NC_134265.1, forward strand.
GGGGGTGGGGGCCACTACACTACAAATAGATACCTGGAGCACTGGTTGTGGTTGGCACCGCCCATTAGACACTTACAAACTAATTTACATATTAAAATAAATTCCTTTATTGTACAAGGGGAGTGAAGTAAAATACACCAAAGCTATGTGTCCATATGCCTTGCCAAGCGATGGGAGCCATTTGGTAGGCAGAAATCTGCTGACAGACTCCCTTTAATGTTATATGCAGTGATAATGGCGCTCTGTACAATTCTATTACAGTATATAAGTCAGATTTTATTGGTTCCATGTTTTATAATGAAAGAACTGCATTTTTGAGGATCAGGGATTGTGTTGTACTTCTATAGTATCTTGATGCTGGTCAAGTATGTTAATAACTCCTATGAGGATGTTATTTTTTTCATATATCAGCAAAGTTGGATCTGTCCTGGAGGGAAAACACTCCTGGGAATTCCTTAAATATAATATATTGCAGGATTATCATGTTTATCTGAAATGCAACACAGCACTTCCATGACTTTCCCAGGATCCAAGACAATGCATAGTTAGGAGACAAAATACAAGAAATGCTATAACCATGATTAAGGCGAATCCAACTTTAATAAGCCCGCCATAAAATATATGGTTTACTGGATCATGGAAAATAGAGCTTTTAATGAGAAATATATTTTTACGGACTTACAATTATATTGTATTGTATGAGTTATATAAGAGCCACAAAACTCTACATCTTTAGGATTTTAGGTTTTGATTAAGGATAAATATAAAAATAGCTGCCGTGATTTATTTTATATAATAAAGGTCCAAACCTACACATATAAAAAGTAAAGAATACTTAAGCATTCAACATTCCTCCAGCATAGATGGATTTCCAGCGCACGCATTTATTACATTGCAGACTTGCATTCCTTGGTCACTTGAATAATTATACTTAAGATTTATCAACAGGAGTAAACCTATAAAAAAAAGGGGGTTCTCGGTGAGGCTTCCCCACCCCTGAAACTTTAATAACTTGGGATTCTACAATATGGACATCTCAGAGTTATTCCTGCTCCATGCTCTAGATCATGTTATGTACAACAGATGCTTAAAGTGTCACTCCCATTTTATTTATTTATGTGTCAAGGATTGTTTGGTGAACATTTTTGTAATATATTTAATTAACCTATCTAACTTCCTTTTAATAGAAAATCAGGCTCCAACATTCTCCCTAGAAACCCTCTAACTGAGCAGGGAAATATATACACATTTGTATTGCCAGTATGTAGAGCTATGGCACTTGACTAAAGGGGAATGGTCACTTTAAACGGCTGTATCTCTGGTTATATACAACCACATTCCTGACTGAATGTCAGCTAATAATATCTCATTTATAGATAATACCGCAGTATTGGAATCTCAGCCTTTATGTGATACCTGAAACATCTAGGTTGTATAAAGCCATTGGAAATGACCACCCCTTTGGCAAATGCTACAACTCTACACACTGCATTAAGTACAATTGTATGGGTCAGACTCTACCTGGCAATGCTTAGATTAATTGCTAGTGGGAACTTTACAGTCAGTTTTCTATTAAAAGGTAGTTAGATAGGTTAATTAAAAAAATTGTAAAAATGTTTACCAAGCACCTCCTAATACAATAGTAGCAAAAAAAGGGAGTTACACTTTAAGAAGGCCATACATACATACATACATACATATATACACATACATATTAAGTCATTGTCTGCTGAACCCGTTGATGTTGCAGTTGTCCCAATATTAGACATCATGGGAAAGAATTGCTGAATTATTATCTCCAGGGAGATAAGTGCCACCAGGGTATTTGACAGCAGATAATTCCCCTATCCCCAGTGAAAACACATGCACACTTTGCCTAGCCCAGCATGTAGTCAGAAAAAATAGCTGTGAGCCAACAGCTACAGTATCTGAACGGTGAGGTTACAGTAGTCTCAAGATCTGCCCCATAAACCAAAACTCACCTTGCTAGAGGGATTATTTAGTATTTTTGATGGCTCTTGGCAGTGCAGAAGATAATCAGAAATTCTGAGATCTCAGCATTGCCAAACACAGGATAAGCTAAAGTGGACATGCACATGTAATAACTTATAAACATTGCAAACGTGATTCACCAAAACATAATGAAATCCCAAATTCCTGATCTTTCTTTCCCATGACAGTCACAAGGTCCCCAACTAATGAGATAACCAGCCAAAACTTGCAGGTTCATCAAACCTTTATCTAATATTTATGGCTGGTCTAAAGTAGTACTCTGGATAAAAAGTTTTATACTTTCTCTGGGATGTAATGTATGTGCTTTATGTAGTAGCAGCTGTGATAGCTCCCAAGAAAGTTCAATTCTTCAGTTATGAGTGTTATTTGGACCTGCTGTTTTATCAAGTGACTTGCATTATGACTAACTACATCACACATGGGCTGCTCTGTAGACCAGAATTGGCTTTCTCAATATAAATCACATAGGTTGGCATTGAGGTGCTAGTATAACAGAAGGCACTACTGCATGTGATAGGGCCGGAGGAACCACATGGTTTCAGCTATTGCACTTTAGCCCCGAAAGGTGCTGCAGTCTTGTCTATATGGGGGACCTCTGAGCATATCATGTATCCAGAGGCATAGCTTGAGGGGGTGCAGTCACACCGGGGCCCAGGAGACTTAAGGGGCCCATAAGCACTGGCATCTGTATTGAGATTGCAGCTTCTATCTGGCCCATAAGCCAAGGAGACCCCCAGATTACCCCTAACCACACTAAGGTTTATTAAAGTCCATAGCTCACATAATAATCACTATCAAGAATTCACTCTAGGTATGAAGTAGGGGGCCCCCGGACAAAAGATTGCACCGGGGCTCACAAGACTTTAGTTACACCACTGCATGTATCTTTACTTGCACAAAGTATATCAATATGATGGTCAACTCTTTCTAAATACCTGTTCACACAGCTGATTTTTCTTGTCAGTGAGTGATTTACAAAAAAACCCCTATTTATTAGTGGGAAAATAAGGCAGTGCACATGGTACATTAGGAGGACACCTATAACAATGGCTATAATAATGGATATAAATTGTGTGTTATATGTGTTTTGTTTTGGACACACTGGGCATCATGCACAAGATTAGCAAAAACATGGCTCCTCTCCATCACCTTTGTTCAGGCTGTGCCTGGTATTGCAGCTCTGCTCCATTCACTTGGATAGGGCAAAACTGCAGGATCAGAGCCAACCGATGGACAAGAGTGGAACTATTTCTGCAGGAAGTTAGCCATGTTTTTCTAATCTTATACAATCTCCCTAAAGGGGATTGCCAGATACTAAAAAAATCTATTTAATAGAACTTAGCATGGGGGTGGTAACATAATGGATAATGATACAAAGCAGAAGCTCTCCAGGAATTCTGTACAAATGCATTGCTTTTATGTTTAGTCCACATAATAACAGATAAAGTTCAGAAAAAACAGTCCTTGCAGAGATCTGCGGGGATTTGCGCGCCCTAAGGGTGAGCTGGGATGTAACTTTTTTTGAGGAAGGCAACATAACAAAATGGGTCTCATTGCTACTGCTCCAGTTTGGATGCTGCTTTCTACCTCCTGGTGTCCAACACACACAAGCATTCTTGGAGATGCGCGCTTAGTCAATCACTGGCTGAGACGGGTTTCTGCTGTGGCAAGTGACTGGCTGAGCAGGAATTTTCAGCATGGCAGGAAGAACCAGGAAGAAGAGAACTGTGCCAAGTTTGGCAACATCTGAACCAAAGTGGAGGAGAATCAGTAAGACTATTTTTGGGAATTCCGTTCCCCATTCCGCTTGAAAAATGTGGAGAGAAGATTCCTACAAGCAGGACTTTTCTCTCTGCATTCTTTTGGATGGAAACCCGGCAGACCCTATTATAGTCTATGGGATACGTGGATTTCCGCGGGTAACCGCTTTTAAAGCAGACTGGGTTTCTGGTTTTCAAGTCCCCAAGCAGACTTGAAGAACGGAATCCTGAATGCTAGTGTGAACCTAACATAAGAGGTATGTGCAATATTGTTATTTTACTAGCCACTTTCTAAGCCCTATTAAATATCATTTTTTAATTGCGGGAAAAACAATTAGGTAAATTAATGAATTACTTTAGGGAGAGTCCAGATGGTAAAGAAAACAGTGGCAAAAAACACAATTGCCGTGTGACGTGTCTCTTACTCATCTCTGGTGAGGTCTTAGCAGCACAGCTACAAAAACATCTCCAGAAGGGCATTACACAACATTACAACATACGTTAAAGCCAGACAGTGATTTGTACGGCATTACACGGTATTATAGACTGGATACATAGAACCAATATTTACATTCTATCAAAACAATTTCATGGTCTAAAAATCAAAATACGGAGAGGTCTCTGGGAATGTGGGAGGCTAAAAACACTGAGCACATGTATAAAGAATACAGCAGATGTGTAACACAAACAGAAATATTTAGCCAAGTGACCTTACAGCATATTTCAACATTGCATGGAAGTAGTATGATGGGAAATCTATAGATAAATATTTATATACTGTGCAGCATATTTTACATAGTTTCACATACTGATATGACTATAATAAGGAAAACTGTCATAGGCATGCTGTATTCAAGAAATACTAATATAATGTCTTGGTATACTAGGTCTATGGAATATTGTATTGTAACAAATATTCTATCTTTAAATAGCAAACCAATAGTAACTGTGGTGCAATGCATAGATGTGTCCCTATCTGTTTACCATAGGAAACATGAACAATGAGTTACAAACTCTTACCTGAAAATTTCCAAAACAACTTCCTCCAGGCAAAGTGACGTAGCAAACAAATGGAGGATCCGGAGATGGGACTGACTCATAGGCCACCAAGCTCTCACTGGGAAAGATTGCCCTTCTCTTCTCTTTTTTCTCCCAGAACTCCTGAAGTAATGCAACCACATTTACTACAATGAAGAAAAGGAAGAATAAGAATTACATAAGCCACCATTACTTCAGCTACATTATTTTGTGACTATTTTATCTATAATGAACAGTCCTGGCAGCACAAGAAGCAGGGAGTATGTAACATGGACATGACATAATTTTTTTTCTCTGTGCATATTTGTATAATTTATAATGCAGTTGGTCTTGCTTGATGCAGTTAAAGGGAAACGTCACATAGAAAACGTGCAGTGTAGTCTGCAGGCAGCATGTTATAGAGCAGGAGGAGCTGAGCAGATTGATATATACTTTTATGGGAAAAGATTCTGGATAGCTTGTCATTTACAGTATCTACTGAAATCTCTGCTCTTTGTATGCTGAGAAGTCAAGGGGGCGGTCCAATCAGCGATCACTCAGGACCGCCTCCTTGATTTCTCAGCACAGAAAGAGCAGAGATTTCAATAGATAAATGACAAGTTATACGGAACCCTTTCCCACAAAATTATATATCAATCTGCTCAACTCCTGATCTATAACACTGCAGACTACACTGAATTTTCCATGTGTCCGGTTCCCTTTAAATTCCAAATATTGTAAAAACCCACAATATATTATACATAGGTATAGTTATTTATACTTTTTTTTTGTTATTCACAAAAGAAGAAATAAAAGACAGCACTCACTATCGATAAAAAAAGAAGTTCCTTTATTTAGGCAATGTCTTCTAGCATGGTCACACCGGGAAATGTGGGGAGAAAAAAAACAGGCAACGGCCATTTTGCGTGCGGTCACGCTTCATGAAGGCCTCAATCTAATCTATAAAACACACCTTTCTATTTATACATTGTATCTTTACCCACATAGACAATCCAAAAATGTGAAACAAAAATTAAAAGCATATTTGAGGAGTGTTACAAAGTGACAATCCCTTCTCTTGTTGCACTATCCAAGCGCTTACGGGATACTAAGCAGTTTTTACACCACTGTCCACGGCAATAGTTACCTCTATGAGAACTCTACTGAAGCCAATTTTTCTTTTTAGGATTATTTTGTGAACCATTCCCTATTGTACAACATTTTCTACATGAAACTATGGGTGTCTTATTGGCTACTTCATTTAACAATGGGTCACTCTCTGCTATGTGCCAATTCCTATGTATCACAGATTTTATCATGTCACTCACCGAGTTGAAATGAGAATCTAAACTATTTTATCCATGTTTTTTCTCTCGATAAGATCCCTATGGTCCTGAAGCACTGCATGATTTGGGTATCCCCTGTATAATAACCTTCTTGTAAGTTCATCGGCCTATTGTTCATAAATAGTGGCTTAATTATTAACTCTTTTTAAGGGTCCATTCACACGGAGTACCGCGAGGCGTTTTTTTGTGCTTATTTTTACGGCCGTAAAAAGACGTTTCCATTGAGTTCTATAGTAAAATACGCCTGTATTTTTACGTCTGATTTTACGGACGTAAAATTACGGACGTAAAAATACAGGCGTATTTTACTATAGAACTCAATGGAAATGTCTTTTTACGGCCGTAAAAATAAGCACAAAAAACGCCTCGCGTTACTCCGTATGAATGGACACTAAATGTGTAAATTCCCCATAAAGGACAGATCTCTTTACACACTCAGGATGATAACTTTTTTTTTTCTAAATGTAGATTGTGAGCCCCTCATAGAGCTAACAATGCAAATTTTTCCCTATCAGTATATGGGATGGAATTCCATGCAAACATGGGGAGAACATACAAACTCTTTGCAGATGGTTTTCTGCCCTTGGCGGGATTTGAACATCAGGACCCAGCGCTGCAAGGCTGCAGTGCTAACCACTGAGCCACCATGTGGCCCCTCAGGATGATAACTCTTATACCCTAATAGGGCATTTGTAAATATAGGTTGGTGATAGCCCATAGTTTGCAAACCTTCACCATCCACATACACTTGGACACATATGATCCTTATATTTATAGGTGAATTTCATATTAAGATTATTTGAATTCATGTAGTTCACAATATCTAAAAATTTATCAGATGAGCCCGACTACATTCTAAAAATATTGTCAACATAATGTAAATGTAATTGTATATATTGCACATATGGTTTACCCACTGTATATATTTTCTGTTCTTCAAACCAGGCTAAAAAAAAGATATTTGAAAACATTGGAGTGATTGGAGTCCCCATCGCGGTCCCTGCTTCCTGAAGGAACCGCTTATTATTGAATTGAAACGCATTGGGCCTCAAAACAAATATTAATAAATCTGAGACATATGACACAAAATCCCTGTCTGATATTTCTCTTTGTAAAAATGTTTGTACAGATTGTACACCTGCATCCTGAGGGATACGGGTGTACAAATTCTCCATATCAATCGCAGCCAATTTATAATTCTCCTGCCATGCAAAGTCATCCAAAATACAAATAAATTGTCATATTAACATCAACATATTAAATCCACATGCACAGGTGTTGGTTCTCCAGGGCTGATAGGGCACATAAGAACAAGCCACAATTCAGATACATCAGTTTTAAAGTTCTCAGGTTTGCAGGTATTTCCTCCTTTTGGAGGTGATCGGCATAAGCAACAGCTTGAAAGAGAAGGAATTATAATGGAAACACAAGAGAAGGGATTGTCACTTTGTAACACTCCTCAAATATGTGTTTAATTATTTTCACACGTTTCTGGATTGTCTATGTGAATAAAGATACAACGTATAAACAGAGGGGTGCGTCTTGGAATCGAGACAGATGCCTTGAAAAAGCATGACAACACGTAAAATGGCCATTCCCTGGTTTTTACCCCCACAATTAATCGTGTGACCATGCTGAATGATTTTTAAGGACAGTGAGTGAAGCCTTTTATTTCTTCTTTTGTGACTATTGGAGACTGTGGATTTGGCAGAGCACCACCAATAGGGAGTTAGGAGACCCTATTGTTTCTCCTCTGTTTAAATACTTATATTGGAGGAAGATAGTACCAGCTACTGTTTGTGTTTTTTTGTTATATAAGGGAGCGTTCACACTACCGTCGGTGTCCGACATGTAGTGTCCGCTCCTAGTGTCCGCTCAAAATCTGTCACGGACACTAGGAGCGGACACTAGATGTGTCCGTGACACCTGTCATTCACTTGAATGGGCATCGGGTGCGTTCTTTTGCACTCCGTGCCCGTCCTTTCCTGTCCGCAAGAGAAGATGTCCGACTTCTCAAGCGGACAGAAAAACCCTGCATGCAGGTGTCACGGACACATCTAGTATCCGCTCCTAGTGTCCGTGACAGATTTTGAGCGGACACTAGGAGCGGACACTACATGTCGGACACCGACGGTAGTGTGAACGCTCCCTTACACTGAAGTCAAGATAAACTCAGACTGGACACTACAATAAGTGAGAAAAATGCCTGAGACATGGACTCAAGAAATACATTCAGAAAATGAACTGATGTGAAGTGGCCGATTGACTATAATGTCTCAGGGTTCAGTTGGTTCTACAGCACATGGACGTTACAGATTTTGTATGAGCAGCCCTAGATATTTGGATTCAGTCTATGTTACGCTGGCCATGATCCTCATGTGCTGACACTAAACCAGAACATGGGATTGAAAAGCTGAAATGAAAAATTGTTAATTATAAATGAATGAAGCCAAGTAACAAGCGCATAAGTAACATCACAGGAGCCTCCAAGAATGGTGCCAGTGGAACCAGCTCATGATTAATGTTGGGAAGATCAAGGAGATGGTGGTGGACTTTAGTAAGCAGAGAAGTGCTCCAAAACCAGTGGACATCCAGGGGAAAGGCATTGAGATAGTCAACACCTATAAGTACCTGGGTGTGCTCCTCAATAATAAACTGGACTGGGCCGTTCACCTGGAGGCGCTGCACAGAAAGAGTCACAGCAGGCTCTACCTGCTCCGGAGGCTGCGGGCCTTTGGAGCCCAGGGGGCACTTCTTAGGACCTTTTTCAACTCCGTAGTGGCATCAGCCATCATCTTTGGAGTGGTCTGCTGGGGGAGTAGCATACCAGCCAGGGTCAGAAATAGACTTGACAGGCTGATTAGAAGGGCCAGCTCTATCCTGGGAAGCCTCCTGGACCCAGTACCGGTGGTGGGTGACAGAAGGATACTGTCCGTGGTGAGCTTCAGGCTGGAGAAAATTTCCCTTCCCATGTATGAGGCCGTGATAACACTGGGCAGTCCTGTCAGTGACCGACTGCTTCAACCAAAGTGTGAGAAGGAGCTCTATAGGAAATCTTTCCTCCCCGCTGTGGTCAACAATCAACACCGGTCTAAGCATAGATCATTCAATACAGAAACCTGAAAGATCCTGAAGTTGTGATAACCCTCCTACTATCTTCTTCCTTTATCTTTTTATCTGAGCTTTTTGTATGTTGGATTCTTGTATTATTATTGTATTATCTAGGCTGCTGTAACACACTGAATGTCCCCTTGGTGGGACTATTTAAGGATTATCTTATCTTATGACACCTCAGGATCTTGACTTATGTATTAAACCTTAAACTTAAAGCGTGTTATCTAAATTCTTATTTTTTCTTGAAATCTGAATGGTCCAAAATTATATGCGGATTGATTTAATAAAATATTTTTGTAGGGGACGGGATGACACTTTTCTAATACAAAGCTGTAACTTTTTTGAGTTACTTTACACATAATAAATTGCATAATGAATAGGGGTATAGATACAGGAGGTGCAGCAGTAGCAGTAGCGCCCTGGATTCTGAGGGGGCCCTAAAACTCCATTTGCCACAATATATATATACCATTACTGCAAGTGGCTCCAGATAAGTGAAGGTCACATTATAGATTTTGCATTCGGGTACAGGCGTTTCAAGTCGCGCCTCTTAGCTCTAGTGAGCTGCTTATATTCCTATGGGAGAGGTGGCTGACAAGGGTGTATTAAACAGTAAGATAACATATACCAATTATGTCAAATAAACACTATTACATTTTTGGTTTAGCCCAGAGAAGATAGTGAACACTGGAGCAGTGTGCTGAGCAGCTAGCATTCACAAAGTCTTACAGAATCCTTATTGGTTTAGCTACTCTAGAACGCACCATCTCAGACTCAATCTATACAGTCCATAAGCTTCGGTTTTCGCAAACCTTTCATTCACCTGTGACATCAAAGAATATTCTATAAAAATGTCATATAAACTCCAGCCAGAGACTGCGGAGCAGACGGTAGAGACCATTTAAATCAATATCAGCTGTCGGGTTTGCTTTCCTCACTGCATATTATGGATTATATATATATATATATATATATATATATATATATATATATATATATATATATATACACAGACATATACACATACACATACATCCTACACTGAGCTACATTCATAGGTTGCAAAGAAATACATATAGATGAGAAATAACAACTAGAGATGAGTGAGCACTAAAATGTCCGAGGTTCGAAACCCTATTCGAACAGCCACACACTGTTCGAACGGATTTCGAACCCCATTATAGTCTATGGGGGAAAATGCTCATTTCAGGGGTATGCAAAATTCGATAAAATCATACTTACCAATTCCACGAGTGACGGTTGGGCTGGATTCTGCTTGAAGTCTTCTCCCGGCGCAGGGTCCCCGCGTCTTCTTCCGGGTGGAATTCACTCTGCCTAGGCATCCGGAGAGCCGACTGCGCATGCGCGTGCGCAGTTGGCTCTACCTAGGCCGGATGCCTAGGCAGAGTGAATTCCACCCGGAAGAAGACGCGGGGACGCAGCATGGAGAAGACTTCGGAAAGGTAAGAGAAGAACCAGCGTTGATTGGCAGAATGTATAGCATTCTGCCAGTCAATGCTGGTTTTGCATCGAACCTTAAACTTCGAACAGCTAGTAGTGTTCGATCGAGTACGAGTATTTCGAATACCGTAGTATTCGATCGAACCTACTCGATCGAACACTACTCGCTCATCTTTAATAACAACCAATCTAGGCAGGTTCTGTCTTCCCTCTTAGATATGTTCACACTTGTTAGATTTGTATTTTGCAAATCCCATACATATTTACTATAGAATTTGCGGCGCTAAATATCAAAGGCACCAGGTTCTGCGGCAAATGTGCAGTGGATTCAATGTGGCTAATTTTTCTTCCCGCACACAAATTTCCATGTGTGAACACTTGTATAAATCCATAACACGGTTATGGATTGATATGGGTTCTCCAGCTAACACCCACATCACCTAAGTTAAAAAGTAATAATCTCTCATATAATATTTTCATCACTTTTACCAGCATTAATTACATCTCTGTTGACAAATATACAATGATGAAACATACACATCACTGTATATGACCCCATGGGAGTGCTTGAGCCAATGATGAGCCTTAAGACCTGCATTGGGGAGATTACTAGACAGGTTTGATTACTATCAAATAACAAGATCCTGTAATGTCCTGTAATGCCTCATTATGATGACATGTATATAGCTTTGTATAGTTAGTAGTGAAAACAGTGCACACTTTAATATCCTTATATGCAAATATGTAGCTGAGTAAAATGTATGAAATGAAAATAGTTCAGGTCACTTTTTGGGTATTGTGATCTGCTAATATGTGCCACTGCCAAGCCATACAGTACGAAAGATATAAAGATTGTGATCTTACAACACCAAAGCTACATTCACACTGGGTGGTTGAGTCAATGACATTACATTGGAATTGTACTTGACTTCCCATTCACTGCACACCTATGTTTAAATGTTTGCTAAAACAGATTTATGTCTACAGGAATCAGTGGCATTTTTTTGTTGGTCACCAAAGAGTTCATATACAGGTATAGACCTCTTTCGGCACCCATAGGGAGCTGGATCAGCTAATAGGCAAGGTCAAGGTGTCAGAAACTGATAGTTTATCAGTATGTAAACACTGGAAGGCAGGGAAGATGGTGAAGTTTTTCAACACTGCTAGATCTTCAATATTGATAACCAGTATGGGTGACTTAACCTACAAAGAAAAGGCCTACAAAGAAAAGAACACAGTACCAAGAATTCTGAAGCAGCCAGCAATGAGTCTGGATCAAAATCCCATTGAACAGCTGTGGAGAGTTGTGAGAGACCTGGAGCAGTTTGCAAAAGAAGAGCGGCCCAAAAATCCAGTTTAGAGGTGTAAGAAGCTTGTTGATGGTTATAAGAAGTCATTGATTTCAGTTATATTTTCCAAAGGGTGTTTAACCAAATATTAAGTTGAGAACGCTTGTCATTTTGTCCGGCCCATTTTTGGAGTTTAGCATGAAATTATATCACTTTGGGCTTTTATTTCTCAATTTTTTTGTGCACAATAAAGGCAATAAACACTTGTATAACAAAACATGTGTAATTGTAATAATTTTCTGGGAGAAATACTTCATTTTCTGGAAGAATTTCAGGGGTGCAAACACTTACTATAAAGTTCAGACCGGACATGCCATGGACAACCTATTTAGGAGCTTTTTGACATCTAGGCCAACCATGATAGGAAAGCACTAAATAAGGGACAATGGTATAACATTTTATGTGGACAAGTTCTGGGGTCTTTTCCTTATCAGTTTTCTGCTGTAGTTCTTCTGTGGAAACATTATATAAATATTCCCTATGGTGTCTACGATTTAGATCACGTCTCATTTTCTGTTATCTCCAAATGTCAAAACAATTTACATACCTAACATTACAGCATAGTGAAAGATGAGTACCAAGGAACACATGGACACATTTATCAAGGCCAAATAGGGTCACAACAAAAGATTCATATTTTTCAATAAGGAAAAGACAGTTCTGATGATAAAAATGTTATTACACTTTGTCCCAGAAATGACCCTGGTTTTAGTTTTGGCTTTTTACTTAGGTGTGCAGTATTCTAATGGTGTGACAAATCATACATATAATATTCAGGTTAAAGTCTTATTCACACATCAGACAAAGGGGACATTCACACTACCGTTATGTTCCCATTGACTCTAATGTAAAACAAAAAGACACTGTCATCTGGGATTGTTTGTTTACTTTTGTAACAGAAGAAAGTCTTCCAAGAACGTTAAAAAACGTGATGGAAAAAGCTTTTGTGATATTTTTTCATATGCAGGTGAATGCAGGCGGACACTTGACAGAGGGGACTCCATCTGCATCAGTCACTTAATGTCCATTGCTCTCATCCTTTCCCAGAAGAGTGAAGTTGACATTAATAATGGTATTGTATCCTAAGGTCTTATTCACACCATGTGCTGCCTGTCTATTTCATGGACAGGACACGATCACATTGATTTTAATGGGTGCATGCAGACATTTTCACCTCCATGGACCACAGACATGAAAAATGAATCAGCCATGGACAACACACTGGACCTTTACAGACCTGTGAACAAGATCTTAGGATTCATTCACACGGAGTAAACGCACGCTCATTTTGGCAGAATACACGTGTAAAAATAAGACTCCCATTGACTTCAATAACATTTTTTATACATGTATTGTGCCAAAATGAGCACGTGTTTACTCCGTGTGAATGGACCCTTAGAATGTGTTCACACACAGTATATTTTTGTGTAGCTCAGGCTCCGTTCAGACTAGTCCCAGGGGGGGTTTGTGTGTGTTGAACCGGTGGGGGCCGTTATCGCCTGCCCTGGAGGGGGGCGGTGGGGCGCCTGGGCAGGAGTGGCGGTGCTGGGGGTGCTACGGCGGAGGACGGGCATGGGCGCGGGAGTGGGGGGGGGGTTAGAGGCCAGGATTGCCGAGGTGGATGGGGCCGGGGCCGCGCTGGAGGTGGGTCGAGCAGGGGCTGGGGGGAGCGCGGACAAATTTGCAGGTAATGCTAGTTATATATACAGTATATGTGATGTTACATACATATCATATCTGGATCTTGACTGCAAGCTACACTAGCTCATTTTTGGTCTTGTACACACCAGAGGGTGTGTTTTGTCTCCATGACATAATAAGATCTGACTAGAGACGATAGTATCTTTAGTAACTCTGTTTAGAAAATCTTGGCTCTGGTTTTCTCGCTTTATTCTCTAAATACATTCAATGTATAGATCCCATGCCATAAAAATAGCGGTGTGTAGAAATCTCTTATGAATGCAATGCTTTGATGTGTTGGCCAAAAAGACTTTTGGTTCCCTAACATGGAATATCTTTATGAATTATTTATGCGCTGTTACATTTCATGCCCCTGTTTATACACTAGTAAGAAAATATAAACCATGTAGGATCAGGAATGCCATTTAGATATTTTACAATGAAATCTTTACAATTTCATAGACATCAAAAAGGCAAAACAAATAGTTGCATATGTAATGCTTCATATCTATATGGCCTGTATCAAACTGTTGGGAAATACAGCAATATTCTCTGAATACCCAGTTTCTGCAAAAATAATTCCTACTCCGATAATAAGCCCCAGCTTGATTTTGAAGGGTTTTTGGAGTAGGCTTTAAAAGTTAAGCCCTACTCCCCAAATAAGCCCTAGTTAAAGTCATCACCTCCAGCGATAGGTTATGTCATGTGACGTCACTGACGTGATGGAGGATAAGTATACAGTAGCTCCCAACCATCCTGGACAAATTCCCCGCTACCTTCAACCACAGCAGTACCAACTATGCTTATCCGCTCCAAAGTCCTGCTCCTTCCGACCGCTACTATGCTGTGGTCTTGGTTACCTACATGACCAGAAGTCAGGTGCCATACCTGCTCGCTCCCACAGATATGGCCACTCCACTACAGAACCTGCCCTTTAGCGTAAAGTAAAGGAGATAGAAAGGACATGGTGCCATCCAGTGTTTAGAGAGATACTCAAAGAACAAGAAAAAACACCGAGCGGCCAATAGTATAGTAATTTTAGACTCCAGTGGTGATTTAGTAAAATAGGACAGGTTCTCACCTGATCAGGTTGTGTTCACACAACCTGTTATAGTCGTTGGAACCAATCATCAGAGGGTTCCTTCTCTGTGTGGGGATGGTTACAGCTGCAGAAAATTCCAAGACACTCCAAAGGTGTGTATCAACAATGGAAAAAAAGGACCAGACAAGGACCCGCCGGGAAACCAAGTCGCAGGAATTGCGCTTCCACCACAGTAGAGTTCGTAACGGCTTTATTTAGCAAAACCACACTACGTGTTTTGGGCTTTGCACAGCCCTTTATCAAGTGTATTCGCTGTATGTCCATACCAGATGCATCTGGTACGGACATACAGCGAATACACTTGATAAAGGGCTGTGCGAAGCCCGAAACGCGTAGTGTTGTTTTGCTAAATAAAGCCGTTACAAACTCTACTGTGGTGGAAGCGCAATTCATGTGACTTGGTTTCCCGGCGGGTCCTTGACTTGGTTTCCCGGTGGGTCCTTGTCTGATCCTTTTTTCCAGGGTTTAGAGAGAGGGAGGGTGCCAGTAAATTTGTTTAAGGGGTTCTCCCATCTCAGTATTTCAACCAGGCTATATGTAGTGTCAGTGGCGTAACTAGGAATGGCGGGGCCCCGTGGCGAACTTTTGACACGGGGCCCCCCCGACACCGAAGATCTCGACCGAGTCCCTCCTACGCATTCCTGCGCGCTCTACTATGTTCCATAGTGGCCCCTGCACACAGTATTATACCCAATAGTGGGCCCTACAGGACTAAATACTGTCACGTCACCCGCTGACCGCTATACCAGGACAAATTGTGGATAAAAAATCTGGTCATGTGCATTACAATTTAGTAACTCCTTGTGCCTCATATTAATAGCAGTTAACCCCATCATCTCCCTCACATTAACCCCTGTGTGCCTCACCATAAGAGTTACTGATATGTGAGAGACATGGAGGTAATAATAAAGTATCTTCATCACTATTACCCCCATATGTCTCACATATCAGTAACTCTTATGGTGAGGCACACAGGGGTTAATGTGAGGGAGATGATGGGGTTAACTGCTATTAATATGAGGCACATGGAGTTACTAAAACACAAGTAATCACCCCATATGCCTGACATTAATAAGTAACCCCAGTACGTACCTGTGTAGCTTTAGTTTCACTTTCCTTCTTCCTTTCTTCCTCCAGTCCAGGACGGCAGGAACTCGGAAGAGATAAGCCCCGCCTCCTCCTCTCATTGGTGGGCAGAGGACAGCAGAGAAAGGGAGGGGGGAGAGAGGGGGAACGTCCTGCAGCGCTGACAGGAGCCAGAGCTGCAGCTCCTGTGTCTCAGCCGTTGCTGCAGCTTCGGGGCCCCCTGTTGGTGGAAAGTATTCCACCAACAGGGGGCCCCGATCATTATACTTGGAGGTCCGAAAAGACCTCCGAGAATAATGATAGCAGCGGTACTAGCTGTCACCGGGCCCCTAATGTCCCGGGCCCTGTGGCAGCTGCTACCGCTGCTATGGTGGTAGTTACGCCACTGTGTAGTGTCTGCTTCTCACTTCCTATATTTCTCTCCTTTCCATCCCTGTTTTCATAGTATGGGTTGTTATAGATGGACATATCAATACCAGTTCATTAATGAGTTAAATTCATCCAATTCAATAAGGAGTTAAACATCCTAGAATGGCGTTTTCAACACTGTTAGAGTAAACCCTTTAACCCCTTCTCAACGCAGCCATATTAGACCTCCAAAAGCCATAACTTTTTAAATTTTCCACTCAAAGAACATTATGAGGGCTTCATTTTTGCAGGGCAAATTGTACCTTGTACTGATTCTATTTAATATTCCTTATGAAGTGAAAAATTCAGAACAGGGTGGAATCAGAGAAAAACTGTATTTTTACCACTTTGTTATGGTTTATTATTTTACAGTATTTACTATGTGACCAACATGACATATTACTTATATTCTGCAAGTCATTCCAAATATGATAATACCAAATTTATATAGTGTATGTTATGCTTTAACACCAAAAATCCAAAACTTTGAAGAAATAAAAATAAAAAAATAAAAAACCATTTCTTAAAGCTCGTGATCGAGGGCACCTGAAGGGAGATCAGGGACCATAAAATGACCACCATAAGCAGGAATTCTGATCACAGGCATTAGTGCCATGTCTTTGCTGTATGGAACAGTGGAGACTTGGTGGCCATATTTAAAGACGTGAAATTCAGCGTACTATTAACCTGACTTTTGATTTCTACCAGCATTTGTGACAGTAATATATTTTGTAATATACTTTATTAATGTATTCTGTCTCCTTTGTGTGAAATCCGGACTCTTATTTATTCTTCTCCTTGTTTCTCTATTGCCAGCGGAAATCCTATCACTGGAGTATGTGTGTGTAGGTTCCTGCATAATACAAAGAAGCTGAGGCTGAAGAGGGCAGTTTAAGTAATATCTTGGGCACAACTCCAGTATCCAGACTGTGTTTTCAAATGGTGGTGTCTTTGGAAACAATGTAGGTAGAAGATATAACTGTCTAAAGTGACCCCCCCTATAGCCTCAGCCTCTCTGTATTATACTGGAGCCCATCCACTGGTACTCTAGTGAGAAGTAGTGAGAGGAGTTATGATCATAATAGGGAAGCAGGAAAGTCCTGCATGTCCGACTTTGTGACTGGCTAAAAAAAAGGTTTCACCGCGGACAGACAGAAGACGCACATGGGCAGTCACTTTGCAAACCCATTCAAGTGAATAGGTTGCAACACTGACTGCCATGTTTCCGTCCCCTGTTCAGTTTCTCGGGGCAGAAGACAGAAACCCGTCAGATTGTCTAAAGCGGAGACCGGGCGCAGATGTGAACCCGCCCTAACATGTCCAAAGTTTTATCAAAGAGCAGCCTTCATATATCAGTCAGACATGGCTGTGCCAGAATGGAAATATACGCCAGACAACCGGCTCTGCCCACATTAACACAAAGTGGCGAGAGAGGAGAGGATTGTGTCTGTAGAACATGTCAAAGAAAGGGCCTTACGCCAAATGTGCGCCACAATATCACCCCAGAAAGCTGGCATAGACGGATTGATGAATTCACCCCAATGTCTCTAGTCGCAGGACTAGAATTTTTCCTGTCTAGCTGTAATCGCTAACTAAAAATTGGCCCCATAAACACTGTAAAACATTATGGAAATATTTCTTATATAAAACAATGTACTAAATGTTATAAATGAGAAATAAAGTGACATGTGCGAGATGTAGAAGACAGACGGTATTTGATGACATGTTGAAATAAGTATCTACTGAGGATGGTAAATGTACATGAACTCTAGAAGTTGCTGAGCTGGCCTTTGACATGTCTTATCCCCTAGTGCCTGAGATGTACGAGAGGACTCTTATCAGTGACACCAATGATTTATATACAGGAGGTGCTAGCCTAATAAAACACCTCGCTCATTCTATCCTTCCTATAAAGCAGGCATGCCAAACAGGATTATTTATATCTCTCCCTGAGAAGCCACAACCCAAAAATTTACAATGGAGACCAGAGTGATAAAGGAGAGACCACAAGTGAAGTATTTGAGGCTGAAAATCCAATATGAAATCTATTACATAAAGAAATTCCATTGTGAAAGGGCTCCTAAGGCTAGATTACATTTCTTAAATCAATCAATGGCACATAATCAGTAAAACCGTATCATTTATACATAAAAATCGTAAGTGCACCCCGCTGCAGCTGGCTCCCATTACAACTTGTAACTTAAAGCAAGATTCTGTAAAGTTGTTAAGAACTGACTTCAGTCTACAGAACATATTGCAAGAGCGCGTGTTATAACAGTGCAATGTGGTAGCCACAGCCTTCTTCTAGAGAATTTCAATATTATTCTTCTACTTCAAACAATGGCTGACGGGTGGTTTTTACAGCAAGGTGAGGCTATGGTCGATTGTAAATTATTACTCTAATATATATAGGAGAATTCTTTTGGTTGACTCTGTTTTTTGCCCATTACATTACAGGTAATACTTAAAGGTATTGTTTGGTTTAGATAAAAGAAAACATCTCAGTCTCTGGAAGTCCCAACACGTCTGAGTGTTGCGCTAGGTTCACACCTGCGTTCGGGTCTCCGTTCTGTGCTTTCCGTCTTCTGCATTCAAGAAGACGGAAAGCACAGACCGTGAGCGGCGGTGAGCGTTTTATGCTCTCCGCTGCAAAACCGTTTTTTTTAATCCGGACACAGAGTACTGCATGTCCGACTCTGTGTCCGGAAAAAAAAAAAAAAAAAAAACAAAAAACAGTTTTGCAGCGGAGAGCATAAAACGCTCACCGCCGCTCATGGCTGGACAGCTTTCTCACCCATTCAAATGAATGGGTGAGAAAGACTCCTGCAGGTTTCCGTCTCCTGCTCTGTTTTATGCAGGAAACAGAAACCTGCATAATGGAGTGCCGGGCGCAGATGTGAACGAGGCCTTACATGGACAGTCTATTGATTGTGTAGGGAAGTTAGCTCGGTAGAAGCAGTGGTCTGGACCCAAACAGTCAAGACAGGGACACAAAATGTGCAGCAAACTGGTTTATTTAGAAAAAAAAAAAAAATAGGAAAATAAATAAACCTGGACTTCAGGCACAAAATGAGCAAAAATAAAATACAGCCTGAATTTCAGGCAAAAACAAAATAAAACCCTGCTCATCTGAGCAACTAACTAAACAGAACTAATAACCTAACTATACATGTGGCTAGCTTCCAGCCACATGGACAAAACAAGCGCAATATTGTCTCTTCGGATTCAGGGTTACTGTTAGGGAACCCTGGAACGGGGACACAAGAGACAGTGAGCCCTAGGCTTATGCCCCCCGCTCTCCCTTCCTATTGCCAGGCCCTATCCTACGTAATAGGCGGCAACCACGAGGACAGTCCCTCCCTGAGTATGTGACACACAAAACGCAGACAAGACGAACAACAACAATGGGAAGTCAACTTAGCCAAGGGTCAGTAACAGTCGGGCAATACAGTACCAAATCGGAGTCCAAAAAGAGAAGTCAGTGAGGAAAAGCCAAAGGTCAAGTATAATAGAGTAATCAGAACAGAGACAGTAAAGAGCAAGTATATGCACGGCAATAACAAGCACTGGTGTGGCTGGGAGCCAAGGCTATATAGGGAGGAAGAACCCGCCCATGGAGTTGACAGGACGGCAGGCCGTCAATCACAGGGCAAGGTCAGATTAACCATTAGAGGATCAGAACCAACTGAAGGTGAAGGAGATGGGTGTGGTGGAAAATCAATTACCAAAGAAAAGGCATAGGGCAGTGTTCAGACAGTGCAAAGAGAAACCAACAGAATAAATTACAACTGAACACATCTCCTGCGCCGCAGCGTGCGGCCGGATGATGACGCCAATGCCCGGATGGGCAAAGATGTTACAGTTACAGATCAGAACCATACATCTCCTTTCACCTCATGGAGCTACACTGGAATTAAAGAGCCGCAGCCTTTTCTGGCCCAGTAATGAGCCAAGGACTCACACTTGGAGCTGAGGCCTACTCCAGATCCGCCCTGGACCACACATATGTCAGAAACCTGGGGCTGATATAGCTGGACTCCAGCACTCTGCCTGTCACCTTCTCACAATTGCCATTGGCACCATGGTAGCACAACATGAGAACTAAATACTTGCTGCCACACACAGATTGCAGTACAGACATCCTGAGACCAGCTTTTTTTTTTTTTTCAGGGAACCATTCTAATAAAAAGCACTTTTTGTAGGTGGGCAAGTTGGACCAGTTGAAATCAGTAAGTTCGCTAGCAGTCATCTGATGTGTATGGCCACAGGACAAAATATAGCTCTTATCAGGGGCCACACGGTGGCTCAGTGGTTAGCACTGCAGCCTTGCAGCGCTGGAGTCCTGGTGTTCAAATCCCGCCAAGGGCATAAAACCATCTGCAAGGAGTTTGTATGTTCTCCCCGTGTCTGCATGGATTTCCATCCCATATTTCAAAAACATACTGATAGGGAAAAATGTACATTGTGAGCTCTATGTGGGGCTCACAATGTACATTAAAAAAAAAAAAAAAAAAAATATAGCTCTTATCAGGGAAATACGATGGCTTAGTGGTTAGGATTTCCTCCCTATCTACAAAAGACATACTGATAGGAAAAAAAAGTACATTGTGATCCCTATATGGGGCTCACAATCTGCAAAAAAAAAAAAAATTATCTATCTATCTATCTATCTTACCCTTGGATACTAAGATTTTCTGCATTGCATGATCTGCCAAACAATTCTACCGGAGAAACGCAGTGATTTTGGCATACGAATATAGGATGAAACCTCTCCAAAAACATCCTCCTTACCCAGACCACATTTTCTGTGACAGATTTCAGTTTTCCATACTAATCCTCTTCTTTGAGGAGACCAGCTTCCCTAGAAGACAACTTTTTCACACAATTTTGGATGATTGTCTCAAAGAGTTTTCACTGTATATATCTAATTCAGTAAAAAAGTGAAGTGTAGGCAAGGCTTATGATTTGTTAGTGGAGACCATCTAACATTAAAGGAGCCTTCCAATGACCTATCTATAGGATAGGCCATCAATATTAGATCGGTGAGGCCCCATACCAATCATTTGTTTCAACAGCGTGCAACACATTTACATCTAGTACCAGGCTAGTTCTTATTTTGCATACGTCATACTTTTTGTAACGCTGCACTGGGTATTGCAGCATTGTGCCATTAGGACCCCACCAATTTAACATTGTTAAGGGGAGGCCATCACTTTTAAAAGACTCTATGTCTCTTAATGTTATGTCTATTTCCTTACAGAATCCATGAAGTAAACAGCATATGCATCAAACTGGCTTTTCTTATCAGCTTAGAAATACTACAAATCCAAGTCTGAACCATGCTGTAATAAAAATCCTGATCCGCCATACTACTAAGGGCATGGGAAGTCTCCAGCCACCTGCACAGCATGCACTCATTGTATACTGCACACAAAAGGACTACACAACAAACATGAAACATAATAAGAGAGTCATTGTAGAAACAACCTATTAGCGCTTAACAGGTAGTTGAATCTAGACAGCGCGTAGCTGCATGTAGTTATACTTGCCTGCAATGCCTGTTCTGCATTTACACAGCGTTCTACTGAAAATCAAAAGCACATGGGCCCCTCGTATCTGGCTTTATAAGAACACAATGGAAAACAAACCTTTGAAGACTTTTTTGGATTTTATATCGAAGGTGCTTTCAATTTACTTTATGGTACCAGTGTTGCTTGTTGCCCAGACTTTGAATGCAGTCAGTGAATTTATTCTATTTAATGATGATGTTCTGGCCTCTGCCCTGGTATTTAATAGAGCGGTTATTGTGCATGATAATTGCTGGTGCGTATACTCATCACGTAGTAATAATGATATGTCACATTCCCCAAGAGCGAGGTACTTGGAAGGAGTAGAGGGCCGACCACAACTGGAAGATTTCCTGGTCCCAATCGGCATCAGAGGGGAAGGCTGGAGATAGAGCATGACAGATGTTCCATTAGCGCTAATCACACTGTGGTTCATTAAAGGGAAAATATAATAATCTGTTTATAAGTAGGGTTTATTTCCCTTTTGTGGGCAGCACAGCATATGGAAATGATTTGGCCTGTAGAGAAAACATGTATGTTCAGCATATTTTCACTTTAAAGTAATGAATTTTTGGGAGCAGCTACATTGGCAATTTTGGAATGATTTTGGACAACAACAGCAACCACATCATCACTGTCACCTAAACTAAAAGTGAAGTTCCACTTATGAGATGTTTATAGTCAGCACATGTTAAGTCTAGCCGCTTTGTACTATATCTCTATTATTAGGTCTTGCTTATTTCCAGTTTATGTTTAAATATCTATTTGTCACCATAAACCTATCAGCAAGATGCTGTTGACAGATCCAGGTCTCTTATATACTTTAAAGGGAGTCTATCAAAGGTAAATTGGTTATAAACCTAATCCCAGTACCTTATAGAGGCGATTCTACAGTTTCCAATATGCCTGTGTTATTCTACTTTGGAGATCCATTCTCATGTAAGACATTGGTTTATTCACAATGAGAAGGAAAGTGCTTTGGCGGGTGTCTTTGCTTGTCTGGGCTTTGATCTCAGGTTAGATATCCTGCCTCATTTGCATATGAATAAAACAGCAATTTACACAAAATGGAGCTCCAAAGCTGAATAACAGAGGTATATTTGGAAACTGTAGAATCTCCTCTTCAAGGTACTAGGATTACATTTAGATCCAATTTACTGCTGACAGACTCCCTTTAAGGACGAGAGCCTCATGCATGTGCAGCCACACAGCCCTTTCAATTTTAGTGTGGCCCTTGAGAGGAGTACAGTGTGGCCCTTGGACCAGAATAAACTGGGGACCCCTGGCCTAGATCAATAAAACCATTTTGATGCCTTTGTGGCTCTGCTCATTAACCCATGAATGCCCAAAACGACAATATAGAAAGCCAAAATACAGTAATAATAATTGCAAAAATGTAAAAAATGCTATATTTATGACTCTACTTCAATACACCCATATGATCAATAAATAGAGATGAGCGAGTACTGTTCAGATCAGCCGATCAGCACGCTCGCATAGAAATGAATGGACGTAGCCGGCACGCGTGCATCCATTCATTCATTTCTATGGAGCGTGCTGTTCGGATCGGCTGATCTGAACAGTACTCGCTCATCTCTATCAATAAACAAATGTAGTCAGCTATACAGTATGTGCAACTCTAATATAATGCCTCCGACTATGCAAATGGACCTCATTGTAATATTTCTATAATACACCATGGATCAGCATCAATAGATCAATTGGCTAAATTGCTGCAGCGTGATATCTTATCATAGAAGACAAACAATATAATAATACAAAAAACATGGTGAAAAATCATTGGGAAAGCATTTTTCTATGACTTTTCATTGGTTTTTGTTGCCTTGTGATAAGATGTCACGCTGTAGCAGAGTAACCAAAAGCAGAAGTTTGGGTTAACTCTACTACAACTCCTTTCAACAATATCTAGATAACAGGATAATGTCAAAACCTCTTGTTTCAAGAAAAGAAACAACTGGATATCAGCACCATGGGCAGGGAATCTTCTCTTCTACAGTTACAGTACAGAAAGATAGAATCTGGACTATAAACACAAGTACAGTATACACAAATGATGACTATATTAATATTTATAAGGCCATTTATCTATATTACAAGCAGACAAGGATCCACATTGAGTCATGTAATCCCCATACAGAAACATTACTGACTACCTGCTGAGCTCAGCTACTTTCTGCTCGTCATAGAATGCCAGCTTTCTTTTTGGTTAGTCTCTTTACATTCAGCTCTGAACGTACTAACAATCTGTCATCACAACTACTGGTCCTCAATAGATCAATAGAGATGGTTGTCACAACCGAGCTTCCAAATACAAGCCTATATATTACTTCTCACATGTTGGCTGAAGTGCTATACAGTACAAAGTTTCTTGGACTCAATTGAAACAATCTTGTATAATGGAAGTGATGAACGAGGAGTCCTGATGACAGAAGAACGCACCAACACTGATGTTTGGAGGAAGGACAATGAACTGGTTCATCTAGGACCCTATACATGTGGCCATACTTAGTAGACTATAAAGAAGATGCCACATAGGGGATAAGTGGTACTATGAAAAAGAAAGAAAGAAAGAGAGAAAGAAAGAGAGAAAGAAAGAAAGAAAGAAAGCGAGAAAGAGAAAGAAAGAAAGAAGCGAAAGAAAAAGCTTTGTCTGTTACAATTGCACTAACCATGCTATATTTTTAGACAATTACCTGTCAATGCATAAAAACACAACTGAGTGAATTAGTTTGACCAACAATGTGCATATACACACCATTGCGACAAACTCGGGATTGAACAGAACACAAGTCCAAACTGTTAGCGAATTAGCAAAGGGGTGTCAACAGTAAAAAGCATGTAATAAAATAATAATGCTATAATATAATTACTATCCTGCATATAAGCCTAATAATAGACCAACACTTGCCAAATTTGTAGGAGTTTATATGACAGAAAGGATTCCAGTAGAAGATAACACCTCTATAGGTAACATCACTGACCCATCATTGCATCTACTGCTGACAATAGATGATGTCAAGAAGACTTATCTACTTCCCCTCTTTATACAGAACATGCCTATAAAACTCTCTCCTAGGCCTCAATGAATCGGCTCCAGACTATTGCTGCCTATGGCTGTATGCCATATCACTGAATGCTGTTAACAGAGCAGAGGAGAAGCTCAAGCAAGATGCCAGCCCCAATAATGATGTACAGGGAATGGAATTTAAAAAATCTACAATCAGAAATGAAAAAAAGTTTAAAAAAATATGATTTACTTCAATATCTGGTTTTAATAAATAAATTTAAAAATTGGCAATACATTCCTTTAAAAGGGGTTTCACAGGACTTAGGTCATCAATATCAAATTGGCAGGGGATCGGCTCACTTCTCCCTGCCAATCTGCTGTTTGCTGGAGCCATAAAGCATCAGCATGAAGTCCCATTCACTAGCTGTACTAGGTCCAGTACACTAAATTTCCTTCAAATATCAGTCAGTTTGGGTGTTGAGAGCCAGATGACAGATATTCTGGTATTGATGATTTATTCTAAGAATAGGCCTTTAATGTTATCATTCTGGATACCCCTTTAAGTGTGGCTTAAATGTGATAGTAGAAAGGAATGAAACATAACTTTTTGCATGTGCACTGGTCCTGAAGTCCTGTCACTCGATACCAATACCATCACGACCTTCTAAAGTTTTCTTTCCTTTTTATACATAGCTTATAGTAAGTGTATTAGTTTATATGAATTTGTTGCCACCCTCCCAGAGAGAACACTTCTGGATTAGAAATATTTTTGGTCATCCTTCATACACAACATATGTGAGATCTACACACCCAGATTTTCAATGATGTGCCAGTAAGTTTGGAAACTTGAAGACCATTCCAGAACCTCTTTCTGTTTTTGAGTACTGTAGTTCATGGTTGACTTTTAAGTAGTTTTGGATCAATGTTTTACTAAAATATCCAACAACTTTTTAGCTTCAGTTTCTTCACTGACTGTGGAACATTTGCATCCAGGATTTGTTTCTGTTTGGTAGAATCCAACTTTTAGCACACGCCAAATATTACGTTCAGTTTTTCCACTATGATAAATTCAGCACATAACAGTAATTGTGCAATAAAAGTTGCAGAACTATGTCATACAATGAAAGTTACCCAGAGACCAATGGTTTAAAAAGATCACTCCCATAAAGTAGATTTTTCTAAGATAGATTTGCCATTATTTTATAGTCAGCCATCCTTGGTAGAATATGAGGAAAGGTTACGTTTACCACATAGAGAAAAGTCAGCTTCTGAGAAGTAAGAGGAGCCATGCTGAGGTCTGGAAAACTGGTAGAGTTATGGTGAAAGTTTGCATGAAGGAACCAAAGCAGAGACATACTAGGGACTAAGGAGAGGGAAGCCATACTAGGGATGGAGGAGAGTGAAGTCACTCTAGGGATGGAAGAGAGCAGAGCCATACTACGGATGGAGGAAAGTGGAACCATGCTGGGGATGGAGAAGAGCAGAGCCATACTAGGGATGGAGGAGAGTGAAGTCACTCTGGGGATGGAGGAGAGCAGAGCCATACTAGGGATGGAGGAATGTGTAACCATGTTGGGGGATGGAGAAGAGCAGAGCCATACTAGGGATGGAGGAGAGTGAAGTCACTCTGGGGATGGAGGAGAGCAGAGCCATACTAGGGATGGAGCAGAGTGAAGTCACTCTGGGGATGGAGGAGAGCAGAGCCATACTAGGGATGGAGTAGAGTGAAATCACTCTGGGTATGGAGGAGAGCAGAGCCATACTAGCGAAGGAGGAATGTGGAACCACGTTGGGGATGGAGAAGATCAGAGCCATACTAGGGATGGAGGAGAGTGAAGTCACTCTGAGGATGGAGGAAAGCAGAGCCATACTAGGGATGGAGGAGAGTGAAGTCACGCTAAGCATGGAGGAGTGCAGACCCATACTAGGTATGGAGGAAAGTGGAACCATGCTGGGGATGGAGAAGAGCAGAGCCATACTAGGGATGGAGGAGAGTGAAGTCACTCTGGGGATGGAGAAGAGCAGAACCATACTAGGGATGGAGCAGAGTGAAGTCACTCTGGGGATGGAGGAGAGCAGAGCCATACTAGGGATGGAGGAGAGTGAAGTCACGCTGAAGATGGAGGAGTGCAGAGCCATACTAGGGATAGAGGAAAGTGGAACCATGCTTGGGATGGAGAAGAGCAGAGCCATACTAGGGATGGAGGAAAGTGGAACCATGCTTGGGATGGAGAAGAGCAGAGACATACTAGGGATGGAGGAAAGTGGAACCATGTTTGGGATGGAAAAGAGCAGAGCCATACTAGGGATGTAGGAAAGTGGAACCATGCTGTGGATGGAGGAGAGGGTCTGAGAAGGAAACATTACAGTATAATATGCTGTACTGCAGTTTTCTTCATGGCTCTCCAGATGTTGGCTCCACATCCCTTCTATGCATGAGTCAGATATTTAGGGATGGGTTGTGGAGACCCTGCATGGACTAGGTTACTTCCACTACCCTTGTACTCCTATTTATGCTATGGCCTGGTTTGTCAACAGGGGGCGTTCACACTACCGTCGGTGTCCGACATGTAGTGCCGCTCCTAGTGTCCGCTCAAAATCTGTCACGGACACTAGGAGCGGACACTAGATGTGTCCGTGACACCTGTCATTCAAATGAATGGGCATCGGGTGCGTTGTTTTGCACTCTGTGCCCGTCCTTCCCTGTCCGCAAGAGAAGATGTCCGACTTCTCAAGCGGACAGAGGAACCCTGCATGCAGGGCTTTTCTGTCCGCTTGAGAAGTCGGACATCTTCTCTTGCGGACAGGGAAGGACGGGCACGGAGTGCAAAAGAACGCACCCGATGCCCATTCATTTGAATGACAGGTGTCACGGACACATCTAGTGTCCGCTCCTAGTGTCCGTGACAGATTTTGAGCGGACACTAGGAGCGGACACTACATGTCGGACACCGACGGTAGTGTGAACGCTCCCTTAGAGTGAATAGACAAAAGATCATACTGGACACCTTGCTGCACAAAATATGCCCAGCCAGTTCAGAAAGGACACGGGTCACTGCAGAGACTGCTGCTTCAAATGCACTTGTGCAGTCTTCTCGCTATGGTGCCTGGCACATCACTATAGGGATGACGGGTAGAATTAGACACAAGATCCCTGGACACTTCACTGTGTAAGCTATATCCTGTGGACTCTTCTGACATCTGAACTGGCAAATGTACAACAGGGATGCGGAGCCTCTACATAGGCCAAGCTGATTTCACAGCAATTGCAACATTATGCTAACTATGGCATCTGACATGTCAAAGTGAAGGAACCTGGATGGAATCAGATTCAAGATTGCCAGATATTTTTTTGTTAAAGAGATTTCCAATGAACACTTCACGAGTGAGATTACAATGTTATTCTGGGGCAGGATGTGCTATTGGTGCTACACAAGGGATATGTTTAAAGCATAACTAAACTTTCTAATAAATTTTTATTTTCTTGCAGCCTTTATAACAATAATTAGTATTTTAATATACTTTATTAACAAACTCTTCTGCTAACTGAGATCTGTCCATGTAGCTCATCACTGTGTACATGTATAATGCAGGGAAACTGAGGCTCAGGATGTCACTTTAGACAGTTAAATCTGAGATAGGCTATAATACACAATAGTGATTCTGGTGTCTTATGAAAGAGGAGATTTTCACTTTGCAATTGGACCAGTATGACATACTAGAATAAAACACAGATGGATTGGGAGAAACTCAGATCTCAGGAAATAACAGAGGTAAAATAGTGATCTTGGTGGCATATTAGTCATATGAGAATCTCATCTTCTATATGACACTAAAACCACTGTTCTACATTATAAATTGCCAGAGATAAAACTGTTTGAAGTGACCCCTGCCTCAGTTTCCTTGCATTATCCATTTAGAAGCAGTGTCCCAATTTCAGCCAGTAATAAACAGAGAAACAAAGTGGATTTAAAGAGTTTTTATAGAAAACCCCCCCAGAATTTATTAAATAAAAAAACTATATAACAAATCTGAGGTATCTCAACTGACTTGAGAAAATCCCTGACCCCAACAACCCCTGGAATAAATCTATTTCCTATTTAAAAAACTGTTTAACCTCACACCTCCTTCCTTCCAAACTATACTTTGTTAGTGAATGGGAAAGGGAGTTGGGACTTGTATTCTCACTTTCTGATGTCAAACATATCCTGTTATGTCCATGATTTCTCTAGGTGTGTCAGGATTCAGAAAAACTCATTGAAATTGCTCAGCAGGTGGTAGAGAACCCTGCTTTTTCTCCATAAATCTCACTCCTCTATCCCTGATCACTGTTGGAGTTGCAGCCTGTCCAAAGGGTCCCTCTCGTATTCCTGGGTCACATGCCCCAAAATTAGTCCCTTCTGGGAAGCAATCTAGAGATTGTCATGTAGAGGTAAAGCTATGACCCGAAACCATTTTGCTCTGGGCATCCTCTCCCAACTTCTCCCCCAGATGAGCATGCCTTATCACCTGGTTAATTCACCTGGCGGCCAAACTATCGATTCCTCTAAGGTGGCATGAGGTGTACCCCCTTCCATTCCCCAATGGAAGGAAAAGGTTAACCAGCTGTACAGATTTGAAAAACTCTGCAGTTGGGGACTCCCTGTCTGTTCTAGTATTCTCTGCACTAGGGAACCTTGATACATACACACTTGAAGAGATACCTAATCCGCCCCCCCCCCATTTAAATTTGGCTTCAATAGGGCTATCTGCCCCCCCTTGGTACCGCACATGCACTTGCATAACTTACTCCGTATGGAATTCTCTGGTTTTACTTATTTTTATTCAGCATTCTGTGTTTTTATAATTTTTTTAAACATTTTTTTTGTCTTGTGTGGTAATTTCATGCATTTTATAATGTAGAACAGTGGTTTTAGTGTCATATAGAGGATGAGATTCTCATATGACTAATATGCCACCAAGATCACTATTCTACCCCTGTATCTTTATCTTATTTTCTACTGCAAAGGTTTTTGAGAATACAATATTGATGTCTTATCCTTATGTTAGGCCATCATTATCAGATGGGTTTGACTTTCAATGCCCCCACCGATCAGCTACAGGAGTTACGTCTCTAATGATTTGTGGCCTCTTTATAGTTTAAATTGTCCTCTAAAGCAAAACCTGAATAGCATAGCATGGCACAGCAATACCCAGAACAGCCACTACTAACTGAACTTATGCTGTATGAACTGATGTAAATGGCTGCTGCACTAGTCATAGCCCCGCAACTTCTTCAAACAGCTGGTTTGCAGGGGTGCCGAAAGTCAGACTCTACTCTGAGATTGATGGCCTATGCTAAGGATAGACTATCAATATTCCAATCTAAGAAACAGGTTATGGGTTTCACTGAAAACATAAGCTTTCACTGAGAAAGTAATGCAATAAAATGTTGAATACAAATATTTCCTGAATATTTTCACACCGCAATAAATTGAATTTTAAACGTAATGCCTCTCACGGTTCAGTGTTATTATCTGGCATATGTGGTAAGCTAGCTGAAACCAACAACTTGGCAATAAACTCCCCACATAATTATCATTGTTGGAATTGGATTTTGCTCTGACCAACTACTTGTATACATTAGATTGGAATAAATACTATATAGTGGGTATGTTATATAAATATATGATTAGTGACATACCTATAAAGACTGCCAACCTTTGTAAACTATAGGATTCTATGAAAATCTTGATCGCCTCCTTGTGGATATATATATATATATATATATATATATATATATATATATATATATATATCGCCGTGTGGAGATACAGCATTAATTATACATACATACATACATACATATGTATACATCATTGGATTACAATTATATTATATTACAATTAATATAATATATAGTCTATGCTTCTGAACTCATATCTACATATAAAAACAGCTAACAATTTAAAACAGGATTGCACAATGCATTAAATTTTCATTAATATTTCAATACCTTGGAGGAGAAAACAATGGTAAATTCAATACGTAAATACTAAGGCCTGGTAAACATCTGCGTTTTGGACCATCTGTTCCCCTATCCACATGAAAAATGCAGATAGAAAAGCACTGCAAGCAGCACTTTTCTCTCCACATTTTTTTGTGCGGAAACAGAGTGGAAACCACATGGACCCCATTATAGACTGTGGGGTCCATGGGTTTCCTAAGGTAACTGCTTTCTTATGTGGACTAGGTTTCCGTTCGGGGTTCCGCGGATTCCAAAAGAAGATGTGAATCAAGACTAAGGTGCTCTTTTCAGCAAGTCCTGCTGTAGCTAAGAACAGTTTACTATTATATTGAACAGTTTGTTCACCAAAGAACATGAGGCGCGCCATCTTCGCTGTTGAATCACTGTTCACACTATAGGTGGAAGGAAGGATGCTTTTTCCACTGCTACCAATGATCTCTCAAGTTCTGGGCGCAGGGGAAGGAACATCCTATGTGTGAAGGGAGGGAGGAGAATGTTGTAAGATGTACAGGTAGTGTATCGCGGGTGCTATTAGGACTAGGAGTCAGGAGCGTGGGCTCACCTGTACAATTCATGGCAACCTCAGGCAGGTGTTATATAGTGATGGACTAACACTAGGCTCAAACAGAAACCCTATCTGCTTAAAAGTGGTCACCTGCTTGCAAGAATGTTCTCTCCGCATATTTTAAGTGGAATGGGGGACGGAGTCCCGAACGTTAGTGTGACTGCAGCCTAAAACTCAGTCTGTGTGCCACCTATATTTGCAGGACTAAGCACAGCCATGTTAAAGGAATTCACTGCATCATGACTATTAGTAAGTAACCCCATCATGTACCTTACATCATCCTCAAAGTAGTATGGTACATCACAAAATTGTATTTTTGTGTCGTTGGGGATCTTTTTGTTTTGGTATTGTGAATTGTGATACTACACTAAGTATTGGTATCAAAGTACAAATTTTGGTATTGTAACAACCTCAGTTGATAGGTACACAACTAGTGACAATATATTTCTTTGTATGTTTTATGCCCAATTGTCTGAACTGTTAGAGCTCTCACACGGCCACAATTCACATGTTCAGTATTTTGCATCAGTATTTGTTATCCAAAACCAGGAGCGGGTCAAACACACAGAAGAGGTGCAATTCCTTCTATTATATTTTAGCCATGCACAGGCTCCACTGCTGGTTTGGGTTTGAAAATACTAATGCAAAATACTGACCAAATACTGAATGTGTGAAATTGGCTTTACAGATGATTTTGTGTGACTATCCTTAAAGGAAATGTTCTCTTTGAATCTCTTTCTCTGCTAAACAATTCTTTGCACATGGTTTTTGTATCAAAACTTCATATACAGGCCTGTGTGTTTCCATGGCAACAGACAACAAACAATCCCTATGTAGTCTGATCCTGCAGCGCAGTCATTTTAGATACATTTGTACAAAAAAGAAAGATGTACATAAAGTTATAGTCCAGGAGAGGACAAACCGGCTCACTCCAAAGTTCTTGTTTACCCATATATGCCCATATAGTGATTCTATGTATCATATATGATGTTTATCTATAGCAGGGGTAGGGAACCTTTGGCTCTCCAGCTGCTGTGAAACTACAACTCCCAGCATGCTCCATTCACTTCCATGGGAGTTCCCAGAATAGCAGAGCCAGTATGCATGCTGGGAGTTGTAGTTTTGCAACAGCTGGAGAGCCGTACGTTCCCTACCCCTGATCTATAGGGTCACTGTATGGACATGCCTTTATAAATACACACCTCTGTACAATGTTGTCCTTTTAATTCTATATTGGGGTTCATATTGACATGGGAATTGCTGTTATGGAAAAACAACCATTTGTTAGTAAATCAGCATGTGGAATACAAGTGTGATCGGTAAACTGGCCATAGACGGTCTTGTGTGTCTTGTAACCTATTTCTCTGTAGACACCAATCTATTACTGGTAAGAGAAGTCACTGCTCATCTCACAGATAGCCATGTAGCCAGACAGTACTTGTACCCCTTTACAGAGCGGGATGACAGGACTATTTCTATGATGTCTGTTACTTCACTGCATTTCTAATATTTTATATATCTATAACATATTACTTAATAGATTTGGCTTGAGCCTCTGAAGTCGGCCATATTTTCTATTTTTTAAATATACAGCCAACATAATCTGTAGCGCTGTACAGAGATTATTATCATTCAGAAGAAACATGGAATTGTCCACAACCACACAACCATTGTCAACATTTGTCTATGAACCACATACATAAAAAAATGTTGTTTGCCTTAACAAAACTTCTCTAGCCTCCCAATATAACATTGCCCGAAATGGGTCCAGTACATTCCAGTAGTCACAGATGAATTTTTAGCCCCTCTACTGTATATCCACCATTACTAGAACCCATTTTATTGTATATACTGGGGGAGTCCTCTAAGGGATACAATAGCTAAAAGAAAACAGCACTCTGAGCTTGGGGGCATGGGGATATTACTATTTAATAGGTACAATAAGAGAATGTTTACTTACTAAACACACTTTAATGAATCTCTCATCTCTTAGGACAATGTAAACCCTGGAAACAAGAACTGAATGGTTAAAGAGAAGCCCAATAATCCTGATATCCATGTTAGCTAACATGATGGCCACCAAGTTCAAAGCTATTCTATGAAGTAACAGTGTGACTACAAGTACCAGCATAACCTGTCAGCCACAGGCTGCTGTGCTCTCCAGTCAATTACAGCATGTGTGAAGAAGGCAGAAAGTATCTACAATGTGTCCAAAATGATTACATTATAGACCCACCGAAACACAACAACATCCCACAAACCACAACTCCAGCAAATGACTATATGAAAATATGTGAACAAGTAAATAAACTATTGGATTATGTATACAGATCAGGGCTTGGTTTTCTCAGCATTACTAGGAATCCTGGCAGCCAGGACATGCTGGCACTTGTAGTTATACACAAGCTGAGCAGCTGTAAGATGTCTAAGCAGGCAGATATGGAAGTAACAAGTATCTGCCTATGACATAAAGCTGAGGTTATAGCACAAACATGGAAATGCAAAGTATCATAAATGACAATGTTATGCATCATAAATGAGACACAGCAGATTGTTCTTATTACTTAGCACTATTATGTGCACACCTGTGCCAGTATATACCTCCTCTAGCAGAAAGTACCAGCTATGCCCAGTATATACCTCCTCTAGCAGACAGTACCAGCTATGCCCAGTATATACCTCCTCTAGCAGACAGTACCAGCTATGCCCAGTATATACCTCCTCTAGCAGACAGTACCAGCTATGCCCAGTATATACCTCCTCTAGCAGACAGTACCAGCTATGCCCAGTATATACCTCCTCTAGCAGATAGTACCAGCTATGCCCAGTATATACCTCCTCTAGCATACAGTACCAGATATGCCCAGTATATACCTCCTCTAGTATACAGTACCAGCTTTTCCCAGTATATACGTCCTCTAGCATACAGTACCAGCTATTGCCAGTATATACCTCCTCTAGCATACAGTACCAGCTATTCCCAGTATATACAGTACCTCCTCTAGCATACAGTACCAGTTATTCCCAGTATATACCTCCTTTAGCATACAGTACCAGTATATAAATTCTGCAGTCCAAATAAAGCAGTCAACAACCTGTAACATATCTGACTATATAGTAACATAAACTGCATTATAGCAAATGACTGACAGCTACTGCAATACTCCAGATCCTAAAAGTGCATCAATAAGTACTCACATGTGTAGCATTCTGACAAGTAGTCTGCCAAGTTGCAGGTCATACTTACAGTCTTTGAACACCATGCTGGGGTCACTCTGTGGCAGGACCTGGGTGACCAGGAGTTGCAGAGAGTCTAAGGTCCTGTCCATGTTAGCTGTGTGCCCTTCTTGCAGCTGCATGCACTGTACACTCCTATCCTCATGCCTGGATTATCCCATCTCTGCACTGAATGTGTGCAGTTCATTGATGTAGTGGATTAAGGAGAAGTCTCTTTTAACATCTGCCAATCAGGCATTGGGCAGAATGTGAAGCCCCTCAGGGGGTCCTCCTCCCTGGCCTGCTTATCTTTGTTGTAGGCTGAGCTAATTAGCTGTATGACTGGGCTGACAGATCCATTCCCACTACTTCTCTCTGTGAAACACACCCACCTACAGGCCAGCACAGGCATTCCTCTATTCACACACTCCCACTACCCCCACAATAAGGCTTTATCTCATTCTACTCCAAATGCTTTCTTATTTATTCTGTATAGATTTCTCTGTGTTTAATTATGTATAAATCAGAATATTTATTCTAAGAAATATTGCGTTACATTAATCCTTATGGAATTTGTATCCTCTTGGTAGTAAAATAGTAAACAATATGAATAGATTATGGCCATTCCTATAGAACGGAGCCCATGGGGTGCAGGGCCTGGCAGCTGCCTTTGGGGCCAGCGCAGGGAATGTCTAAAGCGACAGATCTGTGTTGTTATAACCATCATGAGAAAAGGAAATAGACAAAAATTTCTACTGCTATTTTAGGATATTAATGGGGTGGCTGCAGGTTTAGACAAAGTTGCCAGTCTGATATATTGCTTTTTTTTCTAGACAACTTTGCTACATGCACAGAACTGTGAAACGTACATTAGGACCAGGTAAAGCTGTCGGTCTTCAGGTCTGCCTTCTATCGGTGTGTCACTTATTTTTCATCATATTTCTTGACGTCTGTCCATTTTTATTATCCATTTATAACTGAATTAAGAAAGAAAAGCAGATGAACTTCATTGGTCTATTTTTTGACCCGCTCATCCATTTTTAAACAGCATCACAGAGACAGCCATTTTTAATGGATATTGAAAAACAGATCCATTCACTGGTATTGGTCCATTTGTCCATAAAAATGAACAAAAATAGATGGATGGTTAAAAGATAAATGTTCATGTACATTACCCTATGTCTGCCATTGTTCTAAAAGAAACCCCATAATGTATGTTAAGAAAGGCATATTCACCTCTACCTGGCGCTCTTTGTCCCCTTTCTGCCCATGCCATGGCTCGCACCATTGGAAGCCATGAGGCTTTCCTGACTGCAGAGACCAATCAGATATCACCAGTCCCTCTCCAGCCACCGAGGCCACTACTTGGTCTCAACATTACATGAGCCTCATGGCTTCCAACGTTGTCAGCCATGACATGAATCGGACCAGTAACAGACAATGGAGGGCCAGTGACAGGAGAGTATCTCTCCGGCCTCCCATAGGTTGCTTCAAATCCTGTACAACCCCTGTAACAAAAAATGTTTTTGAGTGCCAAAAGAAACTTGCACAATTGCTTTATTAAACCTTCCAAATAATGTAATGTTACCCTTATGCTAAGCTGTATGGCCAGTCCAGTGATTTATAGGGGCGCTTTGTGATGCTTTATCTTTCTATGAATTCTTGCTGCCAGATACAAATGATCACTACCAAAACAGCATGGACCATTGAGTCAAAGCAATAACAGCAGATCCCGTAGTTATATACAGTATGTTGTGATGTAGGACCTCAGTGGATTAGACTTATCTTGCATTACCCAGAAAATTATTCCTAAACAATTTTTTTCCACGGAGGTAGAGCACATTATCCTGCTGAATTAAGGCCACTATTATTAAGGCATAATGTTGACATGACGGGTTGTACTTGGACTAGACCATGTGTAGATAGGTGGCATCTGTCAAAAATAAACATGAATGCCAGAATCTATGGTTTCCCAGCAGAACATTATCCAGAGCTTTCCACGGCCTCTTCTCCTTTGCTTTCTTACAATAGTGACACTTCTTGCCGTCTCTCCCCAGGTAAGTGATACTCATGTACTTGACCATCCACACCATGCAAAAGAAAACCTGATTCATTAGACCTGGGCACTTTCTTTCATTGCTCTATGGTCCAGTTCCAATGCTCATGCATCCATTTTAGATGTATTCAGGGTGGAACACTTTCCGTATGGCCAGTGAGTCAATTATTTTTTTTCAGCAATTTTATCAACATTATTTGTGACTATGTCTCCCCATACACAGTAAGATGCAATCCACTGGACTTTCACTTTTTTGTATCATAGCCAACATTATTTTTTTCAGCAATTATAGCTACAGTAGATCTCCAGGATTGGAATAGAATAACTTGCCTTTGCTTCCCTCAATCATCAATTACGTTGTAGTGCATCATTGTCTTATTCAATAAAATCCTGTTGTGACCTGAGAGCGCCGTCTTTCCATTTAATTGAAAACGCTATCTTCCCTGGCCTTGGCCGGTGTCCATCAGACGTGCTGCCTCCTCCACCTGACGGTAAACCCCAAACGTAGTTGTGAGCGATTGTCACAACCTCATCAGGTGAGAGGCCATTTGGTCCTTTTAAATTACATCTTCTGGTTATTTCCACCAAAATTTATCAGACATTCTACACTATATAGTGTGATCGGTGTCTCTTTTTGTTTTTTATTCTAGTCCTCAATCATCAATGAGTCTTGTACACCCATGGTTTAACAGGTGTCCTTCCACAGATCACCTTTGGCAAGTATTAACAATAATAGGAACACCTCACAAGATTAACTTTTTGGACATACTCTGACCTTGTCTAGCCATTACAATTCAGCCCTTGTCAAAGTTGCTCAGATTCTTGCATCTGCACATTTTACCTGATGCCAATACATCAACTTCTAGAATGGACTGTTTGGTTGCTAATATATCCCATCGCTAAATATGAGCCAATATCAAGAGATGCTTAAAGGGGCTCTAGCACTAGATTTACGTGTTATGAGCTAAAGTTATGCCTGAAGAACTATTCAGGTGCTGCTATTAGTTTGTAAAAAGACCCCCCCCCCCCATTTTTGTTAATTATCGTGGAAATCGATATGCAAATGAGCCCGATCGTGCATGGTGGGCGTTACGTGCACCTCCTTAGCGTCATACCTTCTGGACGTCCGCCGCTCTTCCTTGTGCCTCCAAGCCCTCCACCTCCTACTTATTCACTGCCTCCATTGTCGGCGGTTTCTATTGAAATCAAGCACGTGCGCAGTAGCGCATCCTCCGTCGCGCTACTGCGCATGCTCCAGCTCGCAATGTTCTCTACGGGAAAATGGCTCTGGAACGAGTGCAGTAGTGCGCTGGAGGGAGTGCTACTGCACACGTGTGTGACTTCAATAGAAACTGCCGACGATGGAGGCAGTGAATAATCAGGAGGAGGGCTTGGAGGCGCAAGGAAGAGCGGTGGGCGTCCAGAAGCTATGACGCGAAGGGGTGCACAGAACGTTCACTGTACAAGATCGAGCTCATTTGCATATTGATTTCCACGGTAATTAACAAAACGGGGGGGGGGGGGGTCTTTCAGGCTATTCAGGCATATCTTTAGATCATAACACGGAAATCTATTATAAGGAAAACGTTTGTCTTTGTACCGTGTTAGCCAGTGGGTAGGAAATATAAAATACAAAAAACTTGAGAGTCTTCAGTAGTTGATACCTTTTTCAATGGCTAATGATGACATAACGTTTTGAAGCTCTCGGCTTCTTTCTCAAGTAAATCTAGTGATAGCGCCCCTGGTTTTTTCCTTTGCACGTTAGTAATTTTTAGTATGTTTTCCCCCATGTGAATCCTCCATTACCAAGATGTTGTCTTGTCAATATGCAAACGATCTCTTTGGAGCAATAAAGGTGTTCTGTTGTGCTCCAAAGAGATAATTTTCATATGGACAAAAACAACAACATCTCGACAATGGAGGTACCGACTTACAAGGGGAAAACACCAAGAGATTCAGGTGACCTAACCTATGTATATGCAGAGTTCTGTTGACAATGTGCTACCTCCGAATTGCTATTTTAGAGCCATATTTTAGTTCCTGTATAGGTCTTAAATATACCAGTCCCAGCCTAATGTACAGTATAACAAGCAGGAACGGGATCTGGAGGACATCTGTGGCACGAGTCTATAAAATACACGGAAATGGCACAGAACATATAGTTTCTATAACCAAGAACCAGTAATTTTCACACGTTCCATAATTGGCTGAATTTACCGTCCGGCTGTGGCAAATATGTAGTGCACAGAAAATTCTGTTTGTTGGCATCTTTGTATACGTACATATGTTCATGTTCCAGGACAGAAGCAATATACATATTTCCAGCGGAAAAGTTTAGGACATTGTCATCTGGAAGCAGACATCCCCGCAGTGGATGCACGTGATGTGAAAACGTTAAATATTTCATCATTTTTATACAGTTTTCAATAGATTTGCTATGGAGTAGCATCCAAATTTTGGAATGTAGTTGTCACACGCTGCAGCTGTCTCCCATAATCACCATGTAACAGATACACCCTGGAAAACCGTCTGTGCTCTGCAATGTCTGGCATTGTTTGGAGGTGGGCAGACGTACAAGATATTATGAGTCCTGGTTGCCAATGTGACCACCTACTCCTCATGATAAGTATTTACAGACAGAGAGGAGAGAACATGCAGATGTAGAATAAGTGGATACAAGGGAATTACTGAAGTCAATGGACACAGGAAATGCTATTATGCTCAAGGCTAAAGTCTTTACCGGAGAAAGGAACATGAAGAAGTCTTTTCCCGGGATTGTGCAGCGCCTTCCAGAGCTAAAAGTAAACAGCATGAAGCAAGTCTTATTTAATCTGTCAAAAAGCTGAGGATATTGTTTCACTGAACCATCAAAGAACATATTTCCCCATAAGTATTTCCTTGCGGCTGCGCCAAATAATTCTTCATTGATGTTCCTTTCCAGTCCCGTTGACCATTCCTACTTCCCACTCCATGTTTCTTAATGGGTTAGGTTAACTCTTGCAACGAAACGTGACCACTGGAGCTGCCGCCGCTTATCTGGCCGTCTACTTCATTAATAATATCGACTTAATTACATGTATTTAAACATTTCCCCTTTTTTCTAGATCTTATCTTCTTGTGGATCAAAGCAGGCAGTAGTTTATAACCCCGGATGAAACCAAATCCAGTACTAACAAACGCTTAACACGGAGGACATTTTCAGCACCGTCTTTCCAGATTTCTAATTGATTTCAACATATAGTATTCCCAGAAATGCAGCAGATTGCCAAGTTTTCGGCCGTTTTAATAATTCATCAAATTCTCCCATTACACTGGCTGTTCTTTTTAACACTTTGACCTCTTTTATGATTTCCCAGTACAATGTGTCATCAGGAATGTTGGATTTATCATTAATGTTAGTGGCTATGCAGTATGTCATTCCAGTAATCATACTTTCTTAGCAATAGGATGGGCAACATTTGGCATAACATTAATATTTCCCATGAAACCTATCAATTCATCCGGGAAGATAGGCTGTAGTAACAGCTGGAATGTCTAACGTTATCCTTCCCCCAGATGACTAATTCTTAGAAAAGTTACCCTGCTTCAAAAAAAATCTTATTAGATGTGAAGAAACAGTTCGTATTTTATTAGGTTTATATGACCCCATTAGCTATGTGGAATAGTTGACAGTTTTGGCAGCCTTTATGAGCTGTCATCGAGCCAAGTTCATTGGGATACATGTGTACCATGAAATTGAGATCTTGCATTGTATTGGTAATTATAATTTTTAAGACCTTTTTCCTTTTCACTTTCCCATTTGACACAAATGTTAATTAGCACAAAAAAGAAATGATACATTGGCTGTTCTCTAGTCCCCTAACACAGCACGATCATCACTGCTAAATATCACATAGCCTGTGTGATAAATAGCCACTTATAATATACTGTATCTTATAAGAGTAAAATGACTCCACTTATCAGACTCCTTTTATTTTCCCCAATTCCGCCTAAATTATTCATTCACTCTGAATTATCTGCTGAACCATCTTCAGAGATGGATTGTCAGCTCACGGAGGGATCAGATTACTTGCTGCCCATATGAGTCTATGGAGAGGGGAGGAAGGAGGAGACGGAGCCGAGCAAAAGATTAGCTGAGGCACAGATATGGAGTTGCAGCTAATAGTAAGTTTTCACTCACCTAACCAATATTCACTACAATACTGATCAGTACTTCTCTATAATGACTGTATTCTGATTTTCAGTGAGACTTGCAGAGAAGTATCTCCTCTGTGTCCTATGTACAGAAGATGTAATACAAGCTGGTCTCCTCTCAGTAGTCCTAGGACAACTGAAAACTAGAAACAGAGCTCACAGAAGGAAAGACTGTTAAAAAGTCTGAACATATTTATGTAATGAGCAAGAATGGAGTTATTCCTCATGTACACATGCCACTGCTTATTGTAAATTCTACGTAAATGACAGGTATACTTTACGATGAAATATATGCAAAATCAACGTTATTGGAAGGATGTAATGCAGAACTGTAATAAACTATGAGAACCTTCTACAAGCTCTCCCTGATAAATAACATATATACAAATAGAGTACAGTCAAGTGTAAAGCTGTGTCACAATACCTTTGGTTGCTAACACAGATGACATACCTAATAATACAAGTATGTCTTTCAATGAAATTTTTTCACCCTGCACGTTTCACATCTGGTTTTGGCCTATAGGTACTTATGTAAAATACCAATCAGAATAGTGCAGTGTGAATGTGGCCTTTAGCAGAGATCCTATATAGACATGCCAAGTCAATAAGGTGTACTTACAAATATCAGCTCTTAAGCCCATGGAAAAGCATGGTCAAAACTAGACA
Source organism: Leptodactylus fuscus (assembly GCF_031893055.1). NCBI lineage: Eukaryota > Metazoa > Chordata > Amphibia > Anura > Leptodactylidae > Leptodactylus > Leptodactylus fuscus. The sequence continues at coordinate 67,386,047 of NC_134265.1, forward strand.
TTTTCTTTAAGACCATATCTGCCCACATTATTATGGTATATGAGAGTCATATAGGAGGGCTCAGCTCTGAGGACTTAATGCGGCCAGATGTTATAAAGTTGTTTTTTCATTTAAAACGTGTAATACCACTTTCCTCCACTAGTGTGCGGCTCTGGTTAAATGATAAATGTTAGGTAGATTGGGGTCCAACCTGTGGGATCTCTACAGATTAATCCAAACTCTTTGGATGTAAGGGAAGCAGTAGAATGATCCTTTAAAGCTTGAATGGAATACCAGGAAGCATGGTCGATGACATTCTACCCTTACCATTAGGCCGGGTTCACACAGGGTTATTTGGTCCGGAACCTGAGGCGGAGGCCACCTCAGTTTCCGGTCCAAAATACGACATCCAGTTGCACACTCCGCTCCGGATTAGGCCCAAATGAATGGGCCTAGTCGGGAGGGAGAGTCTTCAGGCAGATGCCACGAGGCGAATCCGCCTGAAGAATGAGCATGTCCATTCTTTTTCCCGGGAGCGGAATAAACTGCTCCTGGAAAAAAGAACTGACTGGCTCCCATTGATTTCAATGGGAGCCGTCGTTTTGGTCAGGATTTTGAGGCAGATAAGGCCTCGAAATCCTGACCAAAATACCCCTTGTGAACTCAGCCTTATCGTGTAGGTGGGACAAACTTGGGCTCCATTTTCCCGGTACACCAGTCCCCCACTGGTCTAGGATTTGTCACCGAACTAGTAGATATCCAAAAGCTCTGTGGCTGACCTGCCTATATTCGTTGTAAAAACAGAACTGAACTGTACTAAAGCCGCATTTTTCACATACGTCTTGTAGATCCATTAGTCACGACTCTCTGGCCATTGCTTCGGTGCAGTTGTTACATTTGGAACTCTCTAAGCTGTAAAATCTCAGTATGACTGTATGTGAAAGTAATGTAGAAAAACAGGAAATCCAGTTTTAAGAAATATAGTCATTAGCTTTAAGTGTTAAAAAGACACCAATATCTTATTGCAAATGCACAGAATTAAAAGGTACAAGCGCAGAGGGAACCTATCCCCAGAAGTTGGCAGCATCTACACTGCTCTTAATGTTGTACATGTTGTCTCGGCGCTGTTTGGTGAACACATTCGCTTCTCCCTTTTGTAGTCGTCTTCTGACGGCAGATTTCTGCTGCTTTGTCAGCTGTCTCTTCACCTTCTGCTTCACTAGTTCCTTTAAAAGAGCAAAAACAACAAGTTAGGGAAAGCAAAGACAGCTGTAAACGTAGAACTTATCACAAAAACTATATTACTTCACATGACTGTATGGTATATAGTCTGTGAAGTAAGTCTGAGTATTACATGTGTATGAGATCTGTATGGTCTTCCATACGTCATCTATTTTTCATGGATGTAAAAAAAACATGGAAAGTCCCAATTCATTGAAAACACCCACGGGAAGGTAATCTGACCACATAGAATCCATTTCTGTAGCTTTAAAAGAACAATATGGAAGGCTTCCACATGCTGTCTGCCATGTGGCTTGTGCCTGATAATTCCCATTGACGTGAAGGAAAATTCTGCCTGGTTGATGTAGAATTTTGGTCAAGTAGAAAAATTCAGCTTTGAATTCATGATGCTAAATTTTTCAGCTTGTACAAAATTACACCATGCAAACATACCTCTATGCCACATGCAGAACCGCATTTTTGGTTGGCGTGCTCTGTTATTGCAGATCCATAACAGATAGTACACGCTCCCATTCAATTCTATAGCCCCATGCACAAGGCTGTGTGAGGATATGTGAAGGTGCTGTAGGACTGATCCAAAAGTATAGAGCAATTCTTATTTCAGTTTGCTTTATGGCTGGTGCGTCTACTCTATTCAATCACCAAACCAAAAACACCAAGAGATGATGACCAAGGCTGAAATAAAGGCGACCACAGAGGCAAACAAAGAGCGGTACATCGAAGAATGGAGAAACGAAATAAATAACTCCAAGAAACTTACTGTGTACCAATTCCTGCAAAGTGACTACACCATGGCCACTTACTTGGAGAAAATACACCACCCCAAACACAGACAAGCCCTGAGCCGGTACAGACTGAGCGCCCACAGCCTAGAGATTGAAACAGGGCGACACAGGCAGACGTAAAAGCTACGGGAGAACAGACTATGTCAACACTGCAACCAAGGGGCTCTAGAAGACAAGGCCCACTTCCTGCTACACTGCACCAAATACTCAGCTGTGAGGGCCGTCTACTTTCAAAGACTCTCTTCCCACATCCCGGACTTCATATCTGCAGACGAGAAGAGGAAACTCTACATCCTACTGGGAGAAGGAGAGGCCACTGTGGAGATCACTGCCCAATATGTGTCCAGCTGTCACCAAACAAGAGGAAGATGAGACGCATGGACTATCAAACCCCCCATCCCCCCATGGACTGTTAAACCCCCCACCCAAAAGACCACTAAGCCCCCCCCCCCCATCACCCGTCTACCCCATACCCACACGCCCTAAACAAGAACAACGAGACCCTAAGGACACTTAAACCCCCAACCCACGGATCCCTTACCCACCCCCCCACATCCTTATTGCTTTGGCAACACCAAAGATCTTATTCTTTGGTAACGCTAATAAAGAACATTTGTATTTGCATTTATATTCATATGATTTGTAGAGTACAAATACAGACGAAAGCCGCCACTGTGCTGTCTGTTTCCTTTTCCACAGATCCATACACAAATACAGTTAAAAGATTTGGGCTGAAGCCATACAGATTTCTATGATTTATGGTAGAATTTTTTTTCTTTTCTTAAAGTGATAAGACCTGTTATCAGAGTTAAGAAATCGGACCATTCTTTGTTATGTCTACACGAAACATAAAAAAAACTCTGTTGCGGTTTGCCGAAATTCCTTATGGTTTTGGATCTGTGAATTTAAAATTCACTGCGTAAAATTCACTGGGCTAATCTTTGTGTGACATCACAGAAATCCAATGGCACAACTTCTGATATCTATCACGGAAATACACATAGGACTTTAATATCAAGTTTTGGAAAATCCCTTTAATGACCTATCATGGGCTAGGACAGAGGTAGGCAACTTTCGGCACTCCAGCTGTTGTAAAACTACAACTCCCAGCATGCATACTTGCTCTGCTGTTCTTGGAACTCCCATGGAAGTAAATGGAGCATGCTGGGAGTCGTAGTTTCACAGCAGCTGGAGAGCCGAAGGCTGCTGACCCCTGAGCTAGGACATTAATGTGAGATCAGTGGAGGTTGGACATTTGACTGGGAGCTGTGCTGAAACAATGTGGGAAGGTTGCTGCCCTGTTTATAAAGATATCCGCTTCCAGCTCGAAAATGGTTGACTAATGGGTATCCTGGTTGCCAGACTCCCCTCACCCCCACTTATATCATAATCCTCCCCAAGCATATTCAGCTGTCATTACCATGTTGCAGAGCACATTACAGTGATAACCATATCTTTGCTACATGTCACTTTCAGAGTTTTGAAGACAAAAAACAACAACTCTGAAATCTTATGCAAATGAGGCAGTTGGTGCACTGGGGGCGGGCCTTCAGCTCCCCGGAGCACTGCTCTTGTCACTCAGACGTCTACCATCTCCTGTCCATGCCACCCCTGTGCAGTGAGTGTTGACATTTCCACCTATATGACATCACCCACCCTACGGTGCTCCAGTGCTACATATAAGAAAGGCATATTGTTTATCAGTGTAATGTGCTCTGGAACAGGTTGGTGCTAGATTAAAATGCTTGGGGGAGTTGACAGACACCCTTTAATTTGAGGTCTTGGAGAACCCTTTCATCTAACATGTTATTGTAGCCAATAGTCGTGACAGTTAAGAGTGATCTTCCCCTTTAAGAGTTGGTTAATCCTTTTCACTTACTAGTACAGCAGATGAGTTACAGTTACTTCCATGTAATACATCCATTACTATTAAATAATGCTGCCTTTGTTGCTGGGAAAACTGAGAAAGATTTGTGTGGAGCAGTAAACAGGGGAGATCTGGAGCCCGGTCTCACCTCCTCCTACACTTGATAATGTTCTGAGAACATGGAGAATTATGGATTCCCAATGGAGCTCGTGATATAATGCCTTCCATCATGCAGGCCAGATGCAGGAGCATCCTGGCAACTATTCATGTGCTGGATGAATAAACTGGGCGGCCACACACAGACTTACATGATGATCTGGTTAAGATATTGCTTTTTCTTTCTGAACTGATCAAGGAACAGAAGGACGGAAAAGTCTTTTGATGCAGATAAAAACGCACCCAGCAAAAAACACAAAGGGGAAAAACACAGAACGATATCCCCCACACATTTATACATATGCACAGAGGGAGAGAGGGATAGGCCATTAATAAGAGAAATAGGATAACCCTTTTAACATGACTGAGCGAAATACACTGGGTGGGATTCATAAGGACTGTCATATTGTGTGCCAGTCTTTATGCCCCCAGCACCTGGTGAGGATGAAGTTTAGCCATGTGCCTTGTCATGAGTTAGGCACATCCTTACAGCTTCCTTGCTTCTAGGTGATCCCCATCCTTGCTGGCAGAGATGTTGATGTCATTTACAGCACAAAAGTCGTATAAATAATTAATGTAGTGCAGCTATAAGTAAGTACAATAATCCCCCCTCTGCCCAATAATGCCACCTCTTTAGTGCACCCTCAGCTGTCTCTTACTGCAGCTTCAGATTTTAGTTTTTTTGGTTGCATAAAAAAAATTTACGGCATGTAGAACATTATCATACAGAGGAGACTGCTAGAACATTGTGTGGGAAGTCAGAGCTCTGTTCAATCCCAAAAGACGCTCAATCTCATAGGAATGAACAGAAAAGACAACGACTTGAGATTTAGAAGTCAGATTGGGGGTCATGTGGTCTAACGGAAGTCCCGAACAAAGGATAGAAAATACTTAAATACAGAGCGCAATAAGTTATTTAACCAGTTCAAGACCAGACCATGTTCCCTGATTTACTAATTTGTGCCAGAATTCTAGTGTAGTTTATGTCACAAAACTGTCTGAAAATTGTAAGCAGCCATTTTCTCGTGGCCTGTGGGCATGCGCAGTCTGCTCTGCCCGAGGCCTAGAAGTCGGAAACCCGCACTGGAAGAAGAGGATGAAGAGGACGCTGCTGACGAAGATGAAGGCGGTGCTGGAGAGAACTCTCACAGCATTGGAAACGTCCCCAGTGCTATTTGAGCACTGGGGCCCGCCCCAAGTGCTGCAAGAGAACTCATTTGCATACTGTTAAAAACCGGGATTCCGATCGAATGGCGGCGCGGAGAAGACAACGAAAGATAAGAGAAGAATAACCTTTCTTATGGCTATTCCGACGTGTTACTCAGAAAAAAAAAAACCTTTGTATGATAGGATCCCTTTAAAGGAAACCATTTTAAACCAATTTTTTCTGGGATATTACTCCCACGATTCTTTAATATTAAAGAAACTAAGCAATATCAATCAGATGTTATATCATCATATGATATATCTTCTTTGGCAAATATTCAGCGTCCTGTGCAGTCACTTCCTGGCACAGGAAAACAACTTAACCTTACAGATAAAATAAGAGCCAAAATCATCTCCAACATTTGTGAATGCTATTTATTTTAGAAACATTCTGAGCATCTATTAGGTCAACTTCTTGGCGCCATCTAGTGGCCATTTATTGCTAAATGCTTTCCTATACTATCCTATTATGCCCTATAGAGCAGGCTCAAAAGTTGTTTAGTATAAGAGAGGTCAACACAAAGTAGCACTTAACAGTCAGGTCTAATCCTTTTCCTCTAGTTAGCCATTTAAAGGTTTAGAAGATAGATAGACCAAAAAAAAAAAAAAAAAAAAAGAATAATGTATTGTTGCTCTGTTTCCACTGGTTTCATGCTAGGGCTTCTATTAAGTGACAAAGTATTGGGCGGTTCTGCTGAGAGTTGCTGTATGACAAGATAGCTTTGTATGCAGACGACTTTCTTTCTGACCAATGCTGAGCCCACAAATAGATATAGAACAAATTAAGTAGCACTGAAAACTGACCATCATGTGGTATGTATTAGTCAAGTCACCACTGGACTGGAGAAATCTGATTAGACGATGGGCAAACCGTTACATAAAGTGTATCCAAATTTATGTATTATATGACATATGTATTTATTGGATTATATACGGTTAAAATGATCAATAACTAGAAACAGGTAACAAAATATCACAATCCGTGATGAAGCACATAAATCTTCTCAAAATGGTACATTTGCTGGGTAATTCTGTGCTGTGGCCACTGTCAAGCATACCGGCCTTTATTGGTACCACAGTGCGAAAAGGAGGGGTTATGCTTTTAAACGAGTTGTCAACTTAAAAAAACCCCAAAACATTAAAACCCTTTAAGATGGGGACCCACGTTTCGAAAACGCAGCTTTTATCTGCGAAAGAAACAATGTGGCAAAAAACACAAATGTTTTACATTACCTGCAAAGTGGAAGGGATTCTGTCTAATCCCATCGCCCCCTTTCAATTAAAAAAAAATAATAAAAAAAATCAGTTGAGGTCTGACACCCCCACTGACCAGCCGTTCTCAGCAGCTGACACGAAGAGCTGGAAGCAGACAACTTTGCGTAATGGTGAAACGGAAACAGTGCAGCTTAGCTCTCATTCATACGAATGGACGGTGATCTGCAGTATCTGATCTGACCACTAAACAGAGAACATTGCTGTCTGCTTCCTGCTCCATTCTCTGTGTATCAGCTACTAATAAGAGCTGATCAATGGGGTGTTGGGAGTCTGACCCCGCCCCACTAATCTTTTAACTAGACAACAGCCTTCAAACAATCAGCCAAGGAGATCTTACATGGAACTTCTGGCGCTACTTGGTTAATCCCAAGGAATCTTCAAATGTCACACCATCTTCGTCATGCACCTGCAATGTCCCCTTTTACAACCATGTGGGTCCTGGTGATGATGGGCAGAGGATTTGTATTTCCCATTTTAAGTGACTTTGTGATTTTCACTGGACAGACCCCCCCCCTCCCCTATCCCTGTGGAGAAGGTGGTAAATGCTGATGAATGGACCCTTTAAAAGCCCCCTACTCCAGTTCTGCAAATAAGCAGCCAATAGAAGCAACAGGAATGGCATGCCAGAAGAATTTACCGTATGCAGTACAGAAGCCCCCTCCTAGTCTCCAGGGGAGCATAGAGAACCAGGGTGGTAACCTCCAGGCCAATGAACTCTCTACTGAATAACTACATTGGGAAACCCTGGTTTTACCTCAGTTTCCCTTGAATTCATGACAAGTACTGAAACGCTTTGTACAAACAATACTACTTGAGATTCCTGCAGCTTTGTGTTCCTCTAAACCTCAGCGCAGAAGAGAAAACATATGAAAAATACCTTCTTCTGCTTCCAGAGCCAGGAGAAAGTCATAAAAGTTTTGTTTAGCAATTAATATGATTTATGTCTCATGTATAACGGCTGGAATCCCTCAATTCAGATATTATTTCAGGAATATGGACAATGTAGGAGGTTTCGTTAGAAAACATAAATCCACAGGCTACACATGAACATATTATGACCCGATGTCTGCATAATACTTACTGTTACATTACAATGGATTTCTATTGTGCTGAAAACAAACTTTAGAACTAGAAATATAGAAAATTGTGCACGAATAACTCTGATCTTAAAATTTGTGGCATAAGAAGTCACTTACCGGAGCAATTGTGGAGCAGCTGCCGACTGTACCCATAGAGGTCACACTGGTGGTTCTTGTGCGGTGCCGATTGATATGTTGCAGACTGTCCTCATCTCTGCAAAACAAAGACATGGACTTATCTAACCTGCACGTAGCCTTCCAGTAAGCCTTCAACTCTGGGGATTTTGTCTAAAGTAAGCCATACCCCTTTCTTGACCTTTAACATTAGCGGTGTTAGGGTGCATGCACACTGAGTAACGCCGGGCGTGTATCACAGCCGTACACGCCGGCATTACAGCAGACTGCCGAACACTTCCCATTCACTTCAATGGGAGCGCTCGTAACAGCGGCGTTTACGAGCGCTCCCATTGAAGTGAATGGGAAGTGTTCGGCAGCCCTGCTGTAACGCCGGCGTGTACGGCTCTCATACACGCCCGGCGTTACATAGTGTGCATGCACCCTTACACATGGTGTTATGTCATTGGACTACGAGGAAGGCCCCCCCCCCCTCCCACCGGGTGGTACTCTTCCTTTTACTGTTGGTGGGGCATTTCTCACAGCCCAGTGATGATGCTGAGCTGTAAGGCCGGCCCCTCTGACAGTACAGGGATATTGGTGCTGAAGCTAGCGGGGCACCGACATCTTTACAAGTGGGGCACATACCAGCAAAGCTGACAAGGTGCTAAAATGTAAAACTGCTAATGTCAGAGGACATGAAAGGTTCTCTTTAAAGGTATGTTCATACCGGTAAATCTGTTCAGTCAAGGGCTGAAATCAGCTGACTGATGGGCTGTTGGTCCCCCACTGTTCTACTAGTTATGACCCATCCCAAGGATAGGACATCAATAGTAAAGTTCTAGGAAAACCTTATCAGGCCTTATTCACACAATGCAGACTTGAACAATATTTGAAGCCAAAACTAGGACCAGGACCTAAACACTGGAGAAATATAAGAAAAAGATGAATATGAATACTACTCTTCTTTGGATCCACTCCCCATTTTGGCTTCAAAACACTGTTGAAATAAAGCTGAAAAAATCTGCAAAGTGAAGGGAATGACAGGAATATCAAACTGAGGAACAACAACAGAGTATATTGTGAGTGGGAGTTATATTCATCAGAAGAATCCAGATTACCATGAGCATTTCCTTACCTGAAAGGTCTGTATTCTTTATTTGACCCAGAAAGACCAACAAGGTCAGGACATTCATCTTCATAATCCTCAAGCTCATCACTTCCTTGGCTCCCAACATCTTCATCTAAGTTTGGCTTTTCATCCCCCGATCTGTCACTTTCATCACTGACGGCTGCACGGACCTCAGTGGTTTTCTTGTCACTCGTTTCAGCAGTTTTACCATCTAGTTCAGCTAAAGCTTTATTGAATTCCGCTATGTCTAATCCTGGCCCACAAGTCTCACTGTTGATTTTGGTTTCAGAGTCTTCAGACGTTCTGTCTGTGGCTTGTAATACACTGGTGTCTTCTTTGTTTTCTTGCTCATAGTCCCCAATATGAGGGGTACTGGCTGTTCCAGCACCTTCCTCCTCGGCATCATCTGGACCAGCGGGTTGTAAGAGCTCATCATCCTCCTGCATTTCCTTGGTGTAGCCACTAACTTCAATTTCTACATCAAGAGAGCACTCTTTCCTTAAAAGAAACCAGATCAAGAATCAAGATCTGAGGTGTCCATCACCATATTAACGTAAGTTGATACAAACACATGTCAGTAGTGAAGCCTTGGGCGGTGCTTTTATTTGTAGATATACTGCTTATTCTACAGAGGATGGATTTCCATCCTGTACTCCAAAGACATACTGATAGGGAAAAATATACATTGTGAGCCCTATGTGAGGCTCACAATCTACAAAAAAAAAAAATTGGTTCCAACTCAGACTCCACAGCCCTGGTGCAAGTAGTAAGGATGGATTGGGAACTGAAGAGACCCTGAAAAAAATGGGAGGCCCTAAATAAAAAATGTAAAAGTGGCTCCATTTTATAGGCAGACTCAGTACAAGTAGGCAAGTCCAGCACAAGTAGATCCTCCACGCAATGCAGTCCTGTATAAAGTAATTTTGCACAGTATTGCTTTACATGGTGGGAGAGGCAGCAGTCCTATGTAAGTTACCATGTCAGACAAACTTTAAGTTCCATAGGACTGCTGCCTCTCACTCTAGGTAAAGCAGACATTTTTGGTACACAGGGCTGCTTATATATATGCAAAGGCAGCAGTCCTATGTAAGTAAAGTTATAGGCAGTAATGGAGCGGCAGCCCAACCTAAGTGATTACTGCTCCATTCACATGGGGGTGTGTAGTATGCAATGACAGAAGATAGCTTGCTTAGTCTCAGACTATCAAACAAACATTGTAAAGAATAACATGCAAATTCCTTGTTAAGAACAGATGTTTGCAAGTGCACCATGAGAGTAGAGAAGTCCCTGCATGCTCAGCCACCATTTTATTCACTTCTATAGGTAAGATAGAGATTGCCGCTTCGGTAGTGTCATAAAAGAGTGAATGGAATGGTGGCTGAGCCCCACCGTATTATGTACACGGGACACCTGTGAATGGCAGGGAAGTGGTCTGAGCGAGCAAGCGCATGATGGAGATAAATGTTATTACTGGGATTTAAAAAAAAAAAAAAAAAAAAAAAAAAAAAAAAAAGTAAAAAACAATGCCTTTGCGGGAAATCCTTTGGGGAAAATAAAGAATGCAGCAGACACATGAGAACGCTATATGTTATCATATCTTCTGCTGTATTATTCTGCAATAATGTGATTCTCTATCTGCTGGGAATTGCAGAGTATACAATTCATGTGAAAACTAAAACTTCCTTGGCACAGAAACCTCACTTGCTTCTCAAGCTCCCATAAACCAATCTACAGTGAAAGAATTTGAGAAAAAAAATAAAATAATAATAATCGGTCCCGATGGAAAGCTAGTGGAGGGACTAGAACACAACCCAATGACGTCTCAAATGTTCTTTCAATATGGCCAAGCAGAATTCCCTGCAGCATTTAGTATCGCTGGTTTGCAGGGCAATTTACATATTCTGTAATATTATCTTTCAAGGATGTCAATTAAGCCAAGTACGTGTTTGCAATGTGGGAGGAAACCCACTCAAACAATGGGAACTGGGAGAGCGGACAAACTCTATGCAGATGTCCATGAAGCTTAGAATTCATTTATGGAACATTTCTAGAATATTCTGTGAAAATTCAATAATTGTTTAGGAGGAGAATACCCATTACTACTCACATGTAAAGAAACTTTAATATAAAAACATATTAAACAGGGACTGTCCTTTGTCACCCTACATACATAGGCTCTTAGTTTGAGAACAGAGGTCAAGCATTTTCATCTCTGAACCGTTGTTAAAAACATATATTTAAATCATACCACGCACGGTGCACGGTGATGCACGATTCGACATCATCTTCTGGCACGCCTACCTCTTCTTTCGGCGACGCCCTCCAGTCCTGGCTCCTCCCCGGCTTCATCGTCGTCTTCTTCTTCCGGCGGTTCAAATCTGGCACGTGCGCACTGCCATTGAGAAAAATTATGTCGGAGCGTGCGCAGTAGCTCAGGAGGGAGCGCTACTGCGCAAGTGCCGGATTTCAACCAATCGGATTTGAACCACCAGAAAAAGAGGATGATGAAGCTGGGGAAGAGCCAGGACCGGAGGGCGTCGCCGAAAGAAGAGGTAGGCTTGCCAGAAGATGACATCGGACCGTGGATCACTGCTCAGTGTGCACGATAGGTATGAATTACATATGTTTTTATGGTTTTATTTTAAAACGGGAGGGGGGGGGGGGGGAGTTTAAAATAACATTAGCGGTGCCTGAATTTTGCTGATAGAGCCCCTTTAATAGAAAAATGGCTGTACATGAACTTTGCTCCCCCCCCCAAGACTGGTGAGAGCCACACATGTGTTGCTCTCTTCATTCACATAAATCATGGCAAAGCAAAGAATAACCCCATTCTAGACATAGGTGAGACCCTTATTTGTAAGACATTATGGTATATTCTTGCTCAATATCGAAAAATCCCTTTAAAAGGGAGCCTGCCCTACAGCCAGCCCTGCAGATAGGTTAGGGTCAGGAGATTTAAATAATGTTTTTTTCCCTTGTTAATTGGTATCTACTTTGCCAAGATATCATTTTTTGTTAATATGCAAATGAGCACTTTGGAGCAACAAGAGTGTCACTGCTTACCTCCTTGGAGTAATAGCAATGCCCTTGTTGGTTACAAAGATCTCATTTGCATATTGACAAAAACAGAGGCATCGATTCACAATGTGAAGACCCCATTTGATTCAGGTGATCCTATCCGATCTATCTGCGGGGCTGGGTGCTCACTTCAAATCCTCCAGAATGTCCTTTGCTAGAAGATTCTCATATTCCAAACATGTACCAACATGATAGGAGGATAAGGCTCGTATAAGACATTACTTAAGGCGTCACTTACTGGATGTCACTGAAGGTAGGAAAAAGTTCACTTTCATAGTTGAAGCGTTTTAAGAAGAAATCTCGAATACATTTCACATCTCTGTCAAAATACCTAAAGAAAAGAAAAACCTGTTTAGTGCAACGTAGCAAAAAACAAAGATGGGATACTATAATGGATACTATGTCTCAACAACCATAATCAGTTCCTTTCTTGTAAGTTGCTCAAGTATCAGTGTCTTATTATCTGTGCTAAGATCATACTAGAGTATCACACATTAAAATACCTTCCTGCATTTACAATCGCAACCAATAAATCACTTGAACATGTTCTTGGCAGCACCTGGTCAATTCATGTCTCTATCAATGTACTAGCAGACAAAGAGGAATGATGCTATTACTAGGTAGCTGATGTATACATGAATAATTCAGCATAAAGAAGGCTGGTACCTGAGCCAAGATATTGCTCATATGCTATATTAATCAGTTCAAGGTTACTGTGTGTATGGGATCACTCTGCGGGGGGATTTACTACCAATAATTCTACATGATAGTTTTGTTAATAGATAGTGACCAGGGTTAACACAGACCATTCAGCATTTGCGTGAGACGTAGACACCATTTGTGGGAAATCAATCATGGTGACGTGATCCTCATCGTCCAGCATTAGATTAAACTCATTGAAGTCCCCGTGGATCAGGCCGTGATTGGCAAGCTTGAGAATCAGCTCCATTAACTCATTGTACAACGCCGCTGGATCTTCAAGTTGACGGACCTGGCACCTTAAGGGGAGAGAAGGAAATGGTTAAAAGGCATGGCCTACTATACTGACATTGTGAAATACTGGATATACTCACAAAACTCATGTGTCCACCAAATAATATTGGGGTTCTCACAAAAGACATATTGAGAGAATGGTTTATCTACCCAGGTGGAGAATGAATGAATGAATGAATGAATGAATGAGTGAATGGAGAGACAGCCATGCAGGTCTAGGCCTTTTCATTTCTAATTAGAGAACAAGCCCAGATAGTTTGGGTGTCCATTTCATTAGGTGCTTCAAAGGACCAAAAGGATCCCATTATGACGATAGGGTGGTGGTCCACACTTTATGACACTCAGGTTTCCAACATTTATAGCTTATCTTGTGGGTGTGAAAAACTACAGACACATTTTTTAAAGAGAGCTTTGGAGAAAAGAAAGGTCAGGTCATCATTTATAGGCCATGGTATAAAGGAACGCTAAACCCAGACACAGTTGTCAGTTTCTGTACGAAACCCTACAAATATGCCATTATGCTCGATTTTCGGCTGGAGATCAGAGGTGGAGGTCGGGCTTAACAAGATTTTTGTCCATCCAGTTGTCTAACAGCCAGACACAGGATGGTGAAGAGGAGGAAAAGGGGCCGGTCTAATCTCCAAAGAATTGATAAAAGTTTTATAGCTTTAATATTTTAGAAGTGCAGAGTGAAAAAAAAACTTTTTCTATCAGCAATTCTATTAACAAGGTAACTTTGGCTGACGGTTCTAAATAAAATGCCATTTTGCAAACATAAATGACTTGCCTGGGGTTGTTGTATTCTGACGCCTATTACTTTTATTTACTGTTTTGTCGACAGATATACGAGGGATTTTTTTTTTTTTTTTTTTTTTTGGGGGGGGCAAGTTGTAGTTTTTATTGGTAACAATATTTGGTATGTATGACTTTTTGACTGCTTTTTAATGCTATTTTTGGGCAAGGCGAGGTGATCAAAACACATTCATTAGCTCCTTGTGGTATAGTACAAGATAAATAACACTATTTTTGGACTTGGATACATTATGAACGTGGATATACCTATCATGTTTCTTTAGAATGTAAAAATACACAATGTAAACAAATAAAGCATTTTTTTTAAACACTTTAAAATTTTAACTTTTTAAAATATTTTTTTTTAGGGTATGTTCACCTGGTGGAAAATGAAGAGGAATTCCTCATCATTTTCCGCCGCCGGCATTTTCGATTCCAAATCCGAAGCAAATTCCTCCGTGTGAACACAGACTTACTGTCCAACAAGAAGACTTCAACCTGAAATCTCCTGATCCCCAGTCCAGTGCGCTGCAATACTTCTATATAGCAGTACATTGTGCAATGGAGAAAGGCAGTCAGGAGTCCGTTGTGTCCAACACTGGTAGCTAAACCCTTGTCCTGGCAATATAATATTACTGCAACCCATGATGGTCTGGTATAATCTCTGTCTTAATTTGCCTGTATTTGTTTCAGTCTGTCAGCCTGCTAGGAGCATATAGAAGATGTAAAATAATTATAGTTTATGAAGAATGGTCCCATGGGTTTAATAAAATTTAGAATGTGTTTTAGTGGTTATTCTGATTCTGGTTGTCACATCTAAATACAACTGTATGAAGAGAGTGAGTAAACTAAGAGTAAAAGTGAAGAATATGTTAGAAATGAGATATAATCCTAAAAGAAATATAATGGAGCATTAAAGACGTTTGTCCACAGGGACCCCCAGTGATCATAAGAACTGGAGTCCTCGAGACCCCTGTATAAATAAAGTAGCAGTGTGATCTATCTACACAGGGGACTGTGGATAGAGGATACGTGTCATAAGTGAGAAAACTGCTTTGAGAAAATTAACAAACTAATCAGAAGAACGTGCTTTCTCTCCAACTATCAGGTTAATTCTAGTTGGCTAGTTGTAAGCTGTCCGCAGCACATGTCCCTGGGCAGATGGGCGTGCTATTGCCATGGTCTAGAGAAACACAAATACTAATCAAGGGCCTGGCACAAGTACCCATCAGCACATGTGCTGGCTAACCTTGTGACAAGTCACTTGAGCTCAACTACTTGATTCAAGGTTTGCTTTCTCAACCTTGACTCCTATTACACAAGGCAATATGTTCCTACAAAGAAGACCATTGTGCTGGTCAGAGAAAGCAGAATTCATAGCTGCACTGCCACCTTGAGGCAAAAGAATGAAACACTACAAAAAAAAAAAAAAAACCAACCAGCTAAAGGCAATTTTATCCATAAAAAAAAATCTACTTTATTAAGAACAGCAAAGGGCGTAACATTATAGTTATTGTCTGGTTCCAAATCGAATTCTCATATTGATGACCTATGCACAGGTTAGTTCATCAATATGTGATCTAGAGGGGTCTGACACCCGGACCCTGCACAGTTCAGCTGTTTTAGCAGTCCCCGGGATGCTGGAAGCTGCTAAGTGATGGGCGGTGTGCAGTATGGATAGGTCATCAGTATAAAAATTAAATTTGTGGCCAGACAACCCCTTTAAGTTAAACAGTTAGGTAAGATCAGACAACCTTCACCCTTATGTCCTATCAGTACATATCGATACCACAGAGGTGCGGCGATTAATAGCTTGGGATACACTAGCAAAAGAGACTCAGCACTCCATATCCAGACATTACATGTATTGTCATTAAAGAAGCACTCTCCCACCACCCACTTTTCTTTTTTGCCTTCACGGTTTCTAAATTGTTAGCTCACTAGTGTGCCACGTGTGGAGAAAATCACAACTGTGCTGTAATCCACAAACAGCAATTGCAAAGCATGGCCGCCATTATGACCTGCTGATTCGCACAGTGTTTTTCAGTGAAGTCGATGTCGGGACTCTCAATACATTCCTAGTCTCATTTTACTTCAATATGGATGCATTGAGAGTCTGGACTAACAGTTACGTGAAATATACTTGTATCAGAGAGGAGATCATGTGGGGCAGTTGATCAATATCTACATGATAAAGCAAAGTATAACTTCTTCCATACACTACACACCATTGACCCGACAAGTTAGAGATGGAGGGACAAAATAGCAAAACAAAACAAAAAAAAAAAAAAAGGGATAGAGATAGTTAGAGAGAGAGAGAGAGAGAGAGAGAGGGTGCTTCTTTAATCTTAATGGCTGCCATTTAATACTACATTTTATTCAGTGGCAGCTGCAAGGGAAATGTCAGTCTGGTTGCAGCTGCCATTGGTTGACAGATCTGTGCTTAAGTCTTCTGAAGTGGGGCCCAACGTGATGATCTGGAGACAACCCTATAGGGAGCCTGCACATGGAGTTTACGCTCGCTCATTCTGAACGTAAAACTCGTTCAGAGTGAGCCGTGTAAAAAACAGATCCCATTGACTTGAATGGGTGCCGGCATTCGCGCGCTCCCCTTTGAAATCAATGGGAGGCTTTTTTACCTATTGCTTTCAGTGTGATACGCGCGTATGCAGGCACCCATTCAAGTCAATGAGATTTGCTTTTTACGTTCAGAATGAGCGAGCGTAAACTCTGTGTGCAGGCTCCCTTAAATATATTCTGTACATCTGTAAAATAAGGCATTCAATGAGGGTAAGGAGATCTTTTAAGCCCTTCTCATTCTATTTTTGTGAGTGAGTTGAACAAAACCTGAGTATAAAATACATTTGAAATATCTAAAAATATTTTATAAGCTTTAACAAAAAATAGTGTGACGCATTAACCCCTAAGGGTACACCTGCGCCTTCTCTCCGCTGAGGGATTATGTTCCCCATTCCATTTGAAAAATGTGGAGAGAAAAGCGATCTCTGGGTGGAAACC
The DNA here is from genome assembly GCF_031893055.1 of Leptodactylus fuscus. Taxonomy (NCBI): domain Eukaryota; kingdom Metazoa; phylum Chordata; class Amphibia; order Anura; family Leptodactylidae; genus Leptodactylus; species Leptodactylus fuscus. The sequence goes on from NC_134265.1 coordinate 67,402,763, forward strand.
AGGTAGACCCCATAGTTTATGGGGCCCGTGGATTACCATGGGTAACCCCTTTTTAAGTGGATTAGTTGTGAACCTAGTGTAATAAGCACATTAAAATTACAAAAACCATGCTGAAAACGTCACTTTTTTTTCTGGTTCAGATAAATATTGCTTACCGTATTTTCCGGACTATAAGGCGCACATAAAATACTTCGATTTCCTCAGAAATCGAAAGTGCGCCTTATAGTCCGGTGCGCCTTATATAAGGCTTGAAGCGGCGGCACGCGAGGAGTTAAGCAGCGGCCGCCGGCAAAGTCTGCATGCCGCTTCCATACATTGCAATGGGAGCGCGCTATTCAAATAGTATTCGTTCATCTCTAACTATTTGAATAGCGCGCTCTCATTGTAATGTATGGAAGCGGCATGCAGACTTTGCCGGCGGCCGCTGCTTAAAGAGATTCTACTAGAGATGAGCGAGTACTGTTCGGATCAGCCGATCAGAACAGTACTCGCTCAACTCTAGATTCTACCATTAAAAGAACCTCTTCCCCCTAACCACGTCGGAATAGCCTTAAAAGACTATTCGTCTCTTACCTTTCCCATAGCCAGCGCCGCCTTCTCCCTGAGCTGTGTTCGCGCCTTCCGTGTCGTCTTCTTTGGGCCTCATGGATGACGCATGCGCAGTCGGCTCTGGCTGCGAGAGCCTGTTAGAGCCGACTGCGCATGCGTCATCCATGAGGCCCAAAGAAGACAGAGACGGAGCTGCGGAAGGCGGCGGCGCTGGCTATGGTAAAAAGGTAAGGAGATTATTCCGACGTGATCAAGAAGGAAGTTCTTTAACTCCTCGTGTGCCGAGCGCTTCCATTCATTTCAATGGAAGCGTACCATTGAAATGAATAGAAGCGGCTGGCACGCGGGGGGTTAAGCGGCCGCCGGCAAAGTCTGCCGGCCGCCGCTTTCAATCATATAAGGCGCACCGGACAGCGCTGCGCCTTGTAGTCCGGTGCGCCTTATATATGGACCTAGGCAGGACTATAAGGCGCTCATGGGTAATGCGCCTTATAGTCCGGTGCGCCTTATAGTCCGCAAAATACGGTATTTATCCCTTTAGCAATCCCACACATTTTATCCTTCTCTACATTCCAGCTTTCATAATTTTTTTTTCTATTTCGGTGTAGTATATGTGCATCATCATTACTTACAATGGGTAACCATTAATAAGCTCCATCACTACGGCATGTCGGTTGTAGTCATACGGTTTTGGTACAGGGAATCCTCTGTCATATAAGGCCTGGAAAAAATGGTTTAAATGTTTATCAAGAAATAAAGTTTCCAAAAGCTTTACAAAAAAAAAGAAAAAAAAAAAAAAAAAAAAAAAAAAAAAGAAATGCATTTTTAGGTGGGGCACAAACATCACAGTAAGTATTTGCATGACATTATTTAGCAGCATTTCTCGCTTGGCAGGATTCTGATCAGAGGCGGTATTATTAAATTCCAAAGAGGGGGCATATTGTAAAATAATGTACAAGTCTGGGGTCCCACCCACACACGAGGGGCAAACTGTAAAATGGGGTACACGGCTGGGGTCCCGCCCACACATAAGGGGCACATTATAAAATGGTGTACACGGCTGGGGTCCGACCCACACATAAGGGGCACATTATAAAATGGTGTACACGGCTGGGGTCCGACCCACACATAAGGGGCACATTATAAAATGGGGTATATGGCTGGGGTCCCGCCCACACATAAGGGGCTCATTGTAAGCTTTCTTAATGGGAGCTTCAGCCACTATAGGTTATTAACAACAAGGCTGTGTCTTTGGGGAAAAGGAATGGAGGTAGGAAAACCTCTCTCTGTCCTACCCCTTCCTATAAAGACTTGTGTCTGTGTCTACAGGGAGTTCGGCACATCCTACACTCGTTGGACATATTGCTAAATTTAACCTAATTTTTTTTTAAGGAATTACTGTGCCTACGAATCCTTCATGTAAAATAAACTACAGAAGTAAAACAATTTACATAAAAGAAAAAAAAAAATCACAAAATTATCTTATAGCTAACAAGAAAAAATAGCCTAGTTCTAAAGGACATATAGAATAGACATGATGGGGAGAGGTGTTTCGTGTAGGCCTCAAGTATACTGTTTCTCCTTGTGTCTCTCTAGCGCCACTTATTGGCATTTTTTACCAGCATTGAGCATTACCTGGCTTATAACACTCCCTATGCTGGCTAGCATTCTCTGCATGAAGAAATAGTGACCCCCACCACACTCCGCCATCATACAACAACCAGCCCCCTGCTCTGTACCAATGAGGGTTTAGAACCTCAACAACCGTCTGCAGAGAACTCTGGTTTGGTTATTATCCTCGGTCATGCTGTAAGATCTGTTAAAAGGGTCTGATATTGACTTACACAATAGAGATAGATAGTTTCTCTTTTCCTGGAGGAGAACATCTATCTATCTATCTATCTAATCTATCTATCTATCTATCTATCTATCTATCTATCTATCTATCTATCTATCTATCTATCTATCTATCTATCTATCTATCTCTGCCTGTGAGCACTGTCTGAGCTATACGACTCCCTACTCCAGCTGGCAGTCTCAGCAAAGAGAGCAGACATTTGGAGTAGGTCCCATCACATACAAGTGACTGCTATAACCCTGGATATATACAGATTCTGCTTGAACCGGAATATAATAAATAGAAATCACGCTGATGCGTCAATGTGCAAAGCGATCATTTACCATTTGGAGTATTAGCGATTATCCAGACAGACAAAAGATCCCTGTGCCCAGAATAAGCCAGGCTTTGATCTGCAGGTCTTTAGTTGATGGATATACAGAAAACCAATTAGACTGGGGAATTTCAGGCTTAAGGATGACATTCTTCCTTGGGAACAGCAGAAGCTATTTAATACGCCTCTTACACAGCACGAACCGTACATATGTCTCCTGCTTTCAAAGGACGGATGAGAGGCATAGAGAGGAAATAACAAATGTCTTAAACGTCTTATTCTCCTCAGAATATCTGAGGTATTCACACATCAACCTACTGAAGAATGAGGAAAGGAGGGATTCTTAAGAAGGATTTGTTAAGGTCCCAAGGTAACATTGTACTCATGAACTTACTACAGTAGGACTCTCTATACACTGGCTGACAAGTAAACCCTGCAACAATATAAGACATTCATGGCGGTATGATCCTTGAGCTCCAAACATATGGACATATAAAATTATCTTAAATCTCATATGCCTTTGTATAATACAACAGAACATTTTATTTCTGCATCATATGAAATGTTATTATATCTATATCCTGCTAGATATCATGACTTTGAAGGACAAGAGATCCCCTAGAAACGTTCAAAATGAATAAGCATTTAGGGAAACAAGACTTTAAAGGGAATTTGTAAAACTTTTACACTGATGATCTCTTCTTAGGATAGATCATCAATAGAGATGAGCGAGTACTATTCAAAAAGGTAGTTTCGAATTGCACGCGCCCATAGGAATGAAAGGGAACGTCCGATGCGCGGGGGTTTAGCGGCAGGACGTCGGCCCCGGCTGCGTCCATTCATTCCTATGGGAGCGTGCTATTCGAAAATACCGTTTCGAATAGTACTCACTCATCTCTAATCATCAATATCCTAGGGATAGTCTATCAATATGTAGGTCCTTGAAAACCTATTTAAAAGGGGTGGTGCACGAATTCCTTTGGTCACATGGCAATGCCACATCTCCATCCCATTAGAACAAATGGGACTGAGCTGCAGCATAGCCATGTCACCAACAGACATGATGTCCATTTTTTCGAAGTCCTGAACAACTTCTTTAACTTAACCCAAAAGTGGATTTCACACATAAAAATGTTCTCCAAAAGCGTGACATACATAAAAACATAGTATTATGATGACACATGAAAACTATGCATATGACATATAAAAGGGGCAAAAAGTGACCACTGAAATATTTTCTCTGATGTTTCCAACGTGAACGGCTAAATATAGGGTTTTATATGGAGAGACCACCACTCATAGCCAACTACATCATTTTTTTAATGTGCAACAAACCTCTAGGTTTGACAATATACAGATATTGTAATGGGGTGACAAACCAGGTGAAGTTTGTGGTGGGCTCAGATTATTAAATTTGCTCAAGTATAGTCATTCATGCCAATGGCTGACATATGAGAGTGCAGGGGGGTGTCATTTGCAAAAGGGAATGACAATTCTGGTAGTTTTACCAGATACACCAATGCATGCAGGTATAGTAAAGGTGTAGAATGAAACAAAACAAGTCCCGCTTTCTCTATTTTTTGGACATCTTCCTTAGGTGGGATTCACCCAAAAACTTATTAATAGAGATGAGCGAGTACTGTTCGGATCAGCCGATCCGAACAGCACGCTCGCATAGAAATGAATGGACGTAGCCGGCACGCGGGGGGTTAAGCAGCTGGCCGGCGTCAAAGCGGAAGTACTAGGTGCATCCATTCATTTCTATGGAGCGTGCTGTTCGGATCGGCTGACCCGAACAGTACTCGCTCATTTCTATTTATTAACAAAAAGAATTTTTTTGTATATATCTATACAGTCCGCATGTGTACATGAAGACTGTATATGGACCAAAATTATAGAAGTCTGAAATAGGTCTTAGCCAACCAATGTGATGAGTCCTAACTCAATATATAGCGGATCCATAACGTTCATCATGGCTCCTGCAATTATATGACATCTATGTGAACAGTCTTATTTGATCAGAATGCTGTGAACTATTCCATTCCTATATACCATTATATATAAGAAATGGTTTACACCGAATACCACAGGTATATGTACAATGACTCCTTTGAAACAAGGGGAATAGGACACCCCTGTTCTCAGTGAGAGGCGACAGCGGTATATTTGATAGCACCCAATAATTTTACCCTTTGGCGTGTAACGGTTGCTCAACATTTGGAGAGGCTGACATTTAGGTAAAACACAAGCTGATCTCTAGACGCAGCACTGTTCCTGATTCTCTGCTTACTTTGGATTGTATTAAATAAAACTGTGGTTCACCATCTCTAACAAGCCAATAAAGAGAAGCCGGGAGACAAAGCCAGCATAAGCAGCTTACACGGTTTCTCTTATACAAGTCACATTTGCCCAGTGGCGCAGATTGAACATTTTGGTCTCAAGTGCAATATTTGTCCAAGTCAGAAGATGTTATTAAAACACCATTGGCTTGTCTGCTAATAGTATAAGTAATGCGCCAGTGCCAAGCCAAACGACACAACATATCTCAACCAAGCTAACCTGAATAGATAAATCTGTTTTACACCTCTCACTATGCCAGGCCGATGGGGAAGTAAAACTGCCTTGGACAGACTTTGCAGATTTTTAATGTCACATTTAACCCTAAAAAGCAGCATATCACTGAGATCAGTACACAGCCCCATTCCCAATCTACATCTAGGTACTTTAAAATCCTAAAGGCCTCTAATAAAGAACATTCCCTTTTAGAGCTTATTCTCATGGTTAAAAATGAATGTTAATAAACAATGGTTCTGTACATTTTTATGATGGCTGCGCAGTGTTACTGTAGCTCTGCTCTCGCTGAAGTGAATGGAAGTTGAGCTGTCATAGTGGGACGCTGATATATGCTTCTAGTTACGTAAAATGGCTTTACTTTGGCTATTTTTAGTGGTTGTATTAAAAGGAAAGGAGCAGGTGACATGTAGAGATGAGCGAGTAGTATTCGATCGAATACCTCCCCTCCATAGGTATCTGTGTAAGCGGCCGGACACCAAGGGGTTAAAGAGGACCTTTCGCCATTTTTCCCAAAGGCAGTTCTATATACTGCCGGAAAGCTGACAGTGCGCTGAGTTCAGCGCACTGTCGGCTTTCCCGATCTGTGCCCGGTGTGAAGAGCTTACGGTCCGGTACCGTAGCTCTTCTATGGTCAGAAGGGCGTTTCTGACAGTCAGTCAGAGACGTCCTTCTTCACAGCGCAGCCAATCGCGCTGTACTGTGGAGCAGGGAGGAACGCCCCCTCCCTCTCCTGATAATAGTCGTCTATGGACGAGCTGTGTGAGCAGAGGGAGGAGGCATTCCTCCCCGCTCACACTGTACAGCGCGATAGGCGCCGCGAGGCAGAAGGACGTTCCTGGCTAACTGTCAGAAACGCCCTTCTGACCATAGAAGAGCTACGGTACCGGACCGTAAGCTCTTCACACCGGGCACAGATCGGGAAAGCCAACAGTGCGCTGAACTCAGCGCACTGTCAGCTTTCCGGCAGTATACAGAACTGCCTTTGGGAAAAATGGTGAAAGGTCCTCTTTAAGCACATCGAATACTCAATGCATTTAACCCCTTGGTGTTCGAATACTACTCGCTCATCTCTATCGACATGCATTTACGACCAGCTCCCAATTCAAACTTGGTTTTCTCGTGATAAAATGTTTATGCAGAGAGGTTCTCTAAAGAGGATCTTTCATGTCCTCAGGCACTTCGGTTTTATATACTGCTAGAAAGCCGATAGTGCGCTGAATGCCATTATATGCCCCGGGGGCTGGAGATATTGGTGCCGTTATAATTGCACTGATCTCTGCCCACTGTCAAAAGAGCGTTCCTGACAGTCTAGCTGGGCTGTGAGGAACGCACCCCCTGACAGTAGTCGTTCATATCTCTGTACTGTCAAAGGGGGGTTCCTTACCGCCCAGCGATGACGCTAAGCTGTGAGGAACGCCCCTCCCCCCCCCCAGTACTAGTCTAAGGACGAGTACAGTCAGGGGGACATTCCTTACAGCCCAGCTAGACTATCAAGAATGTCCTGCTGACAGTGGGCAAAGATCAGTGCCCTTATAATGGCACCAATATCTCCATTCCTGGGGCACATAACGGGAAAGCAGACAGTGCACTGAAGGTAGCAGTGCCTGAGGACATGAAAGGTCTTCTTTAAGAAAAAGAACAATAAGAATATGCACATTATCTATGGTATAAACATAGAAGCCTTTTTACCCTTCCACACACTGAACGAATATGTTAACCAAAATATCACCAAGTTACCTTCATGTATGCAAACTCTTTCATAGCAGCCAGACGAGACAGATAGAGCCACGACATCTTATGTCTGTGCTTGTGATAATCTCGCTTGTTTTTAAGATTACGAAAAGATGTTCTTCCAAGGCGGTGAAGTTTTAATGCGAGTTGTTTATCATCGTCATTCGCAACAATGTAGATATCTATAAGGAGCAGTAAGAAGATGCCACTGTTACTGTAGAGCAAATTAATATCATAGTACCAGCACGTGTAAACATTACATACACGTATATACAAATGTGTCCACCCTTAACTTATCATGAATTTGGTTAAAGGGGTTATCCAGTTTCTGATGGCCTATCCTCAGGAGGAGAACACTTGCGATGCGGCAGTGTAGCAGAGCTGTGCTGCAGCATTACCCCATAGACTTCTAAGGACTCCCCTTTAAGGACGCTCATGAAAGCAATCAATATTATAGAACTACGTTCTAACAAAACCCTTGAAATGCTGCCTTGCCCAACATAACCACAAGGTGGCTAAAGGCACACACTCTCAAGATATCACAAAACAGTATTGTGTTGAATAGCTGGTTGTTTCATGTTTGGATATGTTAAACCAAGTAAGAAACAAGTTCCTCCAGTTAAAACAACTTTTCAGAAATGAATAGTGCTGCTGAATATAATAAACTTTGTACTATATCTTATTAAGGAGATCTGTTTCCTTCACCACTTATTAATCTATCTTCCCAGTCCTTACCCTCAATCTGACTGCTTGCTTACATTACATTGGCGTATTCATCCTCACACATACACCAGGGAGGGGTTCAGAAGGATTCTCCTGCCTAGTTGATTGATTTATTGCCTCATTCCATGTATTAGTAGCTTTTTATCTACAACCTCTCAGTGTTAAAAACACAAGGAGTAGCTTTAGTATAGTAGCAGCCGCAATTATTTGAGTGTCTTTTTTATCCCCACTCCCCTCTTCATAGATTAATATGGAGAAATTAACTCTATCTGAAGAGTGGAGAAGAAAACAAATGTATATTTTTAATAAGATATAGTACAAAGTGTGACATATGATCTTACTATTCATTTATAATGGAGGCACGAATTAAGCAAATCATTGCATCCAAGATAAAAGCGATGAAGGGATAAAAAGGATGAAGTGGTCAGATTTTATGCCCCTCCAACAAGTCATAGATAGATGCTAAATGCTTGAAGATTTGATCATTAGCATATGTTTATGGATTGTCCTTCATGGGTCTGCAAATCCAATGTGGAGGAGTGTATATAAAAATTTAAGCTCTGTGAACTTTTCACACAGAATAGCCAATTTAAGGGCATTCCTAGTAGTAAAGGTGGCCAGACACTGTAGAAAGCGGTCAGCTGTGACAGATATTCCTACCCCATACACATACAGAGTCAAACATGCATGTATCCAAAAAGCAGAGAAAGGAATAAGTCATAGCCAAACACTTCTGCAACTGGAATTTAACATGCTGACCCTTTTTTTCTGTCGATATATGGCATAAAGGGAGACATGGGAAACCCCTTTTTCACATTTGATTGGTTGTCTGATCCTACTGAAATTCGCTGGTTTGTCTAACATTCACCTAAAGGCTAAAATAAAATCTTTAACCACAATCACTGTTTTGTCCTGTAGTCTAAACCTCTGAAAACATCAGTATGTGACTAATATTAGCAGCTCATTTTATCATATGTATGCTTGTAAGGTCTAAGCTTTGTGTGTACAGCTCCTAAATCTAAGTATCTGCTTTTTGCCACTCTTTGATTCCGGTCAGCTTCATACAGTGACATGCACAGTCAACCTTCTAGACGCACGGACGTGACATCTTGATGTTTAATAAAAAATGCAGACTAAATCCACCACTGGTTTTAATAGAAGAACATTCTTACCTGACTCTTTACCAACACCCATCTGGTTGCCAACTGAAGTGACGACATCTCGAGATGAAAGAGTCTTTAGTGCCAGGTAGTCATATCCGCCATAAATTAGCCGGTATCCCTGGACAGCTGAATAGGAAACACAAGAATAAATCACTGCCTCCAGCCCATCTAAGTGTTCAGAGGAACAGCATGCCACCACAGTGCCAATAAGGGAGGCAAAACCTCAAACCCTCTGCAATACAGTTAAAGTTGTTGAGTGATGCAATAAAATACTGTATTTGCTACAGTCTCGCTTATTCCTTGTTTACTGCTGTAACCAATATGCCTTAAAAATTGCATATATATGCTGTACAATAACACAGGCTTTGGTCATTGCAGTATACTCCGTCCCCCTTGCCCTGTATAGGGGACAGGTACACTTTAAAGAGGTCCAGTGTTAGACTTCTGGGTCCAGAGCACTATAAACCAATTACATAGAAGATTCTCTCTCATAAAAGCTGTCATGGCATTCAACAAAAGCAATAAAGGCAATCTCAGCTGGCATTGTAAATACTGCATATAGTATGACAGCATCCACACCCAAATCTACTTTGTGTAAAATTCCATGTTGCACAACAAATTTCACAATGGATATAATGCAGATTTCAATATTTACATTATTTTTGTAACTATACCACAGGCTGAAAACCCCAAAATACAAAGTCTGAACTTAGGGCTAGTTCACACGTGGGCAAAGGGGCGGATTTTGACAGCGGATTTCGCTTCAAAAACCGCCCCTTTACAATAGTGGTCTATATAGACCGCTAGCTTTTTTTTTCCTCCTAGCGGTTTATCGCCGCTAGCGGAAAAAAGAAGCGACATGACCTTTCTTCAGGCGAAAAACGCCTGAAGAAATCCATAGAAGTGAATGGGAGGCGAAAACCTTTTCTGCAAAAAAACGCGCGCTTTTCGCCCGCGGTTTCTATAGCACATATAGGAAAAACAAACCCTAGCGAAAACCACATCAAAAACCGCGCGGAATGCTAAAATCCCCGCGGTTTTTAACCTCGCACAAATAAGCTAGGCGGTTTTCACGTGTGAACTAGCCCTTACAGTGGAATTTCATGTCCTCTATCATGTGCCATGTTATATTGGTGCTGTTACCCATATCACTGCAATGTCAAAGGGATCGTCCTCACAGCTCCGCGCCATCACCCCCTTCACAGTACAGGTGCAAAAGAGTACCGTCAGGGGGACAAGCTGTGAGGCCGGACCCTCTAACAGTGCATTGATATCAGTACCAAAACTAATGGCACCAATATCTGTGTCATAGAGGCACATACCTGCACTGAATTCAGCACAGTGTCAGCTTTGTAGCGATATGTAACATGGCACATGTTTGAGGGCATGAAAGATTTTCTTTAAAGGCTTGTATCGCAATCATCACTTATCCAATATCCACAGCATAGGTGACAAGGCGTTTGGTGAAGGTACAACAACTGGGATCCTCACATTTGACAAAAATAAGGGACATGGATCCACCCACTTAAATGAAGTGGTGCTCACACATCTGCTGCCACTGCATTTACCCTTATGGGACTGCAGATGTGCAACTACTGCTTTACTGAAATACATAGAGTGGAGTTGGGACTCAGGAACCCCATTTTGACCTATAACCTTTAACCTACGGCTGCTGTCGTGAGTTGCCTAAACTGAAATCAATTATGTTGATGCAGGCTTGTTAAAAAAAAAACAAAAAACAAAAATACTTACTCTTTGTGCGCTCATATGCAATAAGTTTATGCTTTACAAGCTCTCGCAAGATTTTGTTGCAACCGCCATGTTTCAGACTGGCTATGGAGGCAATGAGACTGGCGGGCACTATCTCATGGTTCCTCATGCCCATTTCAACCTAAAGAAAACAGTAACAGTCATTAATGAAGACAATGCAACCAGAGTGACTACTATTAGGCTGTAACTGAGCATATCCTCTTCTGTGCAGGGGCTACATAGAAAGCTGACGCAGTTAGTACCTACACAGAAGAAGATGTAGCTACAAATAACAACAGAAAGAGCGGTCACATAGGTAAATCAAGCGATCACACCAAATGGTCTATAGTGTTTACATGGCCTATAAATGAACAAACTGCGACAAGGGTAAGTTATAATACAATTCACAGATACAGTAGGCACGACACAATTAAATTGTAGTTTAGCGGATTTAATTTTTTTTTTTTTTTTAAATAAAGTTGCTAACCCCTTTAATGTGACCCTGTCAGGTGATTTCTTCAGCACTATCAAGAAGCTGAGCTCCGTGATATACAGATTTATACAATTTGAAGTAAAAAGAGTAAATCCTAACAAGACTCCAAAGACAGACAGTAAGGCTGAAGCCCCACGTCGCGGAAACACAGCTTTTTTTTGTTGCAGGTTTTTTTTTAGCCAAAGCCAAGAATGGCTACAAAAGGAATGGGAAATATATAGAGTCTATAAACTTCTCCCTTCTGCTCTTAGTCCACTCCTGGCTATAAAAAAAAAAAAAAAAAAAAAAAAACGCAACAAAATCTACAACTAAAAAATCTGCATTTCCGCAACATGGGTCCTCAGCCTAAGAATCTTAGGCTAAGGCCCCACAGGCTGGAAACATCACACTAAAGCGCAGTGGGAACAACCGCAGTGGGAACGCATCGTGGTTCTTTGAACAGAAAGTTCACAGAGTTTTCCTCCGTGTTTTTTTTTTAATATGTAGATTGTGAGCCCCATATAGGGATCACAACATACATTTTTTTTTCCTATCATTATGTCATTGTAGAATGGGAGGAAATCCACGCAAACACGGGGAGAACATTCAAACTCCTTGCAGATGTTGTTCCTGGCAGGATTCGAACCCAGAACTCCAGCACTGCAAGGCTGCAGTGCTAACCACTGAGCCAGAGTGCTGCCCCCCTCCATGGTCTGTTACAATTATATCTACTGGAAAGCCACCGGCGTTTCTGTAGATATAATTGACATGCCGCATATTCACGCTGTGGATTTTAACACAGGGTGGGTACGGGATTCGCATGAATCCCATCCACTTTGCTGTTGCTGTATAATACCACAATTTTTCTTGCAGCGTTTACACCATGGTAGAATCGTGCCGTTTCCGGCACGTGGGGCCCCGGCCTTAAAAGGGTTCTGCACAGATTTATTTATTTTTTTTTCTCAGGAATGGGGTTTAAATTTTGTACTCGGTGGTTCTGGGCTGAGTTCATAGGTCACATTATTGGTAATAGCACCAGGCCCTTGTGTCGCTCAGCCTCCTCCCTACTATCACCACTAATTACCTCCGCTATGGGAAATGGCTTTATTATAACCAACCCCATAGTGCAGGTAACTTCTGTCAGGTTGGCTGGCTTTATATGTATTTTGATTGCCGACTTACATTTCACTGGTGGGCATTATCAGCTTAGATGAGCGAACACTGTTCGGATCAGCCGATGCGAACAGCACACTCCCATAGAAATGAATGGAAGCACCTGTGACGCTGACTTTGCCGGCGGATGGCGTCACAGGTGCTTCCCTTCATTTCTATGGGAGCGTGCTGTTTGGATCGGCTGATCCGAACAGTGTTCGCTCATCTCTATGTGCAACTATATGCTGGTCACACTGGGTATCGGACCCTGACAAATCATATACTGACGACCTATCCTGTCCATGTCAGTATGAAAAAAAATGATATGAGGCCAGAAAACTCCCTCAATGGATTATTACGGTCCCTTTATCCTACTCATATCAGTTAACAGCTCAGTGAGGGTCCGATAGCGGAGACCACTGCTGATCAGCTGTGTGAAAGTGATGCAGCATTTATTTAATTCTGTGACTCCCTTCTGTGATTACATGGAGCACCATCTGACTCATATTGGCCGTACAATGTAATTATAGCATCCCCTATAGAAGCGATCTGGGGAGGGGGTAAATACATTGTACAGCTCATCTGAATCAGATGGCATTGGGTGTAAGCACTGAAATCGTCATAGAGGTCACATGACCCCTTCATACAGCTGATGAGTGGGGGGTCTGGGTGTCAGACCCCCACTAATGTTTTACTGATGACCTATCCTGAGAATATACATAAGGTCCAGCCCGAACTCTATGCCCAATTCAGTAACTGGGAACTCTGGCTGAACTAAAGGTCGTCAGTGAGAACCTCAAACCTCCCTACTGGAGTGAGAGCTGCGGCGGGTCATGGACTGTAGTTCACCCCGAGCTCCTAGGACAGACTGCTATGTAGACGAACTATCGCTCAATGTAGACACGACCATACCCCCGTACATACCGCAGTGAGCACTCTGAAGTCATCTCTGGACAAATACCGCAGCAGCACCACGTTCAGCTTCCCCATGCTGACCACCTGGCTGCCTGGAACGCACAACTCTCACACGTGCGTTCCACCACCACGAACACGTCATCACGCTCGTACCGCAGAGCATGCCGGACTGTCCTGGCAGCTGTGTAGTGAACTCTGTTGTATTAGCTGACGTTTATGGTACAATGTGGACATAGAACAATTCATGTTACTGAAATGAAAGAGAACATTTTGCTTTGTAAATTTCCGTGTTATGTTACCATTGCGTACATTTTAGGAGCGTACTGACAGGGTGTTGTTGGTTGTATCACCCTGCCAGGACCTTGGCTGCCTAGGTGAAAACTGGAAAGTTTGAAGTGGGCGGGAGCAGAGACTGGAGGGGCCATCACTGCACGGGACATAGGTACAATAATGGAGTATGGCCAGTGGTAGTGGAGCACGTACTGTAGTCATATGGGATGGTGTAAGAGGGTTAGGCAGCCAGGGGGTGGTTATACTGCTGGGATTTGTAGTGCTGCAGTATACAGCTACATACTAGTAGTAGGATACTACACCTGTCTTCGCATTGGTATCAGGTAGAGGGGTGCAGTTAACCTTTTGGGCTGGGGCTACGCTGTGATTTTGGCAACAATTCCTCCACTAATGTTACCGAATGGAATTGCATTATAACCCCAAGGGAGCTCAGACTGCGACTAGTAGCAAAAACCTTGAACTTGCTTGATAATATTTGTAACTAGAAGTCGCGGCACACTTGGGGTCTCAATGCAACTCCATCTTTGGTCGCGGCCAAAATCGTTGTGTTGCCCTAGCCTTAATATAAGCAAGGATGGGGTTAATAAACATGCACTACATCTCCAAGAACAAATCAGATCGTCATGGAAACACATACAGGAGTATAAGGCTCTGTTCACACTTATGCTGGTTAGATGCAGTGGCGGATACATACAAGAAAATAACAGACAGCGCCCAGTGGAGGGGGTTGATAATTTTTTTTATTGTTTTTTATTTTTTTATATAATATTCCTATAGACTGGTGTTACCGAACTGATCTGCTTGTTGTAATTTGTTGTGAAGCGTTCCCATTTCCAAAGTTATTGGCGACCCCATAGAACATCCCCCTCCAAATATCAGAGGCAGCTGGTACTGTGGGGCATGTAGGTATTACAGGAAAACTATTGATTTCAATAGAGCTGAGTATCAAGGACGTCAACCAGACCGACTTGCCCTTTAATTTCCTAATAGTGATATTGATTTTTGTATTTTCAGGATTATCCAGTTATAGACATCTGCTGCTTAGACCAATAAAAGGACATGTCATCCATGCATTCTTCTGAATTTCTCCAGGTATCTTTATGCTTTTCTTGCAGACATTTATTAGACTTTGTTCACTTCTGTTAGTAGCCTCAATGAATACAACCAAGGCTAATATTGACACTTTAGTGTGGGAATTCCATATAGAGCCAAAAAGAACAATCCAACCACACATATAGAATAATAAAATATAGTAATACTTTATTAATTTACACTAAAATGGTAACATACAAATGTACCTAAATATACTGACAACAATTATAATGGGGGTGTATATAGCCACATGTACCAGACTACCAGTATACTGCATAGAGAGGTGGGAAAATAAAGGAACAATACTGCCAATATAAAGCGGACAAGACTCTAATCATATACCAATATCAAACAGTTTCTCATGGTGAAGGAATCACCTTGATAGTAAACCAACCATAATAACACAGAGAGTGTTGTCACCACAATAACCTGCACTTATATTGTTAATATCTCCCACACATACCTAAGCAGTATCAGGAACACAAAAAGTAACAGAAACACCAGTAACGGAACAGAAAGATGGAAATACTAAGCAGAGATTTGCATTTCCTTAAAGGGTACCTGGATATTCATAAAAAACTGGAATATCTGCAGGGTCTTGCTGGGTAGTCTATGACTATAAACTTTCATACATTAGGTCCTATCTGTTTTTCTGCTGATAATAATCACATTATGGTTAGCTGTAGCACATTTATTATTTGTCTCAGAGGCTGTGGGTTTGTACCACACAGTGTCATACAGTAACAGCAAAGTGGATGGGATTGATGCGAATCCCATGCCCACTTTGCAGTAAAATTTGCAGCGCGAAATCCCAGAATGTCAATTATGTCTACGGAAACACCGGCAGCTTTCATGTAGATATAATTGTAACAGAAAGTCCGTGGTGGAAATCTCTGCCAACTTTCTGTTCAAAGCACTGAGGGAAGAGCCGTGATGCGTTCCCGCCGCGGTTTTTCCCGCAGCGTTTTAGAGTTGCGGATCGTCCTGTGGGGCCTTAGGCTGGGGCCCCACGTTGCGGAAACGCAGATTTTTTTTGTAGTTGCAGATTTTGTTGCCTTTTTTTTGAGACAAAAACAGGAAGGGCTAAAAAAGGAATGGGAAATACCGGTAACTAGTAAGCTCTTATACTTCTCCTTTCTGTTCAATCCACTGCTGACTTTGGATCATAACGCCACAACAAAATCTGCAACAAAAAAGCTGCATTTCTGCAACGTGGGACCTTAAACTAAGGCCCCACGTTCTGGAAACTCAGCTTTTTTTTTTTTTTTTTTTGCGGTTTTTTAAGCCAAAGCCAAAAATGGCTACAAAAGAACTGGGAAATATATAAAGAACACTTATACTTCTCCCTTCTGCTCAATCCACTCCTGGTTTTGGCTCAAACACAGCAAACTCTGCAACAAGAAAAGCTGTGTTTCTGCAATGTGGGGCCTTAGACTTAAAGTGTATTAGATTTTTATCAAGAATAACGGATAAGAATAGCGGATTTTTCTTGTCAATAGCAAAATAGCTCTTTGGAGCTATGAGAGTGTTAGGTAGAAGACCCATGTTGCGGAAATGCAGCTTTTTTGTTGCATATTTTGTTGCTGTTTTTTGAGCCAAAACCACAGCAAAATCTGCAACAAAAAAAACTGTATTTCTGGAATGTGGGGCCATAGCCTTAAGCAGCAAAAAATCCTGACTAATTTCAGGGAGGGTTAGTCAGATGGGATGATGTTTGGTCTGGCAGTCATAGTATGCTTTCTTTTGCTTGCGCACAGCAGATGTTTTTAATGGCCATACAAAAGACCAAACTCCAGTGAGAAAAAAAAAAATTATTAAATGTTAAATAAAAGGAGTTCCTGGCAGCAGTGACAAGACCAGGGGTGTGCAGCCTTTATTGGTCTGAGGACGCACCATTTTATTGTTAACTTCAAGGGACCGCAATTAAACATAAAAGGATTTTCCCATCACTCTCTCTCATCAATTTAACTGCTATCTTTTTTTTTCTCACTTTCTGTGTTTTTCAACAAGCTGATTAGATATAGAAATTGCCTTTACCATCAGATTATATGAATACTAGAAATCTAATATAAATGCAGATCAAATAATAGGCATAGTAAATGTATTACTATTACATTACACAGGGTTGTAAAGAACAGTACAGAGAACATACTTGCAGTAAACTCAATGTTATCTTTGCGTTTACATAGACCGATAAACAAAATGTGTCCTGACTGCAGAGTAGTTAGAGAACTCAGCCCCCCCCCCCCCTCAGAAAGCATTGTCTCAACCTCCAACCTGTATTATCAGATACAGACTGGGCACCAATGAAACAGCTTGTATACAATGGGAGGAATCATTTCACATAGCAAGCAAATAAAGCAGCATTTCTAAAGCCATGTGCTTAGGAAGACTCTTGAATTTACTTAAGCTAGCAGTATAGATAAGATCCTTGAGCTGGCAATACCCCTTTAAAGGGAATCTGTCAACAGTAAATTGGTTATAAACCTAATCCAGTACCCTGTAGAAACGATTTTACAATTTCCAAATTTGGAGACCCATTTTTGTTTAAATTGCTGTTTTATTTTTATGCATATGAGGGGAAAGT
This sequence comes from Leptodactylus fuscus, assembly GCF_031893055.1. NCBI lineage: Eukaryota > Metazoa > Chordata > Amphibia > Anura > Leptodactylidae > Leptodactylus > Leptodactylus fuscus. The sequence goes on from NC_134265.1 coordinate 67,419,932, forward strand.
GTATTGTTCAGGAATCTAGGGCTGAGACCAAAGACCAGGCAATCTAAGGCACACGGTCAAAGCATTTTTTCCATCGTTTACATATGACTAAAACAGTAATTTACCTGAAAACTGGGCTCTACAAGATTCTGGGTTTAGATTTATAAGCAATTTACTGCTTGACAGACCCCCCCTTTAAGCTGCTGAAAATGCTTACTTGCGGCTTTAGTACAAAATAACTACAAACTCTCTGCTATTATACAGTACAGGTTTGTGCAACAACAAATAGAAGACCTATAATGTCAGATTGCAATAGCAAAATCAGTAGAATGGAAATGATAGGTCTCAAACCAGTAAGTGAACCATCATTAGTTACTTTAAAGGGATCCTATCATTCAGAAACAATTTTTTGTCCCTAACTGTGTAAGCAGCCATTTTTCTTGTGGCCACAGGCATGTGCAGTAGGCTCTGCCCGAGGCCTACAAGTTTCAAAGCCTCCGCCGGAAGAAGACACAGGAAGAGGCCGTTCCAGAAGAAGATGGAGGCGTTGCTGGAGAGTTCTCTCGCAGCATTTGGGATGCCCCCAGTGCTGTTTGAGCGCTGGGGACAGCCCCCAGTGCTGCGAGAGAACTCATTTGCATACCGGCGAAAACCGGGAATTCTACGGAACGGCGGCGCAGAGAAGACATCTAAAGGTAGGAGACGAATAGCCTTTCTTAAGGCTACTTCAACGTGTTAGGGACAAAAAATTGCTTCTGAATGATAAGATCCTTTCAAAACACCATGGCCAATTGAAAACATGTCATGGTAATTGGCGTCAACAATACATGAAAAAAGTGGCAGCAAGAGGGCGAAAGTAACATTTATGATACATGGTGAATACCCTAAAAACATTGGCAGTTTTTTTGGTTTCCATTACAGATTCCATCTAAATTGCCACACAAAACAGCACAGGATGCTGCACTATTTTGCCTTGCAAAATGATGGGCACCAAGATTGGAAAAGGGTAAAAATAATGTACTGTATAATGTTTCGGTTGTGGGTGGGACAGGATTTAGATTATCCTTAGGATAGGCTATATATATCTGATTGTGGGGGACTGATTGCCAGTCCCTGTACTGATCAGCTAGAGCTGCTTCTGGTTCCCATACTATGCATAACACGGGGCCGGAAGCATATAGCTCCAGTTCCTATATTGAAGTATGCAAAACACAGAGCCAATTGCTTCTGGTTTCTTGTTGTGTATACTACAGGCATTGAAAGCAACTTATACAGCTCATCAGTGTGAGGGTCGGCTGTAGGCCCTCCATCGTTCAGATTTTTATGGTTTATCCATAGGATTGGCCATAAAAACCTAAATCCCAGAAATACATTTAAATACCTGCCAATAAACCTCCTTTAAAAAATAAACACTTTTCCTGTCTGTGTCATTCAGTAACCAATGAGCGCCGTTCTATTCTCTGGGAAAGGGCTCATTGGTGTTAATGTCACACTGACATCTCACTGTGGAAAAGAGCTTTAATAACCAATGAGCTGCAATGAAGGAAAATGTTCCTTATCGTAGTCAAGGCCATAAGCTCTGACAACCTAGTGCAGCTGAGTCCTGCTCGCAAATTCCAGTTCAGGTTTGTCAGCAACATGAGGTGTCAGTGGTAAACTTTCATTATGACTGGCGGGTGGTGACTTGGCTGCACACAGTTGCTGGAGTTTGTGGCCGTGCCCTCACTAAGCTAGTACTATCGTATATACAGTGAGACATACAGACCTGAACGCCTGCTTACATGTCAGTCTATGTATGTTATGGGTCCAGCGAGGTGCAGAGGCAGTGCAGGCTGCAAGTTGTGCTCTAGACTGCGGACTCACCGGTGGCAATATTGGCACTAAGTTGTGGACACAATGCAGCTTTTACTCTAGACTGCGGACTGACCCGTGGCAATGTTGGCACTAAACTGCGGACATACTGCAGCTTTTACTCTAGACTGCGGACTGACCCGTGGCAATGTTGGCACTAAGCTGCGGACATACTGCAGCTTTTACTCTAGACTGTGGAATGACCCGTGGCAATGTTGGCATTAAGCTGAGGACATACTGCAGCTTTTACTCTAGACTGCGGACTGACCCGTGGCAATGTTGGCATTAAGCTGTGGACATACTGCAGCTTTTACTCTAGACTGCGGACTGACCCGTGGCAATGTTGGCATTAAGCTGTGGACATACTGCAGCTTTTACTTTAGACTGCGGACTGACCCGTGGCAATGTTGGCACTAAGCTGCGGACATACTGCAGCTTTTACTTTAGACTGCGGACTGACTCGTGGCAATGTTGGCACTAAGCTGCGGACATACTGCAGCTTTTAATCTATAATGCGGACTGACCCGTGGCAATGTTGACACTAAGCTGCGGACATACTGCAGCTTTTACTCTAGAATGCGGACTAACCCGTGGCAATATTGGCACTAAACTGCGGACACACTGCAGCTTTTACTCTAGACTGTGGACTTGCCTGTGGCAGCCATGACTCTAGATTGTAAATTGATCTTTCTAGAACATCTGACCTCTATGTTCCGTTTTGTTTGTACAGATACTAAAAACTCTTTCACTAAGTGACATTCAGCTAAATTTGGATAGCAATTATGTTATTTCATCTAACAAATTCCTGGAAAATGTAAAAAAAAAAAAAATACAGCAATAAAAAACGCCTTCATTTTCCAATGCTCATTTCCCAGAATCATTTTCTAGGCACCCTGTTTGCAAACAAGTAGGTGCCATAAAGCATTTACCAGTAGCCGTCCCTCGTCTTTGCAGCACTTACAGTGTCTGTGTGGTAGGGTATGAGCAGTTACGCTTGCAAATCTTTCAGTAAAACTACAATTACAATTTCTTACAGTATTTAGACATATTTTTCTTTTTTAGTTTGGTTACATTATTTCAATAGAACTGGTTTTATAGACCCGTCTAGACTGCCCTCTCCCCCAAGCCCCCTTATTAATTCTGAGAATGTGATAATCCAGCACTTGTTTCCAGTACAGAACTGCAATAAAAGGATTAAACCATTTGTACCGTATTTTGTTAACATTTTATTGTCATTTTATAGTTATTTTCTTCCAGAAAGTTCTTTATTTTTTCATTATTAAACTTTTATTTAAAGTTTCAAGAAAAAATTAAATCACAATGAGTACATAAATGCCAGCCAGGGGTGTCACAAGTGTTCTCTCGCTCTCTCTATGGAGTCCTGTAATAATTTTTAGTGCAATTTTATTTGAGGTGCAGTTGTTAAAATCTCTTTCAAACAATTCATTGAGTTAAAGGGGTTTTCTAAGGCTAGATATTTATTACCAGCCTTTAGGATAGGTTATCATTATCAGATTGGTAGTAGTCCGGCACTTGGCACAACCTACAATCCGCTGCTGGATCTGCAAAGGCTACAGAACCAGACTCAGACAGCTCTGTACCCAGTGTAGTGGCTGTGACGGGGTACTGCGACTCAGCTTACATTTCAAGGGGTTGTCCAGGTTCAACAAACAATTGTTATTTCTTGTATAATGAGAAGTTTTGTAATTTTCCAGTGTACTTTCTGTAGCAATTCAGCACAGTTTTCTAGATCTCTGCTTCCTCTCATTCTACTTATTTCCAGTGGATAAAACTCCCTCCATGGTCATGTAATGAGCAGTCCATGGTCATGTGATGGACACACAGGTGCACGGCTTGTTACCAGACAGAACTCTGATTACTGTGCTGTGACTGTAACGAACTGTGCACCTGTGTATTCATCACATGACCAAGCACTGTCCATCACATAACCATGGGCTGTATATCACATGACCATAGACTTCTTTTTCACTGGAAGTAAACAAAGAATGGCAATGAGCATCTAGAAAACTGTAATGAACTGATATAGAGAGTATATTGGAAAATTGTACAACTTTACATTATACAGACAATAACTTTTTTTTTTTTCTGATACTAGACAACCCCTTTAAGTTTTCTTCAGTTTCCAAAAGGAGATGCCTGACATTAAAGAAAAAAAAAATAAAATTAAATACCCTTTTAGGTTATTCTGAGTTAATACAGGGGGGTCTCCACTTGGGCTGGGCAATTCTTCACCAAATAATCAAAATCAAAAGTCAGCTCAAGTAATCAATGTCTCTGTGCCCACATCGATTATATCAATTATTGAGAAGTTTACCATCCTGTCTGACACTGCCATTAGCTAAAGCAGGGATTTTCACCTGGTATAAAGCAGTCTGGACACGGACCATGGCCTCCAGCTGTCCGGACCCTTCCCTTCTGGCTCTTTTCTTATTACAGCGGCCAGAAGAAACACTCCTCTCTCGACCACTATCCCCCAAGCCCTGATACCTTGAGCAGCAGGGACGACTGCCCATTCCTACTGATGTTATTGTAGGGTATCAGGGCTTGCACAACAGCAGTCGTGAGATGAATGCTTCTCCCAGTCACTGTTAATATGAATTGTTTGTGGGGGCACTAATGGGGCGTTATACTGGCAGTGTGGGAAGCAGAAATACTTCATGATAACATGTGGAGACCACTAGTGGCTCATTATACTGTGTTGGGGGAGGGGGCACTATTTTCTCACTGGTGCCTCACCCACAGTATATTGTTCTTTCACCTCCTGAAACAGTATAATGCCACGTTAGTGCCCCCTACATAGTCTAATGCCATGATATTGCCCCCACAAAGTATAATGCACCATATTGTCTCCCACAGTTTAATGCTCCATAACCACCTCAGGACTGAGGCCTATTTCCCTGGTTCAGGAGCGGATACTTTTTTTTTTTTTTTTTTATATGTGCGATTTTGAGGACTATAAAATATTTTTTTTTTTTTTGTTCAGGATCTTCAAATAATTTTTGGTGACACATAGAGCTCTGTTTTTCTATTATTTTTGCGAGAAAAATGCAAGCAAAGCGCAAAAGTACTTTTCTCTCTGCATTTTTCATGCAGAGAGGAGACCAGAATGACCCGAACGGAGATGTGAACCGAGCCTAAGAAACTTTTTAATATAGTTTTTATTTCAGGAATTTTTATGTAGCTGACACACAGTTTTGTCGCCAGGGGTGGGGCCAGGACCTGTAATATAGACGTGGTATGAGAAAAAAAAATTCAGAAAAGCCCTTTAAGTAAATATTTTTGGGATTCAAGGCTGCAGAAATTGTCTTTGTCTTTTCCGAGTTTGTTGGGAGTGCACAAGTGAAACTAGTACAAAAACATTTTACACCTCAGTAGGGACTCCCAGGGTTCAGCGACACTGGTGCACACAAAATCCTGCCCTACAAAGTGAACTGACACATTCAGCTCTGCTGTACCTGGATATCTTATGCTGAATACAGAATGGAGACATTGATGGTTATTAACCCTGTGTGCGTTTCTATATACGGCACATTAAACATCAGATATAAACAGCAGCTTGGAGGTAATACTGCTGCTTTCACTATATAATGCTTTTATTTTTGCTTCATTGGAAATTTATGATGTGTCTTTTGCGCGGTTGCCTTTTGTGTCGATGTATGGCCGTCTCACAGCTAGGTTGAGGCTTTATTTGACGAATGTTACAGCTCTGGAATAGCACAAACATAACATTTTTCATGGTTTGCAGTATGTGAACTGATGTGTGCTGTTTTTTTCTCTACCTCAGTCCTTCCTTTAATAGATGAAACTACTGCATCTGTATTTTTCTGCACTAAAGAATGCATGCAAGTATACACTCCGGGTTTTATAAGATCCTAACAGCAAGTGCAATGGCATACAAGTGTCCACAGCGGGACCATGAAATACATTACATAATGGGAGCTTTATCTGCTTTGTAGCAAAACTTTGTCGCTAGGGACGATCTTTTAGAGTTTGTCGATTCCAAAGATGTATATTTTCGTACCCTTTATTGGTACAGAAGTTAGCGATAATCCCTTACATCGGATTTCTGTTTGTTTTCAAGGGAAGAAAAAAGCACAGCATGTTGCATTTTTTCCATTAATTTTTTTAAAAAAACGATGCACAGCACCTTTTCATTTTTATTTTAATATTGCTGTCAAAGATGATGGCAGTTTTATTATCTGTTGTTTATCTTGTGATGGATCAGAACAACATACAGAAAAACTGTATTGCAAAACTAGCCTAAGTTATCATGGGAATTGTTAGGGTCTATAAAGACACTGCCCCTAGACCCTAAATAGACATTGCCCTATACAATACCTTCAATACTACAGCATATGGAGGACTATACAGCTCTGTATAGCAATTACAACCAGGTAACCCACAGGTCATGTCACAAAACAAAGCTAAAAACGCAGCAACAACACGCAGAGCGTTTGTTGTAGTTTTTTTTTATTTTTTTGTGTTTTTGAATACACCGTGTTTTTTTCTTGCAATATGTAGATGAGATTAAAGAGGAACTGTCACCTCCTGGGGCACATTCGGTTTTATATACCACTAGAAAGCCGACAGTGCGCTGAATTCAGCTGTTCTATTGCGCTATACAGTGTCATGGTTGGGCGGTAAGGAACGCCCACTCTGACAGTGACTGACTGTCGGAAACGCCCTTCTGACAGTGAAGAGCTACGGTTCCGGCACCGATAGCTCTTTACCGGGGCACAGAACGTGAAAGTTGATAGTGATGTAATCAGTCACCCCAAAATTAGTATTACTATATAGTTAATGACCCAAAAATAATTTTGCTATGCACAGTGGCGTAACTAGGAACGGTGGGGCCCTGTGGCGATCTTTTGACATGAGGCCCCCCCCCAACTGACACCCGCCGAAGACCCCGACTGACACTCCCCCCCCCACATTCCTGTGCTCTCTATCAATCCCCATAGTGGCCCCTGCACACAGTATTATGCCCCATAGTGGCCCCTGCAAACAGTATTATGCCTCATAGTGGCCTATGTACACAGTATTATCTCCCATAGTGGCCCCTGCACATAGTATTATGACCCATAGTGGCCCCTGCAAACAGTATTATGCCTCATAGTGGCCCCTGCACACAGTATTATGACCCATAGTGGCCCCTGCAAACAGTATTATGCCTCATAGTGGCCTATGTACACAGTATTATCTCCCATAGTGGCCCCTGCACACAGTATTATGACCCATAGTGGCCCCTGCAAACAGGATTATGCCCCATAGTGGCCTATGTACACAGTATTATACCCCATAGTGGCCCCTGCAAACAGTATTATGCCTCATAGTGGCCTATGTACACAGTATTATCTCCCATAGTGGCCCCTGCACACAGTATTATGACCCATAGTGGCCCCTGCAAACAGTATTATACCCCATAGTGGCCCCTGCACACAGTATTATACCCCATAGTGGCCCCTGCAAACAGTATTATGCCTCATAGTGGCCTATGTACACAGTATTATCTCCCATAGTGGCCCCTGCACACAGTATTATGACCCATAGTGGCCCCTGCAAACAGGATTATGCCCCGTAGTGGCCTATGTACACAGTATTATCTCCCATAGTGGCCCCTGCACACAGTATTATGACCCATAGTGGCCCCTGCAAACAGTATTATACCCCATAGTGGCCCCTGCACACAGTATTATACCCCCATAGTGGCCCCTGCAAACAGTATTATGCCTCATAGTGGCCTATGTACACAGTATTATCTCCCATAGTGGCCCCAGCACACAGTATTATGCTCCACTGTGGACACCCATGAAAAGACTCCAGAGTATAATAATTGGAGACTGAGAGGGGATACTAACATAAAAAACAATGTTAGTTACCTCTCTCCAGATCCGCTGCAGTCCTCGGTGGTGTCGGCCATCTCCAATGACGTCCGAGACGTCACATGACCCGGGATACAGGTCCCCGTCATGTGACGTCAGGGAACGTCCAGAAGTAGGCCCGGAGCGCGGAAAGTTAAGTAACACTGTTTTTATGTTACCTTACCTCCCCTGGACCTCCGTTCATTATACTCGGGGGGAGGGGGGGGTATCTGAAAAGACCCCCGAGTATAATAATGATGTTTGTGGGGCCCGCGGCGTCACTTACCGATCCCGACCACTGCCAGGATCGGTAAGTAAATAGGTAGTTGACAGCCTATTAAGAAAAGAAAAAAAAAACACAGCTAGTCCCGGTAGTTACGCCACTGGCTATGCACATAGTGCTAGATATATATAGTGCTCCCGCTTTAATCACAAATATAAATCACACCCTATGAAGTAGTGATGTACATTAGTGCCACACTCGGCTCCCCTTACAATGGTGGCGCTATATTGTCAGTGCAGTACATCGGCACTATTAGGGCTGTGGAGCTTTACCTAGACTATTGATTTTCTGAAATCCACTTTCTCTCTATTCTTTGTCTTGTTTCTGTCACTGGCTTATCACTGGAATACGGGTACAGAGACTCTGTTAGAGCAGGGAAACTGAGTCTGGTCACTTTAGGCAATTATGGCTCAGCCATAATTAAACATGGAACTATGCTTCTGGTGTATTTAACTTACATTATTTTTGGAAATAATACAGCTATATCTTTCATATTACATCATAAGCTCTATGCTAGGATTTATAATAGGTGAGATATATCTGTACAGTATAATGGATCCATCCAGATTCAGTTTCTTTGCTCTGTTCGAGCCTGTTCACCTCTACTCCAGGGAGAGAAACAAGGCAAAGAATACCGAAGTGGATTTCGGCAAGTATTTCAATTAAAAGAGCAAAAGTCCAATAATCATGTACAATATTTATTGATATCACACAGTTTAGGTATGCTTTGAAGAACCATTTTGAGAAAGTAGTAAATCTATGTTGCAGTTATTATCTTGGCCACAAGATGTCAACAAGCATCAACTTCAGGTAGGTAAAGCAGAGTCGGCATGCAGAAGACGGAAACCATAGAACGGAGACCCTGAACGCAGGTGTGAACCTAGCGTAACTCCAATATATTCCAGTGGCCAACAGAAATTTGTTTTGTAAAAGGAAAGTATACATTTATTTATTTATTTTTTTAACAAAAACTACCAGTGTGATCATTATCTTAGAATTCATTTGAAGGTTACATTGCATATGCTATTCAGCATTGGGAACAGTAGGAGGAGGATTAAATGGGTTTTCTAGGATTAGAAAAACAAGGCCTATTTCTTCTGGAAACAGTGCCAAACCTATCCTTAGATTGTATCTGGTATGTCACCTTAGCTCTATTAAAGTTAATGGACCCAATTTCAATACCAGGCATAACCTGCAAGCAGGGGTAGTGCTGTTTCAAACAGAAAACTACTATGATTTTCAAAGGCTTTACCCACTTTCTACTATTGATGATCTATCATTAGGATAGTCCATCAGTATTGGGTCTATGAGGATCCAACAGCTGGAACCTCTGCAGATCAGCTGTTCGGGGACAGCACAGATCCTGGTAAAGGTTACAATGAAGGCGGCTGTGTTGCTCACTCACCGTGAAAACTGTAGTCGTGGTTATAGTTACTGCAATGTTGTCTCATTTAAAGGGGTTGTCCTTGCAAAAATGGACTTTTTTTTTTTTTTTGCAGTGAAAGAAAACCCTTACTCCTCTTTTCTGGTGCCTTCCAGTGTGATCCTATCCATTGTTGTCTTCGGGCAGAAGACACCAGAACAGCAGGACCTCGAGTTCTTTGGGTCTGCTCGGGGACCAAAAAACCAAAAAAAAACTATCTGCTTAAAAATTGGTTACCCACGAAGCCCCTATAGTATAATAGAGTCTATCTAAAAATCCCCCGTTGACATAAAAGTAAAAACGTTATGGGTCTTGCAAAGCGGCAACAAATTATTTTTTTTCAAGCGTTTTTATTGTACAAAGGTAATAAAACCAGAAAAAAAAACGTACAATTTTTTGGCTGTAATTGTATCAACCCATAAAATACAGTCACCAGTTTTCTGTTGTGGATGGGTGATAATGTGTTGCATCTTTGGAGAAAAGCCCTTCCTTTCGTGGGGGTGCCTTGGCGTGACATGCCTATCGTAATGCACTCCAGAAAACTACCCGGTTTCTGACCGTCGCAGATTTTCATTCAGGTGCGCGGGGCATACGCTATTAAATGGGAAACTTTTTATTTATTCCACTCCTCAAAAAGTTATAAAAGATTTACAGAATGCAAAAACGAAAAGATAAGTCCCAAAAGCAGCTGGTCATGATAGGGTTAAAGAGAGATGACTGACAGCTACAGATAACGTTTACAACTAATATGTAACCTTGTGCTCCAATTCGGTTTGCATTAGGCAAATAACCCTATTCCATTCAGACCCGGGGCGTATATACCATCTCTTGCGGCCTGTTAAATATAATTAGGATTAATTTAAATAAAGCCCAGCGACAATTTGGCGATTTCATTCCTCTTGATTTGCCTCGCACCACATTTGCCTCTTTTCATTCTTCTTAAGGCTAAGCCAGTTTTGTGTTTGCCTCTAATTTGTTGCACATAACTAACGGCTAAAGCTATGATCGGTCAGATTGTGTCACTTGTTTCGTAAACAAAAGAGCCAACAAAGCCCCAGCGACCCCTCTCTACCCCCAGCGCTTCCCTCGCCTTTGCCAAGTGTACAGTTCAGTGTTCGGTCACCTGTATCTGTTGGTTTAGCACATTTTAAAGTAGTTCTCAGCTCCCTTCTTGTTCTCGGCAGCTTATTTTTAAGCTTCAAACATTGCCTGGCTCATTATGGCCTCCAGAAGGTTAAGGCCTTCTTGTCAGACCGGAACTGCGCACTAATTAGAGTGTGGTGCTTGGCACCGAACGTGTCGTGCTTGCAAGCTTTCCTACTGCGATCTCTTCTATTCAAGGTCTCCTATTAGAACAGGACAATAGACATTAGTGTCAGTGGATAACTACAGCTGCTGCTCCAACGCAGCATAAGCTACTAAAATATCTGAAGGAGAAACATATGTATTTCCGATACGGATTTAATCACTAAATAGACATTCGGGTCTCGCTGTTCATGTTTACCATCTAGGATCAAAACCGGTATATGCGTTATATTCCCCTGACCCTTAACCTATCCATCAAATAGTTTGGAATCACTTATTCTATTAAGATTCTGCGCACACTGGGGGGAATTTATTAAGACTGGTGATCCTTACATCTTCATTGACTCCCCGCCAGGCGTACGACTCTCCAGAATTAGTAAGAGGCCCTGGCCTGGCCTTAGTAATTCTAGTATTCTTATTTCCTAGCTTTGCCAGTCTTCTGTGAGATATAGTAACATCTGATAGACCATGGCGTCTCCACTACACCCACTGTCTAAAAATGTGGTGAGCAGAGGCTGAGATGTGCACAGTACTCCTAAAATGTGCCCAGTTGAGGTGCGTTTTTCGCCACTTTCGAGTAAATATGGGTCACAGTGTTCAAGCCTGACTTCTGTAATATATATATACTGGAAACTTTTCATGGTGTATACATTAAAGAAGCAGTCCTGTGAAAAGACTTTTTTTCCCCTGTATCCCCCCCGCCCCACCTCACTCTGCACTTCTCGTATGTACAGTAATGTGCAGCATTTTTCCATATAAATATAAATGTTAATAGTTTATTTCCTACAATTAGCAACATTAAGTGAATGAACAAAAGAGACATCTAAATCGCATCAATATTTGGTGCAAGAGCCCTTTACGTGAGTTCTGGAAGTGATGATATGGCCCCCACAGAGCCCTGATCTTAAAATCATCAGTCTGTCTGGGATTACACGAAGAGCCAGATGAATTTGAGCAAGCCTACATCCATGGAAGTTCTGTGCTTACTTCTCCAATATATTTGGAACAACTTTTCTGCCGAGTTCCTTCACAAACTATGTAAAAGTGTACCTAGAAGAATTGATGCTGTTTTGAAGACAAAGGGCGGTCACACCAAATATTTATCTGATTTAGAGTTTTCTTTTTTCAAACACTTTGCATTTTATTTGAAGAAAAATAAACTATTAAAACTCCTATTTTTAGAAGCATTCTTCCTTTACAGAATTTTTCCACACCTGTCTAAACCTTTTATACAGTTTTATATATTGATCTCGTATCCTGCAGTCCAGCTGATCCTCCTAATCAGACACCATTTTGGCTTTTATACTTCTCTGCTTTGCTATCAATCCTATGAAGCCTAAGCACAGCTTTATATGGGCAGCTTTATTTCTGCCCTGCAGGGCACAGTGTGGTTAGACAGCAACTGTCTAAGGGTGGAAACCTTTTCCGCCGTGTGACTTTTCCGTGCGGCTAGCCGCAACAGGACGCCAATGCAGTGCAGGAGCTGAAGAGCTGCCCCCCCTGCAACAACTACTTAACTCAAAGTTATTTAACTCTACAAAAGTGATGTACGTAACATAGGTAGGTTGTGTATCACTGTAATGTTCTCTATAACATGGTGGTGACAGTTGAACATGCTTTGGGGGAGGGGGGTGATACACTGCAAAGCAATGACTATGGAGTTTCTTTACCTGTATCCATGTGGCCATATTCTCCCAATGGAAGACACCAAGTGTGGTTTTGGCCTCCATTGGCTGGAATTAGTCTGTGCAGTTGAAGATTTATATCAGATCTTCCCATGGTATACCTCCATAGCCAGGCTTGAAGGTAGTCTGTACAGATCCTTAGCTAGGTTTTATGCTTACTGATGAGTGATACAGTGATTCAGCGAATCATTTTCGCATGCTATCTGCCCCGATGCAGCTCAGTGAGGTCTGGTAATGAAGAAATAATAGACAGCTACACAATTAAAAATTCTCTCCTATAGTAAATCCTAACTTGTGCCCCTTGTGGATGTACAACTGAGGAAGTGCAATATTATACTTCTTACCGTCCTGCATTTTAATCACGAGTATGTTCCCCCTGGTAAATGGAGTGAATATAATGAATGCGATCTTTTCGGCCATTGCCTCCTCTACAGTTTATATAAATTAGTATGCGCCGGGCTACCTTTAGTATTGGCTATAGATACAGGAATTCTTTATGTTCTGTTTACAGCAATGATAAGGCAAGGGATATGGATGGATCGTGCAGAAAGGTTCTGCTTTAATTTCACATGAAGGAACATTTGGTCGAACATGCATGTACATAAGGAGTTAGGGAGGAATAGCTGTCAGCGGAAAAATGTCTTCATCTGACATCTCTTGGTATAAAGGTTACAAATAATAAACATACTCCAGTTGTAATTTTTGTTACAACGTTAAGATTTTTTTAAATAGTAGAGTACATATCTCCATAAAGCAATAATTTCTCACATTATTCATCTCTGTCCTAGAAGTCTCATACTACTCTCTTTCCATAGTGGTTGATGCCTACCCAGGTTCTTGCTGTGAGATATAGTCACTTTTTGTGTCTCTTGTTATTACAGTCATGCATCTGTATGTTTTTTTTCTTACCAGGCTGGGAAGCCTGTCCGTCGGTCCAGTGCAGGAACATATCTTTCCATTGGCCCAGGAAATCATGGAAAGCTGCTATTAAAAGGAGATGGCCAGAATGAGTTCCAGTCACATGCCTCAAGTAGGAGGTCTTCAGGAAATGAGCAAAAATTGGCGGTCAGTTTCCCACTGTGTTCCTGTATATTTCCCAAAGAAAATAAACTAAAAGTAAAACATGAAAAATTCAGACTAAACTAAAATACTTTGCTGAAGACGGTGAAGCGTGAATGTCATTTCTATGTAATTCATATTTAAGATTTTGTAGAAGCCAGGGAGACCATAATAATGTTGTACAAGATAGGCCGGTCATGGTCTCTTATCATAGTGGAGGCATCTGTTCTGTTCTTACACTGGTTTATGGATAGTCGCAGTTGTTGCAGCTGCAATTGGGCCCAGACGCCGGGGGCCCCCACAGGTCACCCCTAACACACTAGGGCTAGATAAACTTCTTTGATCTCCTTTCTGATTTTCTTTGGTGTCTGGCAGTCTGAGCCGGAGACCTAGAAAGGTTTTTATCATGAGCAGCCTATCAGTGCTTTGGAAACACTTTAATGAGAGTCAGGACCTAAAGTGTCATGAGGTTTGATAGGTGTCACGAGTTTCTGCTTTTATATGTTGACTAAATATATGATCTTCACTCAGATCGAAAGCAAGTTCTTGTAAAGTGGTTTACATAACATTGGTTTTTCTGTATGTTTGGTCTTTGATATAATCTCTTATTCTTTTAGAAACTTCAGGAAGAAAATGATCAACTAAAGCAAGAACTGGAAGATTTGAGGTTTGTGCATTTTGATAAACTGTTTCCTGTTATTGGTTGTAGAGGAGATGAGCTCAATAATACATTTCCCATTAGAACATGGTACATTTTGTTTGTACGTCATACAGGTACAGAAAGGTACATCAGGGACCCATAGAGCATTTTCAGGGCCCTGCTGCAGCACCCTAAAACTTGCAACTTGTACAGAGTCATTGTAAGGCCTTGTGTCTGAGGCTAAAGTCATAGATTTATCATAGGCAGTTAAAGCTTGTCTAAGTAACCAATGCTCAGGGTTGGGCTTAAACTAATTTTGTCATTTGGCCTCCGAAGATCAGATGACCACTTCTAAAACCAAGTGAAAGCTTGTAATGCTATTGTGTAAGGGGGATCCTTGGAAAACATTTTAATATAATAATAATAATAATAATAATAATAATAATAATAATAATAATATTTTATTACCTATTTTACTTCCGGTTAGAAAAAAGAAAACAAGCTCTATAGTTCTCCCTAGCATTGTAGTGTATGTTACTGCCAGTAGTATTAAGGACCTTCAGTGTTCAGAGCATTTTGGAAATCTGCAATTTATGGAGAAGCATGAAGGACCTGATAGCATTGTCATGTGATGGGATCCAAATATAAAGTGATCCTACTATGATGGAAATTTACTCAGAGCTGCACTTGCACTTTATTCCTGGTCACAGATGTAAGCCTTATATGCCGCATACACTCAAGTATAAGCCGAGTTTTTCAGCACAGTTTTTGTGCTGAAAAAGTCCCCCTTGGCTTATACTCGAGTCAAACCAAAAAAACCAAAAATTTTAATTCTTTTTTTTTGGCCGGGGGGTGGTGGTGTGTGTGTCTATGACCAGCCGCAATAGTAATGTATAGAATCTCCCATAAAATTGTGTATTATGTAACATAGGTTTTCCCTGTGTCGGAAAGTGCCCGGTCTACTGACTATAGGGTATCTGAGTGCTCCTGTTCCGTCGGAAAGGGGTTAATAGGAGCACTGCAGATCCCCTATATTCAGCCAGGCTGTATTCCAAATGGGGGAAAAAAAACCCAGTCTTCAAGCTCAGGGAAGGGGCAGACAGACAACCAAAACACCCCCTCCCCCAGCACCCATCAACTACTGCACCCAAAAACTCCACTGCTGCATTTCTCCCGACGGCTTATACTCGAGTCAATGAGTTTTCCCAGTTTTTTTTGGTAAAATTACGTGCCGTGGCTTATACTCGAATATATACGGTACTTGCTTTTACCGATTTATGCCAAGTTTATTAATAAGTTAGTGAACATTTAATTAAGACAATGTAAAGTCAGAAAAACAAGAAGGAATACCGAGCCGATTCTCGTGTATTATCATTCAGTAAGTGAGCCAATATGAAAGAACAGACAAGTGCCTGCTCACCTGGGTGGGTTGTGAGGATGTCACAACAACCCAAAAAGCCTTTAACAGCTCTAGGTCCTATGTGAACAGTGGTGAAGGCAGCAGCTGTAGACACGCCTCAGGGACGTTGTGGTAAACCAGTGAAAAATGGACCAACCCGATATACAGAAATAAACAGCGCTTCACCCAAAATGACTTACAGAAATTCTTCTTTATTGGGTGCCCCTCAACATACTCCCAATAAAGAAGAATCTCTATAAGTCGTTTATTTCCTGTATATCGGGTTGGTCCATTTTTTGCTAATGTAAAGTCAGAGGAAGCACCATTGCTGCTGCTCCTCCAGTGCACTACTGAGGTCTGTGGTTGGCTGTGGTGGTCACATTGTGCAAATAGTGCGACATTCCTGTCACTAGGAAAAAAACACCAGAACACGTGAATGTTGGTGCTGGAACGACAGTGGATTCAATATTTAGGAAATGCTTCTTTTATTATTTTTCCCATTCTTATTTGACTATAGACAACAGCTTTAATATAAGAAAGCTAGTGATATTTACTATCTTATAAGATTTACATATTACAAGAAGCAGTAGAAAGTTTGATCTTCTATTTTAGGCACTTTTACTGGGACATTGACTTGTGTGGGAAGAAGTGTTTTTCTCCAGTATTGCCTTGGATGAACTACCATTGCCGTCATCATGGAGCTCAATTATACTCTTGTGGTCACAATTTCTGATCAGCAGTGGGAGACAGTTCAGAATTCTAAGATTTCATGGGAAAGATAGTCACACAGTACAGGGCTTGGCTACATGCCTTGATGTTATTTAACAAGAAATGTTTGCTATCTTATTATTCTGTGTTACTTAACATCATATCAGTATCTGGAGTATTGTATAAAACAGCAGCTACATGTGATCCCGTTTACCTTGAACCAACTCTATTAAAGAACAGAAATTAAATAAAATTTTATTTCATTTAATTTTTTTTCGAACAATACCACAGTTTGTCTATGGAGTCCCACACGTGTTGTGTCTCCCTTTCTTGTCCCTGACTACCCAACCTGTGGCAAACAGTCCAGGACATCTTGCACTCTCCTTGAATTCAACACATTAGTGCTTTTTTCCACTTGACTTCTCCAATACTAATCTGACTAGAGGGAGCAGTGTACAAAGTGACAACTACAATTAAAGGAACGTGATTCATTGCATGTGTTGTCAGATCGACAGGTCGGATTTTACAGAGTGGGAGGAAATGAGCAGATTGATATTTAGTAAAAAAAATCTGCATTTTCTTCATTTATATCTCTGCTCTTGCTATGCTTAGGAGTCCAGTGGGCGGTTCTATGCAGTGATTGACAGCCTGTATGACTGTGCATCCGAATATTACAATCTGTGACCAAGTAGGACCGCTCGCATGGCTCCTAGGCATAGAAAGAGCAGACTCAAATATATAAGTTATATTGAAGTTTTTCTTGCTGCTCACAGATAGGACTTCATGTACAATGTGTCAAGTTCCCTTCTATAGGAGATTCCAAACAAAGCCAAAATCAGTCCCTGGCTTCTCTCGTCCTCTTTAACATGTGATATGACACTTTTCTCCTTCTTCCTGCTGGCCTATAACTTGGCAGCATGGCAGACATAGACGGTTTCCAGAAGTGTAATATACAGCTCTGAACGACCCTTAGTACTTAAGTCACTAGTCCTATTATTATAATATTACTATACTGTGAATGTAGCAGCTGCAGATATGTCGTCTTTACATACAAATTCACTATCATGTACAAAGATAACCTAGAACCGGTTTTCTTATTGGAGATTTATTAATCTTTTTAACTAGAAATTTATTTTTATTTTCTTATTATCTTATATATTTCCCTGCTTGTCTGTAGATTTCAGTACAGACAGCTTATTGATGACGGCAAGAACCAGTCCTTAGATGAACGACGTGTCAAGCTCTTAAAGTCCCAGGTTTTACAGCTGGAAAGACAGGTAATATATGTCAAGCTGCCCCAAATGTGATGTGTCTGTATGGACCAGTCTGTGTGCTAAATGCTATGTTTTAAGAGGTTTTGGGCTGGGTTCACATCACATATATACTGTACTATATAGTTCATACATCTGTTTAAAGAAAAAAATGGACACATATGTATATGTTGGTTTTTTTTTTAATTTTTCTCTTGGCATCTGATTGCATACATTTTTGTGCCTACGTCTTTTTTTTTCTTACAGATGCATAGTGTAGGGCAAAATATATAAAGTGATATTGCTGAATATAAATATAAGCTGAAATATTGCACATTAATGATATTTCTCAGTTTAGTGATCATTCTGTGGCCAACTACACTCTTATATGATATATCCTTGAAGACAATAACCTTGTATTTTTTTTCTATCTAAGCAGCTCCAAATTTGTTTGTTTTTAAGGTTATAGTGTTTTTCCGAATACGATCTCAAATTCAAGGTATAGCCATAGCGTTGAGTGAAATAATCCTGACTATGGTTATATTGTACATCGGATTTCACATTGTATATGAGAGTTTGGAGCTCCATAACCTGAAAGAAGATCATAAATTGGAGTTAATGAATATTGGCCACCACCATGCCTGTTTATAAGCATATATATGGGCCATAACTAGAGTGTAGTATTTTATAAGGTTGAAGTCTGACACAATCTGAGTAACACAAGTGAAGAGTTACATGAATGACTGATGCCAGGGTATGTAGATATACATCATTCACGCCTATATCTGCATATGATTTGGCAGATAAAGTATTTTGCAAAACTATCTGCCAACCTCATGGGAGCCATAATAGCAGCCTGGTTATACATCCTACAACCTTCCAAGGATGTGGTTATATCCAATAGAAAAATAAAGAGAATTTTAGAAGATGATAAAAGAGGACACCTGAATAGTATGAAGGTGCATTCTGATTTTACTGAGAAATACTCTACACATTTCTATAAGGATATTCCGATCCATGGACCAGTATTGTCAGTAATGTTACATATCTTGTGCTTTTTTGGCAGGTGATGTTGCTGACAGAAGGACTCAGTTCTCGAGCTTCTGTACTACTTGAACTCGGCGATGCGCTGCAGGCAGTCCTTGATAAGATGCAGTAAGTGCTGAACGTGGTGTATTATTCAAGCCATGGTTTACAGTACAGTATAGTCACTGTGTTCTGCAAATCAGACTAAATGGAACTTTTGTCCTCTTAGGCTTCCCTTAAAAGTAGGGTTTTATATTCATATAGATAACTATAAATTTTCACAGTAGGCAATCCATGCAGATCTATATGCTTTTGTTATTCAGAAATATGAATTGTATTAGTTCAGGTATAGAACATGAATTTAATTGGAGTCTACAACCACTATTATCATTACTATACCACTTATAAGCTGGTATTATTATTATAAGGGGCTGTTAGTGGGGTTTGTCAGTCTTTGTTAGGGGAGGTTCAGACTAGTAACCACAAGCAAAAAACTGGTGTTCTAGCAGGCACAGCCATGCCCTGGGTGCGCCAAATAACTTGTTTAGGTACAAATTTTGTTGGGATAAATATCGTACTTTGAGACTAAAAAGGTACTATGTTACTAAGTGGCCCTACAACAGCGTCTATTGGTTTAAGAGAGGAGATGGTGATGGTAAACTGCTTTCATTGTCCAAAATAATCTATTTGTCTTTGCAAATCAGGTCTCTACTTACCAGTGAAAACCGAACTCCTGAAGTGCCAGTCGCCAGGGTAGATCTAATACGGATGAGTGAAATATGCCAGTCCATGCAAGACAAACTGTGCCGGAATCATCAGGTGAGGAAAACTATAGGGACCCCTGACCCAAATATCAGTATGTAGAGGCTTCCCTGGTTAGCTCACCAGCTGTAGAGCAGTTCTAGTAATCTATTAGGTCTCCATGCCTGGTCTACAGCATTCTGGCAGCTTTCTGTGTGACCAAATTATTCTTGTTATACTAAACATGGTAAATATACATCCGATTTATTCTTCTGTCCTTAAACTATACAGTTGTGTTTACCTCCGCCCAGATCTGTTTTGTATGGTATTCAGCAGGTAGAATACACCGTTACATTGTCTATCTTGTACTGTCAATGCTTGCAGCCCCTCCCCCAACTGATGTTCTCTTTTTGAGCCCCATTTCATTACACCCTTACAAGTCTGAGTCCATGCTTACTATATTACTGTTTACACCTCATTTATTAACTCTTTATACACTTACAGTCTTTGCACTTTGTATGACAGATGGGCAAAGCTTACTGAAAAAGGGTGAGGCTTATCAGGAGAGGGGCATGGCTGAAAGGGAAAACATCACAAAACCTATTTATCCTCCTTCCACAGCATAGAGGATAAATTGCTGATGGGTGGAGGTCTGACCACTGAGACCCCCACCAATCATAAGAATGTGGGCTGTTTTACCCTCACAGTGAATGCAGCTGCAGGAAAAGTGGACAAACCCCCTGCTGGACGCAGATACAACTACGTTTTCATTCACTTCAATTGGAGCAATGAAGTCCCTTTAAGACACAACACTGGGCTCCAGAAATCTACTTTTATTGCCAGAAACTAAGCCAATTCTTTGGTAGTGTAAACTTAGACTAAACAGTCTAACAATGCACCAGATTTATAATCCAGCATCAGCCACTGTGATAAATCTGGCCCATTTTAAAATTCTCTAGTCTAAATTTGCACTTTTGGAAAGTACCGGTAAGTTTACTTTTAGAAAGCATTAGCAAAGCTGGGTAGTTGCGTTCTTTGTAAGCAGAATCTATGGTATGTCAGTAGACATAACTGTAGTCACCAATAGTATACCTGACAAAATTGGCACTGCTATGCCTTTGGATACTGTATTCAGCAAATATCTTAATAGTGGATAAGTTGAGATAGGTTCACACCGTTATTCAGGTCCATAGGTGGACCACTAAAACAGAGGTCCCAGAAGACCCCATTCACCACATTGTGCCTTGCTTTTAAACTTTGTGCAGGACTTTTTCCTCCACCAATTTCGGTAGACATTGCAACAGCCTTATGCCCTCTTTATAACCATTTCTATCATGTTGCTCTATTCTGAAGAATGATTTGACCCAAAAAAGAAATAAAATGTCAACAAAAATATGAATTCTAAAGGTTGAGAGTCTCAACTCATAGGTTTCAACCACTGAAGACTCTCAATCTTTACATTTCATATCCACTAGCTAATACGGTACAAAGATATATTTTTCCTTAAACAAAAACATGAAGATATTCCTAACCTTCTGTTATTCTCTTCTCCAACACTAGGTGTCTCCATGTAGCTATATAAAAACATTACGTTGTCTTTTAAGATCCTGCCAAATGTTCTTTGTTATAGGCACAAAAAACATGGAACTGCTCACAAAACAGATACTTGTCAATTATTTCAATAGACAGTCCCAAAGCCCATGCATTGTAATTTAATGATAGAAAGAGCAAAGGGTTTTCCTACGTGTATTTTTTAGCATAAAGCGTTTCAAGGACAAAGAAAAACATCTCCCGTTTTATGTTATTATCTTTTCTGTGCAGACAAAAAAGGCAATCTAGGATTTCCTTTATTTACCTGAATTCATTCAGGAACGCTAATTGGAGGCCAAGGTGGCTACTGATGGCATTTAGCACAGGCCTCGCTTTCCTCACTGGGCCTGGCTGTGACTCACATAGCTAGCAAGATAATGCAAGTATCTATTCACTGAAGCCCACAATGAAGCCCATGTGTAGCTCTAAATAAAAAAAATCATGAAAGGGACAGCTACATTAAACAAATTCATCATCATTGTTTATGGCCACACTATGATTTGCGGCTCATTTAAGGAGTCCTGTTGCTACAATGTATCACATTTAGACCCATTTTAGATGTTTCCTATCAGTCTTGGTTTTATACCACTATAGCAATGACCGCATGGTCAGACAAGAATTAATTTCAGCACATTTATAAGGGGATATTGTCACTCCTTGGGGAGAGACCACCATATAGGTGTGTGGAGACTTATTAAGCCTTTAGCACTCCACTTCGCAAGGGACTATGGGAAGAATATGCAAATCTGTCTTCCATGATGTAATTGGGAAGTCAGTTGCTGCCTGGTTTGCAACACTGAGGCAGCAACTGACTTCCCAATTACATCATGGAAGACAGATTTGCATATTCTTCCCGTAGCACATTTATAGGTAATGATAGCAATCGGACCATCAGGTATAGACCAATGTGAAGGCTTCGCTCCCTACAATAGTTCCTTTTATCTTCAATGGAGATGTGCTGTGAGTGCAGGGTAAATCTTTGCCCAAGATTAGGGACTTGAGACCTCTTGTTTTTGGTAATGATGGGGATTCCACACTGATGAAAAAAGGATATAATAAAATACTGTACCTTGAGGTATATACTGTATATAGGTAAAGATGAACAGTGCTGTTAGGGTATGTTCACACTGCTATGGTTCATTGCTTTCATCTATCATAGGATGAGAACAATGGACTTAAATGGAGTTAGTGACTGTAGCAGACGGAGCACTTTAAAAATAAAACATGATGGCTGTTTCCTTCTGTCGTATTTGATTACTTTTTAAATAGAAGAAAAAGTTGTGCATGCAGGAATTTTTCTTACATTAGAATGAATAGATACAATTGAAGAAATCGAGGAAGGTTTAGCTATGATATGCAAATGGTCAAACGGCTAGCTTGTGACCTGTGGAGGGGAATTAAAGAAAGATGGAAAGCAGAGGATTTTTTGCCCCATGAAACCTCAAAAAATCAGAGCAAGTGTGGTAGGATTGTGCTAGTTATCCCAACCGGTTGTAAATTGAGAAGGCTAGAATCCTCACACTAAGAAACCTTGGTTCATCACTCAAAAATGTTGAGGCCAGTTTTGGCGTAGTTTGAGTCGGGAAAGGGTTTTCAAATCTGGTTCAAAATAAAATGATAAAATATTTTAAAGTATAACTCACATTTTATTTAATTTTTTTGCCATTGTGTCTAGGGGTGTTTGGTGAACATTTCGGTAATGTACTTGATTAACCTATCTAACTTTCTTTTAATAGAGAATGGGCTCTCACTAGCGATGCTCTAAAAATTAAAGGGAATCTGTACTGTACACCTCTACTCAATGCAGTATGTAGAGCCGTAACGGGTACCAAAAGGGGATGGTCACTTTAAATGGCTGTATCTCTGGATTTATACCTTGTAGAAAGATTTTCGCCGTTTCACGAATTCTCAAATTCTGAGATTTCATATTTTCCCAACATACTTTACAGCTAGAAAAGAACTGGAGATATCACTAGTAAAAATCACATACTATCCGGAATGTGATCTTTATATGTGGAATGAACTGCTACATATGAAGTTCAAATTCCAGACTGTGTTTTTAACTAGTGATATCTCAGGTTGTTTGATAACCAGTACTGCAAATTTGGGGGCATGTGAAAGCTGAGAATCAAAAACTTTCATGAGATACCTGAACCTTATTATTTGGTGGCATAAAACTAAAGATACAGCCATATGAAGTAACCATTCCAGTCTTAACAAATGCTACAGTTCTACATACTGGCAATACAAATGTGTACAGTTTTCCTTGAATGGTGCAAGTGAAAATTTTAGAGTTTAGATAGCATTAGATATGTAATTAAGTAATTACAAAAATATTCACCAACCTTCCCTCCCCCAACACAACAGAAAAAACTGGAAGTTACACTTTAAATTCTAGTATACAATTTTTGATATTGTAGCATTAGATGCATTGTTTGTTGCATATTTAATTTCATACAAAGTCAATCACTACTTTCATTGTGAATTAGAGGATTTTCTGCATTTGTCCAGCCATGACTCTCAACCATTACCAAGAAGTCAGAGCAGGAGTTGGACTATGGAAATTCAGAGGAGTGAAGGTAGGCAGTTTGGCTTAGCGATTCCACAACCCTTTGAAGAGTACATAGACAACGCTGTGACTAGGACTCACAAAGGAAGGTCACACCAGTCCTACTTCCGGGAGTATGGCGTGACATGGCACAATTTACAGTAACCGAGCACCTTTAGCTTTCATTTCAGGTACACTTACAGCTCGGCAACACATTGATTTTATTGTGGAATCAGTGGTCCAAAGTGTCCTAGGAGTTGTTTTTCAACATGACAATACTAGGCCGCAGGTTGTTCGTGTTACTGTGAGCAACGTACATAGTCTAAATGTGCTACTATGGCCTGCAGTGTCTCCCATCTAATACATCATGACATGGGTTGGCAATTGGAAAGGGAGCTGCCAGCAGCCAATATTGATGATTTGGGTGCCCGAGTGTATTTAGTATATAGCTCTGTCTCGACTATTGGACTTCAACATGTCCGTTCCTTTGTATATAAGCAGCCACGAGAGTCTGATAACAGCTTATTCCCCTTTCCATCCAACCCATGGATGGTTGGATGAGCCAAGTGTATGGGGGTTCCAGAGGAATAACTGTCCACTGAATGCTCAAACTTTAGTCCATTTTTTGTTATCTCTAATGTCTAAAAGGGCA
This sequence comes from Leptodactylus fuscus, assembly GCF_031893055.1. NCBI lineage: Eukaryota > Metazoa > Chordata > Amphibia > Anura > Leptodactylidae > Leptodactylus > Leptodactylus fuscus. The sequence continues at coordinate 67,443,953 of NC_134265.1, forward strand.
CAGACTCTTGCACTCAATTACATAGTGTGTAGTGTAGGTGACCATTAAGGCCCCATTCACATGGTGAAATATGCCATGATTCTATCATCCATTTTGGTCAATGGGAGGCAGAAATTGTAGCAGCATTCTGAAAAAATAAGTGTTAAGCCTAATCTTGCTGTGGACTCTGTGTCTCGAGACTCTTTGCTGATTGGACCCATTCATCTGGTCCTAATCAACAGCGGAAAGCCGTGACGGAGTGCCAAGCCTCTGCATCGCCATTACGCCGGGTAACAATGAAGATCCCAGGCCTCAAATTCCTCTTCATTTTTGACATCTGAATGGGGCCTAAGTATTTTTAGAACTGTTTTGGGTTGGTGGGTCTGTTGTGCTGTATTTGTTGTGTATGTATAAAAAATTTCTGACATTTTTTGGAAGAGGAATGTGTTGTAACAGGTACACCCATTGTAGCATTTGCTTTTCTATAATCTATCTATCTATTTATCTATCGTCTCTCTCTCTCTCTCTCTCTCTCTTTGTATCTATCTGTGTGTGTATCTATCTATCTATCTATCTATCTATCTATCTATCTATCTATCTATCTATCTATCTATCGTCCTATCTATCTCTCTCTCTCTCTCTCTCTCTCTCTCTCTCCGTCTATCTATCTATCTAGTTTCTTTCCATTTAACTCAATGTACCTGCGTGGCCTTGAACTCTTAAAGGAGCCTTGGTAGTGATAGCATATGAATTAATTGCACCAATCCTGATCCCAATAATGTAAAAAGATCATTTTTGAATCAACATCCTAATAATTGATTTAATGTCTCATTCTGAATTACAATATATCCACTTTCTGAAATTTCAAAAAATATATATTATTATTAAGGAGCAAAAAGTTTAATGTAGCAGTGAAATAAATCCAGGAGTAAAGTGGATTGTGCCTTATGTAAGCACTTAACTACGGTGACAGCCCCGTACCCATTTATTTTTAATGCAGTAAGTGTTGGGGATAGGAGTGAATTAGTCAGCCACTTTGCTGACATAGACTTAATAGCAATATTTGATAATGTGTGTCAGATGAAGGTGTGTAAAAACCTGAAGCTAAAACTGTTCGGATGGAAAGGGAGCTAATTTAGGTAAATATGTGCAACATTTAAGCAACTAGATGTATTCTGTCTTATTGAACATGATGTGGAGATAGGATTCAAGCTGCATTACTCTTCTCCGTTTTCTTTTTTTTTTCTTTTTTGAATAGTCAATATTTAATTGTGAATCCATTAGCTCAGCAGTAGATTTTATATGGTTACATATGACTGAAATCATAAAAATTTTTGTAGCAATTACATACTGCTGGAATTTTAAAATTGGAAAAAAACATTCTTACTTTTGCCAGGACCTAAACGTTTAGTGGTCATCTGAAATACTTTTTCTTGCCCCTACATATTCTACAGTATTATGTTACTTACTACAATATATGGGAGATACAGGGCGGATTGACAATATGTGCTACCAATGGGCAGCATGATGGCTTTGGCGATTAGCACTGTTGTTTGTATGTTCTTCCTGTGTTTGTATGGGTTTCCTTCAGGTACTCTGGTTTCCTCCTACATGCCAGAATTATACAGATAGGTAAATTGGCTTCCCATACAATAACTGCAATAACTGAGCCTTGTTAGGGGTGGGAATGAGCACCTATACGGCAGCCATTAAGTCTCTTATTCCACAACACTCTCTGAGCTTTGAGTCTCTAAGGGGGCGTTCACACTGCCACCGCTGTCCGCCCCGGTTTCTGTCCTAAACCCGGAGGAAACTGGATAGGGTACAGCGTGCCGGCAGTCAGCTTTAAAAGCGATTCGTTTGATTTGACTTTGTTTCACGTAAAAAAAAACCAAAAACCCCCCAAAAAACAGTATTCAGGCGGAGAGGCTGCATGAATGGGTTTTAAAGCTGACTGCCGGCAAGTCGTCCCCTGTCCAGTTTCACTGGAGTTTAGGACGGAAACCCCCGGGTGGACAGTGGCGATAGTGTGGACGCCCCCTTAAAAGATTAAAAATATTTGACATTGTTATACTCTCCCTGATCTCTTTGATTACACCGTACACCAACCAGCCTCTCCCAAAGGCTTTCCCAACCACCCTCCTTTCTGGGCACACAAGCCCATATCTGCTACCAAGCTGAAGGATATCCTCTGAGGAGTCAACGCTGCAGGTCTGTAGGAAAATTAGCTATGAATATACCATTTTTATCTTAAATGGAGTCTCCCCAAACATTTTTGGATGACTGCAGGATTTCGCAGAAAGAAACCAAAATTTGTATATTACAATATTTATTAATTATGCAAATGCTACCAGAAAAAAGTTTTTCAAAAGTTTATTATTATTATTTATTAATATTTTGGTCAGAAATGCTAAGGCCTGGACTGCCCCTAGTTCTCTAAACCCTGCAAGAATGAGGCATGGCATAGTATACTCACTAGACTACATATAGATAGTGAAAAATATATTTTTGTATAGTATTAGCCAGTGTATATGAAATATGAAAATTGAGAATCTTCAGTAGTTGATACCTTTTTAATAGCTAACAAAAATGATGACAGATTGCGAGCTTTTGAGACTACTCAGGTTCATCAGGCATGGTACATATAAATAGGGAACATAGAGCATCCCATGCAGCCTATAAACTACCCAGTATATTATACATAGATGCATTGGGGAACTGTATGGTGGGCACTCAGAATAAATTCTACTAGTGGGCCCTAGGCAAACCTCTCCACACCTCCCCTCTGTTTGTGTGGGATATTGCATTGGAAGCAAATGAGACTGCGCCAATTCCATACACAACTGGTGAACTAGTGTGGAGCTATTTTTGGAAGAAAACGCCCATATTGTTCTGATTCTGAATCCTACTTTAATTGCATGCGTTTTATGGAGGAAGGGGGTTCATTCATTGGATAGTTGTGAAAGTAGAATATACATATTTAAAGGGGCTCTATCAGCAAAATCCTGCAGATAGAGCCCCACATATGCGTGCATAGCCTTTAAAAAGGCTATTCAGGCACCGTAAAAGTTAAATTAAACTACCCCCCCGTTTTAAAATAATAACTTAAAAAAGAATGTTCTCTACTTACGGAACGTGCACCCTGGGCGGGCATTCAGGGTGTGTCTTCATCTTCTTCCCCGCCTCTTCTTCATCTGATGTCCTCCGGTCCTGTCCTCCTCCGGCGCTTGCTCGCGGACACTGATAAAAAAAAAAATAGCCCGGGCGCATGCGCAGTAGCCGTAGTAGAAGCCGCGTGCTACTGCACATGCGCCCGGGCTATTTTTTTTTTATCAGTGTCCGCGAGCAAGCGCCGGAGGAGGACGGGACCCGAAGACGTCAGAGGAAGAAGAGGCGGGGATGAAGAAGACGGCGCACCCTGAATGCCCCCCCGTAAGTAGAGAACATTCTTTTTTAAGTTATTATTTTAAAACGGGTGGGTAGTTTAATTTAACTTTTACAGTGCCTGAATAGCCTTTTTAAAGGCTATGCACGCATATGTGGGGCTCTATCAGCATGATTTTGCTGATAGAGCCCCTTTAAATACATTGGTCCATAATATGAATAAATATTATAACTTTTGGCCAAATTAGTATCAGTCTTTTTTAGCTTCAGCGTTCATTTTCTTCTGCGCAGGTTTGCAGCCTTCCCTTTTCTAAGAGGAATATTCACATGACTGTGCACCAAATTTCCAGACAAAATAATAGCCACTAATAGAAAGCATATTGTCACAGTGAATACTAGAAAACTTGTCTAGCTTAAACCCAGAAGGAGTTTTTTTTAATCTTATAATCCCGCCTACACCACTAATGGAAATACAACTTCCCATCACTGACTGTATATCACACTCCTTTACGCATGTTTTATTTACCCTATATACTCGAGTATAAGCCGACCCGAATATAAGCCGAGACCCCTAATTTTACCACAAAAAAACTGGGAAAACTTATTGACTCAAGTATAAGCCGAGGGAGGGGGAATCCACCATTGCAGATAGTCTGGTCATGTGCATTGCAGCTTAGTAACTCCAGGTGCCTCATAGTAATAGCAGTTAACCCCACGATGTCTCTCACATTAACCCCCTGTGTGCCTCACATAAGAGTTACTGATATGTGGGACATACGGAGGTAATAATTATGTATCTTCATAATTAGGGTCCTTCATTAGTACCCTCATGTGCCTCACATATTAGTAACCCTTATATGGGGCACACAGGGGTTAATATGAGGGACATGATGGGGTTAACTGCTATTAATGTGAGGTACATGGAGTTACTGAAACTAAATGAATAACCCCAAATGCCTGACATTACTAGGCAGAGTAACTAAAGGAAGGGACCTGTGTGTGTCACGTTACTGCAGCTTCCTCTCCTCCATACAACAGACATCTTCCATAAGACACAACGAATCCTGGCCACTCATCTGCAGGGTAGATGCTAAATCCTAGTGTGCTAAAGGACCTCTGATGATGTCATGGCCATGTGATCGGTCTCTGGTGTGGGCGGAGCTACTAGGATTTAGACTCCACTTTATCTGCAGATGTGACATACCAGTGGCTACAGGACCTTTGATGACATCACAGTCACTTGACCTCATGACAAGCCAATCACAGAGCAGTAGCGCTAAAGGACCTTCCCTCTTCCAGGTCCTTCCAGTTTTCTGTTCTCCGTGGACCCTGACTCGTGTATAAGCCGAGGAGAGCTTTCAGCATGAAAAATGTGCTGGAAAAGTCGGCTTATACTCGAGTATATATGGTACTTTTTGCAGTGCAGCTTCCTCTTTGCTTCAGATCAGGACCATCTTGAAATGCAGCAGAAAGGAAGTTCTGGTGTCTGTATGAGTAACAGGCAGATCTCCATAGACTTAAAGATAAAAACATGTCACCAGGGCCTGATTCAAAGTTTTAATATTAAAATCCATAGGTAGAAACAGTAATGCTGAGTTCACATGGAGTTTTTTGGACCGGATTTTGATTAGAAGCCGCTTCAGAATCCGCCTCCAAAAAACGCCTCCTGTGGCTAGCCATGACTGGATGCCGGTGGAGTGCATCGGCATCCTGTCGCGGCATTCCGCTCCAGGTTTAGGTCCAAATGAATGGACCTAGTCGGGAGGGAGTCTCGCGCCGTGGACACCGCGGCTGATTCAGCCACGGAATCTGCAGCAAGATAGGACAGCTCGCTTCTTTATTTCTGCTAGTGGAAAAAAATAAGTAAACGGCTCCCATTGAAGTCAATGGGAGGCGTTTTTTGGAGCTGGATTCTGAGGCGGATTCCACAACATAATCCGGTCCAAAAAACTCCGTGTGAACTCAGCATAAGAAAAACAACAGGTGACAGACTGACACATGGAATTCCTAACTAGAGCACATGGGAAAGTTTAGTTTTGGGAGGAGTTTCCATTTAGAACAATTTGTCCCTAGGAAGCATTGCTCTTTTCTCCTCGACATAGCTTATATTCTTTTTTAGCATCAATAACTGATATGATCAACGCCCTCTGTTCCTGGCTCTTCCACGCCTTCATCTTCTATTCTTCCAGAATGAAGAAGTTCGCGAGGGTGCTGTGCATGCGCAGTACACTCGCGTAGTTCTAAGGGTTACTTAGAAGTACAATAAAAATGACACCAGCGCGTGCGCAGTAGCGCTCTGGAGGGAGCAATACTGCGCATGTGCGGGATTTGAACACAACCTACACAAGGCTATTCAGGCACCGTAAATGTTATATTAAACTACCCCCCCCCCCCCATTTTAAAATAATTAAAATAAAACCCTAAAAAAAGAATGTGATCAACTTGATCACATGTGATCCTGTGATCCTGCGATGTCCTCGGGTCCCGTCTTACTCGCGAACTGACATTGATAAAAAAAAATGGCGTGGGCGCATGTGCAGTAGCCGTAGTAGAAGCAGCATGCTGCTGCGCATGCGCCCACGCCATTTTTTTTTTAATCAATGTCAGTTCGCGAGTGCCGGAGGAGGACGGACCCGAGGACATTGGAGGAAGAGGAGGCGTGGATGAAGAAGACGGTGCACCGTGAATGCCCGCCCACCGTGCACGATGGGTAAGTTGATCACATTCTTTTTTAGGGTTTTATTTGAAAACGGGGGTGGGGGGGTGGGGTGTAGTTTAATATAACATTTACGGTGCCTGAACAGCCTTTTTAAAGGCTATTCACGCATATGTGGGGCTCTGTCAGCATGATTTTGCTGATAGAGCCCCTTTAATCTAGCATTTCAGCGTGTTATTTTATTCATCAGAAATCTATGCTACCATGTCTAATACAGCTTTTGTTGCAGCTTGGGTTATGATTATGGAAATCTTACAGTCTTTGGTGTCATTGATCTTAAATTCAATCCCACACTAAGCATTATTTCAGCAATATAATCTTGTATGCATACTCAATCAGCTTTTTATAGCTAACTAGTCACCCTTTTGTGGGTCCCTGGATTGCTGATCTTGATGACCTCCATTATTTTATAGTGGTACATTCTTATTTGGATTATGAGTATATTGTAAAAAGCACTTGTAAGTATATAGAGGTCATAGATCTAAAGTACATAGAGGTTTCAGAGTCATGGACTTCTGGCTGCTTCTAGTATCATGACTGAAGTAGGTAATATAATAATTGTATTCATCTTCCTCCCTTTATAGGTACTATTAACTGTGGTGGTTACAGGCATGCTTTTTCTGGATATCAATGTGTTTGCTTTTACTAATGCCTATAAATCTTCACAGATTAGCCAACCAGATCCAGTAGGCAAATAAAAGGATACATTGTTAAAGGGGTTGCCCACGGGCTGAAAAACATTATTTAATTGATTTTCTAATAGGATTTAAAGAGAAGCTTTTACCACTTCCTCCAACTTCAATTCTTTGCATTCTTCAATTGGTGCTACTCCACTGATTCCAGTAGAGTTAGAATTGTATACTCTAGTCCCCACTATTACTGAACAATCATTTATGTTAGTGTGAACACCCGATGTGCTAATTCAAGGAGTTTTTCCATCTCTCTCATTTAGCAGCTTTGCCTGCTGTCTCTTATTCTCACTTCCTGTATTCCTTTCCTCCCAGCTTGCTGAACAGGACACTTTGAAGTATGACAATTCTTATGATTACTAGAAATCTTATAGAAATGCAGATCAGATAATATGCACATGCTTGTAGAGAACGGACTCAGTGTTATCTGTGTGTCTACATAGAGAGATAACAGACTTGGCTTTATCAGCAACCTGCAATTAGCTGAACTGATTGTCCTGCCTGCACTGAGTAAGTGACATCACTTGTCCTAGCACACAGGTCTGGCGTTATGGAAACGTTGTGTAAACAATTTAAGGAATAATTTCACATAACAGGCAAACAAAGCAGCATTTCTAAAGCAATATATTTAGGAAAGTCTTCAATTTACACAAGCTACCAGTATAGATAGGATCCTTGAGGTGGAACAACCCTTTAACCTCTTTACTGTCAGGTGGGCGGTCCATGGAGAGAACAGATATCTCAGCACCGCCCACTTAACAGTAATTAGCATAATGAATGCTGAAACTAACAGCCTTGACAACTTGGGAATGGTAGAGGCTAAAGAAAAAATTCCAACTGCTCCCAAATCAGTGGATCAGCACCAATTGAAGGATATAGAGTTAGCATGGAAAAAGGATTTATTTGAATAGAGCTTTAATATAGTTTAATTATGAGATTTCCATCAAAGTCCCATTTTCAGTACCTGTCTAAGTCTCACTTTTGATTACCGTACTATCTTTTCTATCCTTCACCTTGTTAGTGATGTGTATATAGGGGCGAGCAGTATGGTTCAGTTCATTAGCTAAGTCAGCCACTTCTCCATCACAGCTGATGCAGAGACAGAGAAGGGACTAAGTTCATGAACTAGGCCATTTAGTCGGCCCCATTCAAGCATGTCACTGACACAGAAAAGGGGGGCACCCATCTGCATCAGTTCAGAAAAAGGACTTCCTAGACCCACGGTGAATTTAGGCCATCGATAAAGCTATCATAATAAAAGTATATTAGTTTAATATTGTGGTAAACCAATCATATAACTTTCTTGTCCCCAGACAACCCCTTCAAATGTCGGGTGTAAAACGTATAATATTCTAAAAACATATACTGTATTTTTTGGCATTTGCAGTCCTTCAGTATATCCAGTTATAGGTCTTTTCATCATAGGTGAAGAATATCCAAGCATAAATATGAATTTCCAGAGATTGTATTAATGACATAGCATTTTTCAGAGCGCTTAATATATGTTGAAAGTGAACCGGTCATGTAATATCCAAATATAGATGTTTTCCACAGCTGCACTTATTGGCTGCTTTCAGTCCCCCATAAAATCTTACTTGTTTCCGCTTTTCTACATGAGTTAGAAACCTAGTTAATTTCACAGTGTGTTCTTTATTGACTGCGCTGTTTAACTTAGTTTTTTTTTTTCTCTCCGCCATATGTTAGTGATTCATAGCATAAAGATTTTCCATGTCAGTCTTGCATAGTCAGAACTGGCTAGCCCTTGCTTTTCACTTGCTGTGGTTTTTAGAATTATAAATAGCATCCATGAATCAAGGCAGGCAGAGTGATGTAGAAGAACAGGAAATTTCTTGTTTGATGGTTCCCTACTCCTGCTATAAATATAGTTTAGAAAAGTTAATGGATTAGCAACTAAATGCAAGATGGCTTCATCCTAAGAGATAATTATGTAACGTGCCGCGGCTCTAAAGCCTGGTGTCAGCAGTTCCTGTTACTAAAAGGCTGGCATTGCAAGCTCTAAATGGGGCTTTTCATACTGTCTAGGTTATAGAATCTAACATAAAAATAGTGCACAGAAAGTTTATGGAAGGGCAGAATATACAATAATCAAAGGATACTCATCGGCTGACATGAAAAACATTGCTTTTCCGTTAACAAGCAGTTTACGCCAAAATGAACAAATCGTGGCAAGCTCCAAATATAATAATCGAAACGTATAACTCATTAATGTGGGTAACACGGCCCACATCAGTGTGTATGTTCTGTCATACGGGACAGCACAGTGATCAGGGGTTAGCACTCTTACCTTACACCACTTTTGGAATCCGACCAAGGACAACTGCATGGAGTTTGTATGTTCTCCCCTTTTTTGCGTGGGTTCCGTCTGGGTACTCCGGTTTCCTCCCACACATTGAGAACACACTAATTAGATAAATTGACTTCCTGTAAAAACAACTGACTCTTGTGGGTGTTAGGGATGAGCACCTGTATGGCAGCCAATAACTTTTCTATTTCAAAACGCTCCCCGAGCTTTTAGTCCCTTTGGGGTTACAAATTTGTAACATAGTACACTGTCTTCGAACTCTATGATTTTACATATTTGGACATAATAAAAAAAAAATCTTTTCCTTACGAGGTCTTAAAGGGATTCTACCATTAAATCCTCTTTTTTTGTGGATAAGACATAGGAATATTCTTTAGAAAGGCTATTCGTCTCTTACCTTTAGATGTGATCTCTGCCGCGCCGTTCCTTAGAAATACCGGTTTTTACCGGTATGCAAATTAGTTCTCTCACAGTGATGGGGGCGGGCCCCAGAGCTGAAAATGTGATGGGGGCGTCCCCACTGCTGCTCGAGAACACGCTCCAGCGACACCTATCTTCAGCTGGATCCTCCCCTTCTCTGTTGTCTTCCTCCTGCGTCACCTCCGACGCCTGCGCAGTTGGCTCTGCCAGTGAGGCACCAGCAGAGCCGAGTGCAAATGCCGGCCGGCGGCCATTTTTGGGGGGCCGCTCCTGCATTGAACTTCAAGAGAAAGAGCGGCCTCCCAAAAATGGCCGCCGGCCGGCACGCACAGTCGGCTCTACTAGTGTCTCACTGGCAGAGCCAACTGCACAGGTGTCGGAGGTGACACAGGAGGAAGACGAAAGAGAAGGGGAGGATCCAGCCGAAGATAGAGGCGTCACAGGATCGTGTTCTCGAGCAGCAGTGGGGACGCTCCCATCGCATTTTCAGCACTGGGGCCCGCCCCCATTGCTGCCAGAGAATGAATTTACATACCGGTAAAAAACAGTATTTCTAAGGAACAGCGCGGCGGAGATCACATCTAAAGGTTAGAGACGAATAGCCTTTCCAAAGGCTATTCTGACCTCTTATCCACGAAAAAAGAGGTTTTAATGGTAGAATGCCTTTAAAGTTACATAAATGCAACTTCAGATGAACGACAACACAAAATAAGTTTACATTGTTTCATCATTTATTTAGCACAAACAAGGCCAAAAGGAAGAAGCAGTGTGTGAAATATTAAGTGCACCTTCACTGCATATTCTTTCATATGAATTAAGAGGGCATGTAACAATCAGATGCTGCTAATCAAATGTTCTGAACTATAAAAGCAGAGGTTTTGGAAGTTTGCTGGTCCAGAGCATTCAAATATGTGTTAACACAGTGTCAAGGAGGAAAGGCAGCGATGTTAGAAAAGCAAATGTTGCTGCCCATAAATCTGGGAAGGGTTATAAGATAAGAGATAAGATAAGATAATCCTTTAATAGTCCCACATTGGGGAAATTTCAGACCATTTTAAAACAATTTGAAGTCCAGTAGTCTGCAGTGTGAAAGATTAACATGGAAAAACTTGTAAGACAGTTGATAATCTTCCCAGAAGTGGAAGTCCCATCAATTTCTGTGCAATCACAATCACACTGTGCAATACTCAGATATATTGAAAAAAAATCCAAGAGCTACATCTAAGACTATATAGTCCTCAGTTAGCATGTCAAGGGTTGGAAGGGTTGCCAGGAGAATGCGTCTTCTTTCTGAAAACACCATGGCAGCATGGCTTATAGGGATTCTACCATTAAAAACCTTTTTTTTTTTTCTCGTTGAAACGACGGAATAGCCTTAAGAAAGGCTATTCTTCTCCTACCTTTAGATGTCTTCTCCGTCCCGCTGTTCGGTTAAAATCTCGTTTCTCACCGGTATGCAATGAGTTCTCTTGCAGCACTGGGGGCGGGCACCAGTGCTCAAACAACACTGGGGGCGTCCCCAATGCTGTGAGAGAACTCTCCAGCGCCGCCTCCATATTCTTCAGGAACAGGGTCTTCACCACGTCTTCTTCCGGGGGTTGGCTTCAAACTTCTAGGCCTCGGGCCTAGGGCAAAGCCAACTGCACATGCCCGCCGGCCACAAGAAAATGGCTGCTTACAATACTGTGTAAGCGGCCATTTTCTTGTGGCCCTGCCTGACACTGCTCTTCCGACATTACAGAGCTTAAATAGCACATGAGGTATCAAAGCTAACTGTGCTTGTTGCTCAGGAGTGCCTATTCACATATGCGAAGAACTAGAATTGGTGGAGATGGTGAAAGGTCTTCTTTAGACTGCGGCCCGATGGGTTTGAAACGCCGTGATTTGCCCACGGCGGAAATGCCGCAGGAAAAATTGCAGCATTCTAAAGTAACTGCAAAGTGGATTGGATTCTTGTGAATCCCATTCCCACTTTGCAGGAAAAAACTGTGACACGGACACACCGCCAGTGCTGTTTTGGAAATCACAGCATATCAATTATATCTACGGAAACGCCGACCTTTTCCCCATAGATATAATTGCAGCAGAAAGTCCGCAGAGGAAAACTCTGCAAACATCCAATGTATTCGGACAGAACAGACTGTACAGTGCTTAGGTGTAGTCATATGCTTTAAAACTTAACATTTTGAAGGATAAGTTAATTTGGACTCCTTTCTGATAACCCTGTAATGGCAATACCACTCTGCCCCCCAGATGGATTTTCTCAAAGTTTTTATAAATCTGAATTGCTAAGCACATTTGTATGGTTATGTTAAACCCTTATAAAACAGGAGCTGATCCCATAAGTGGAAATCAGGAAAGCCACGTTAATCAGATTAACATTCAGGCAGGGGGCCTCCGTAAGTGGAGTCATGTGTACGGGTATACAGCCATATCATACACATGCATATTATTATATAATTAGTATGTTTGTGCTTTGCAAATATTATTCCTTGATTATAGATGGAGAAGAAGTTAGCACCGGAGAATATTTCGTTCCAGAGCTGGAGCCGCTGTTTTTACTCCATTTGACATTCCCCTGGTATATGTCAGTTTTTAGCATTCCCAACCAGCAATCTGTCAGGATGGAATGAATAACCCCACTCAACATTTCATAATCATCCCTCTAGTATTTGCAGTCGATATGCAAACATACTATTTAGAAACATGTCAGAGAATGCAAACAGATCAGTGTTTGAGCACAGGATCACTTGGCTTCCAAGTTATTTACTCTCTTCACTCAAAGGAACACATTCACTTTTCTTTCTTATTTTATATAACCTTTCATTGTTTGATTTTGCTCAGCTTTTGCACTCTGTACAGATATTTATTATGGAATATTAGCTGGAATGGTTCAGTATTTTCTTAGAGTTCTCTTTTTGACATATAACACCTGTCTTTAGTTACCCCCCCCATCCCATCCCATCCCCAGGGACCTCAGCATTACAGTAGAGGTCTCCCAATCAAGTTCCCATTATTATAGAATTCCAGGCACTCCGACATCAATCAGACTATCCCACATTGGTCACTTGGACTTGATGTTTATATATTCCTAGGAATAAAAGAACCTTCTGTCATTGTAATCCAAAATCACTTTATACTCTCAAGCTTATATTAAGAAGAGGTACAAGTCTACAAGACTGTTACCGAGAAACAGTCATAAAATGGCCATACACATTCAATTTACGCTGGGTAAAACCTGGTGTTGTTGGTTCCAACCATGGAATGCTTATAGGGTTTCTTGACTCTCCAAATAGCAGATGTTGGGAGAGGTAAGAATCAGGAAATGTGGTTAAACATACTGAACTCTTTTGCTCTGAGGAGAGAGAAACCACGACTAGAAGTGTCTAGCAATCACTTTCTGTCCATAAAGAATACATGCATGCTTGGCCAAACTGAGTGTACATGCATACTGTATGTGTGGAGTTAAAGGGGCTCTATCAGCAAATGAGTCACACATAGGCCTGAATAGCCTTTAAAAAGACTATTCAGGCACCGCTAATGTTATTTAAACCACCCCACCCCCATTTTAAAATAAAACCACAAAAATATATGTGAATTATACTTATCATGCATGCTAGGCGGTGATGCACAGTCCGGCGTCATCTTCTGGCACGCCTTCCTCTTCTTTCTTCTTCTTTCGGCTACGCCCTCTGGTCCTGGCTCTTCCACGCCTTCATCTTCTTTTCTTCTGGAATGAAGAAGTTCGCGAGCGCACTGTGCATGTGCAGTACACTGGTGTAGTTCTAAGGGTTACTTAGAACTACAACAAAAATGGCGCGTGCGCAGTAGCGCTCTGGAGGGAGCAATACTGCGCACGTGCTGGATTTGAACACAACCCGCGGGAAGAACAGAAGATCAAGGTGGGGAAGAGCCAGGACAGGAGGACGTCGCTGGAAGAAGAAAGAAGAGGAAGGCGAGACAGCAAGATGATGTTGGACAGTGCAGGACTTCCCCGTGTGCACGGGTAATTATCATTGGAATGATCGTTTTTAGGGCATTATTTTAAAACGGGGGGGGGGGGGGGGTAAAATAACATTGGCGATGCCTGAATAGCCTTCTCAGTGACCTCAAGGATCCTATCTATACTGCTAGTTTATGTGGATTTAAGACTTTTCCTAAATATATTGCTTCATCAAAACTGCTTTGTTTAGCTATTATCTGAGATTATTCACTTCATTGTTTACGCTGCGTTTCTATAACCACGGACCTGGGGGTGATCTTATCTCTCCGCCCAGGACAAGCGACGCAGCTCCCTGCTCTCAGGAGGGGAGGGGATGCTGAGTGCCCGGTGCTTAGGAGCAGCTTGTATTTCTGTGCTGTTTATCTCCCAGTTATCAGGTCGGCTAATTGAATTTTGCTGATAAGGGCTGAGACAAGGGAGTCTGTTACCTTTGTATGTAAACACAGACCTAAAACTGAGTTTATTGCAAGCTGACTCTTGTTCCTGTAACATGTAAATTTGGGATTCTCATCACCTATCAAATACAGCTCTGCTACATCAGCTTCATATTGTGCATCCTCACGTGATACTGTGCTAATTTATTTACAACCATCTCTCATTACTGACTGCAAACATGTACTGCTATGAAGAGAGCTAGCAGAGCTGGCTTTGTCTGGGAGACAGCAAGTGAAACCCCACCCACCAGTGTACCGAGAAAACCAGGAAGTGAACAGAGCACACACCATGCAGGTTGGTGAATAACTGAGTTAGGAATACACCTTTAAGGCTATATGTCACCAGCCGAGGCATAACTTGAAGTTCTTTGGTCCAATGCAGAATCTGTAACAGGGCCACAAACTATCACACGTTATTACAGTACTGCATATTGTGTAGAAGCACATTTTGGTCCCTGAGGCTACTGACCCAGGAAACTTATCACCCCATTGCCTATGCCACTATTCACACAGGCAGGCATATTTATTTCCTGTTGTTTTTACAGCATTAACTTTCTGCATCTTGGCACAGGGATTTTGATTACTTATTTGACCCTAAAGGAGCTCCTTTCCTATAAGACATACTCTTGGGTCAATTTTTTTTTAGAAATCCTGTTAACTTATGAGTGTGTCTTAGGTAAGATACATTACCGTAAGTTCAAGGTGTCTGTTCTAGAGACAAATTCCATGTGAATAGTGTTCCAATCCATGTGAGAGAAGTAAGATTTTCAATTCTATACGCGGTCACGACACTTCTTCTTACTTGAGCTATAATGTACCATTTTGAATATTGGGGAGACCTTTATGTTTTACCTCCTTAAACACTCCTTAAACTGTTATATCATCCCGTCTTCCACAGATGGCACATAGTAGTGGTGATTCCCTCTGACCAATTGCTATCTGCAGAAACCTTGGTACATCATCTGAGGATACCCAGCCATAGGGATTCCCTGCGACTATTTTGCTATGGAAAAAAGACAAAAGTGTGCCAATGCGAGTAGAGACAAGCCGGTTCCATGCATTGGAAAAGTGCCTTATATCAGATCATGTAGGGCTGACTTCTAGTCACTAATTTACATTACCTTTTCGTCTGTTTGATGAATTTTGACTCCAAATTTTATAACATGGTGAAAAGTGCATATCCTAGAATTATTAGCTAACTGGTGGTTTGTGGTTTTGTGGACTGGGCAGAGTTCAGTGAAGTAGGCAGAGGTGTAGACACTTACCTGGCAGTAATGCAAGCAGAATCCTCACTGCCTGCCACTATGAGCAGATTAAACATTCACTGCCTGCCACATATGAGAGCAAAACTTTACTATTCACTTATGCCTGCAACATGTAAGAAGCCTTAAGGTAGTATTTTAAATAAGTGTGTTACTAAGATTACAATAGATACAAGGAAGCCCTTCTATTCTCTGTTAACAAGAGCAAGGTTGTACACTTATCTGAGCTTTTATCATGTTGCAGAAAGTTAAATAGTGCTACATCTGTAAAGGTTGTCTTGCTATATCTTCATTGCTCAGTTACTATGACATTAAGTTTTTTGCTTTAAAATTGTTGATTACTAAAATGCCTTATGCCAAGTTTTTTCACTACACTCCCGATACATGATTTTTTAAATTGACTCTAAAGACAAAATCTGCAGCTGTTACTGTGCATATGCCCCTTTTGAGAGTCTTTGTTTATAGTAAACCCAAAGCCGACATATGTTATCTCAGACATACTGTCACGATGTCTCTACCTCCATTATGACGCTATGGGAATGTGATCTTTCTAAGACATTCTTACAGAAGGAAAGGAAGGATATGACAGAACTTCCTATTAACATGTTATAGACAAGTTACCTGTACATGATAGACTAACCAAGGTATTCCAAACTCCTCCACTTTGCTTTCGCAATTTTGGGAAGGTAGGAACCCATATCCATATTTGATGGACTTGCCAAAAGGTGACACATTTCTGCAGGAGTATTTACAATATTCTTTACTCCGTTGCTCTCATAAATCCATTTATAACCCTCGCAGCCCTTACTTAATGAAACAGTCCGTAGGGTCTCTAAACAAGGTCATTGGTTTGTTTGATTTCTGTTCTTGGCTGCAAAAAATTGCCATTGCAACTTGCTTGAAAAAGGCAGTAGTCCCCTTAGATCTAGTCAAATACAAACTGAACTAAACAGCAGCATACCTCACTAACCTAGTGCAGGTCCAAAATGTGTCAGCAAACTGTGCAAACATACAGTCCAAGGGTGCTCTCTCTCTGGCTGAAAAACCTGCCAGCCCTCCTTTTCCCAGGCTTCCTTCCCCAGTAATCAACATCGGGAGCCTCCCCTGAGAACACTTGGGACTAGTCCATAGTGGACTAGGGTGTGGACTGGAAGACTCCCACTGCCAACCTGTCCAAAAAATCCAGCCCATGTAGCTTAGAGCCTAAGCAGATTATGCTCTGCTAGAGCAGTATCCTTCTGGATTTCCGTTATCTCGCCTGGCTGCGGAAACCAGGTGAGATATACACCCTGTCCACCACTTTACCATACACTTTAACTCACAACTTTAATAAATATTTATTGATAATGTTGATAACCAGAATAGGTATTCAATGTCATGACTGTAGGGGTCTGACACCAGGTACCCCCACAGATCAGCTGCTAAGTCTCCCAGTCTTCTTCCAACTCTGTACACTGTGTAGTGGCTGGGCAAAATCAGCCATATGCTGCAAATAAAGTGACTGCACTATGGGTTGTTAACCCGCAGCTTGTCAATTTACGGATTTACAGTGCAAAGGTTAAAGCAGCCGTTGGCTATACATGTTCAGTGACTTCAGGAGAACTACAAGATGATCATTCCCCTTCTGGGGAAAGGTTGTTTTCGGAAGACAAATCTTTCACAAGACTCAAAAATCTTTCATCTGACTATTCTATGAGTATTTCAAACATGGATGACTTCTTTCCAGAAAATTTCCGCTTGTCCTCTGCTAGCTAAAACACTTGTTAAATTTCATCTGACAAACATTTGTTATGGCTGAAATTGTCTATTTTCATCAGCTTTGGTCCACTGTCTATAGACACCTGATGGGTAGAAAGGATTTTGTGTATTTGCCGTGCCCTGTTATATAATCTTAGGTTCACCAAAGGTGACCCTGTGCACCAAGTACAGACTCTTGCTACATATTTTTTTTCTTTTCAGGTTTTGTATTGTGCTAACTTTTATTTCTGTACGTTTTTATGAGACAAACAGAAGAAAATACGATGTGCCAGGTTGAGCTTAAGAACTGGATGTTGGAACAGTCTTTAACCTTGTGAACAAACGTAGCTGAATAGGTGAAAAGTTGGCCAGAGAGCTAACTTTCCTGGACAGAGTCGTGTTGGCCCATTGGAAAACTGGGGAACTTTACTGTTACACGGAAACTCTGGACTATAGCCAGCGTTACGAGCACTCACATCTATGTGTTTCAGACTGTAATATAAAGGGCTTACACACTAAAGTAAGCAGCAAATATGTTCTATTTAACTGTAAAGAAGTATTTTCATAAATTCTTTACTGTGAAGTTGGCATCTAGTTCTATTTACGCTTGGTCCATGGCTGGCAGGACATCTTGAAGGCACAAACACAAGTTGCTGTTCTTTTCCCAAACCTGCTATTCCCAATCTGGACTAGCAGTTATTGAAGCAATTATTGAAACATGATTTCATCTGCAAATATAGTTATGACTATCCATGTGGTGTGTCAGGTTAACTCATTTGGACGTTACTTTGTTTTACAAGTAGAATTTACAACCTAGGTTCACCTCTTGTGAACCTGCCCTAGTATATTCAGCCGTTGCCTTTACAGTAATTCTCTAATCTAAGGCATGGATACCATAAAACAGCCCGCAAGCAGTTGGCTCTATCTATTATACGTTTTTTTTCATATGATCCAGTACAGGGCTTTCAGTATTCTGCCTCATGGTATGGTATGATGCCAAGAACCATCCCCATTTGTTTTTGCTATAGGCCCATTTTGTTTTATGTATCTCATGATAGTAAAATATTTTGATCACCAGATTCTATTCCATGTGAGAATGATATAGCCGTACAGCTTTCCTAAAGCCGTCCAAAAGGGTTCCAGCTTTTACCTGCCATTCAGTAGGCAGAATTCAGGCGGCCATGAATGAAGGCAGCTTGTATTCTGCCTATGGAATAGTAGGTGAAGGGCACTGGTGGAACATAAAGGTTTTATTATGATATCAATACAGATCACAAACATAATAATATACTAAACTTATATGAAAGGGGTTATCCAAATATAAACCATCAGCTTTAGACCTGACAGACCTTGTTAATAATGGATGCCAACGTTGCATTGCTCAAAAATATGTCTGCCACTTTATGTAGTGACAGTACTGATATTACAGTGCCGTCCCATTAACTCCGTAATAGTCATATTAAAGTTGCAAATACCCTCCAGAAATGGTCACTTTTTTTTTATTGCAGAATTTGAATTTATAGCTGACATAAATATTATCGGCATATAACTCAGGTGCCTTTATGTGTATTTTAACTCTTTAGCGTGCTTCAGTCAGCATTGATTGCAGTACATAAGGGATTAAATGGCAAGTATGCTTTGGATTGATAATGGGTGGGTGATATCATGAACAAAAGTCCATGGTACCTCCTCCCCTGGGGTTAGTGACAGGAGAATAATAAAATCAGTTTTTCTTCTTCCTTGCACCGCTGCTTTAACCAGTGATATCCCAAAATCTGGGAGCAGACATTGATTCTTGGCTTTTAAACAAGACCAAAATTGTGGCTCTAGCCCCCCTGTCTCCAGAGTTAGAGTTATTTGGAGTTACAATGTCTCTGAATGAGCTATATTGGGGGTCCTGCTCCTCCAAAACTGTAAGGGGGGGTTAAATTGATGTAACAAAACTGCAATAATATCTGCAGATATCATCAGTTCAAAGCAGCTGTAGCTAAGTATAAATATCGTATTCCCTAATGTCTTCTCAGCCAGTGACATATCTGGAAATTAACCACATGAGGACCGCCGTACGTAAATTTACGGCCTCATGTGCTGGTACCTAAAGACCGGACTATTGTCGAAATACGTCCGGTCTTTAGGTGCCATTTCGGAGCAGATCGCGCCCCCCCCTGGTAACAGTCCCGCCCCTACCTCTAGCCCGGGACTTGGTGAAGATGCCGGGGACCGATCTGATTGGTCCCCGGTCATGTGATCGCTGTGACAGCAAGTCACAGCGATCTCTTTTATTTACAGTACAGGCAGCGTCTCAAGTCTCCTCCCTCTCCTCTTCTCCTTACACATTGTTACTTTGTGAGGAGAAGAGAAGAAGGAGAGAGACTTGAGACATTGCTTGCTAAAAAACACCCATATACACAGTTTCTACTGCCCGATCCTGCCCCCAAACCCATCGATCCCCTAATTCCTAATCCCCTATCCCCAAATCTATATATAGATCATATATATATATATATATAAAAATAAATATATATATATATCTGTGTATATCAGAGCTAGATAGGGAGATATATATATATATATATATATATATATATATATACCCACCATATAGGTATATATATATATTTCTGTCACTTGTATAGCGCTAACATATTCTGTGGCGCTTTACAGAAAGTGTCAGTCACCGTACCCTATAGGGCTCACAATAAATTGCTCTCTAGCACCATATATATATATATCTACCGTATAAATTTTAGATATATATATATACATATATATACCCGCCATATAGGTATATATATATATCTGTGACTTGTATAGCGCTAACATATTCTGCGGCGCTTTACAGCCACTCTTCCAAAGAGGGCTCACAATAATCAGCTCTCTAGCACTATATATATATCTACCGTATAAATTTTATATATATATATATATATATATATATATATATATATATATATATATACATATATATATACCCGCCATATAGGTATATATATATATATATCTGTGACTTGTATAGCGCTAACATATTCTGCGGCGCTTTACAGCCACTCTACCAAAGAGGGCTCACAATAATCAGCTCTCTAGCACTATATATATATCTACCGTATAAATTTTAGATATATATATACATATATATATACCCGCCATATAGGTATATATATATATCTGTGACTTGTATAGCGCTAACATATTCTGCGGCGCTTTACAGCCACTCTACCAAAGAGGGCTCACAATAATCAGCTCTCTAGCACTATATATATATCTACCGTATAAATTTTAGATATATATATACATATATATATACCCGCCATATAGGTATATATATATATCTGTGACTTGTATAGCGCTAACATATTCTGCGGCGCTTTACAGCCACTCTACCAAAGAGGGCTCGCAATCAGTGACATTATGGCGAGGAGGTTTTATACTAGTGAGGAGGCATACGCCATTCTTTGGTCAGATGCATCAGATGCGTCTGACACTGAAACATTTGCAGACAATGAAAATGACAATACAAGTGTCATTTCAGATTTGTCTTCAGGGGACGTTCTCCCTGATGACATTGACTCTTCAGATGGTGAAGGTGCCGGAACTAGCAGTGCGGCAGCACACAGTGACACTTTCCCACTAATTGATGTGCGTTCCCTCCAGTGGGCACCTGCTCCATCTTTTGCCCCTAGAGTCCACCCATTTACTGCATCTCCTGGCATAACAGTGGATGATTCCCAATTTACCCACATGAATTATTTTAGTTTATTCATAAGCGACGACCTCCTCAATGAAATTGTCCTTCAAACGAATTTATATGCCACCCAGTACATAACCCAAAAACCTTCCTCTGCCCATGCCAAAGATTGGACACCCACAGATCTGGTGGAAATGAAAAAATTTTGGGGCCTCACCCTAAATATGGGTATTGTAAAAAAGCCCTCAATCAGATCATATTGGTCAAAAAGTCCCGCACAGTCAACCCCAATATATTCGGCAGTCATGTCCAGGCTTCGCTATGAGCGAATAATGAGGTTCCTTCACTTCAGTGATAATTCACAGGCCCCCCCAAGTGATGATCCAAACCGTGATCGGTTATTCAAACTGAGACCCCCTCATAAATTATTTGAACCACTCCTTTTTACAACATTACACCCCAGAGCAAAACGTCAGTGTGGACGAATCCCTCCTTAGTTTTCACGGCAGACTGAGCTTTCGCCAATATCTCCCTTCCAAACGGGCAAGATATGGCATAAAGCTATATAAGCTTTGCGAAAGCAGTTCTGGCTACACCGCCGCCTTCAGAATATATGAGGGACGAGATAAAAAAATTAATTCCCCAGGATGCCCCCCAAATTTTCCCATCAGTAGTAAAATAGTGGTGGAGATAATGCAGCCCCTGCTACACAAAGGGTACCACTTGTATTGTGACAACTTCTATTCAGGTGTGGCCCTATTTAGACACTTGCATTGTGCAAGCACAGGAGCATGTGGAACCATGCGCAAAAACCGAATTGGTTTTCCGCAGCAGCTAGTGGGGAAGGGCATACAAAAGGGGGAGTCCTGTTCTTATTCTTGTGAGGAGCTGTTGGCGGTGAAATACAGAGATCGGAGAGATGTCTATTTGTTGAGCACAATACACCCCACAGGAACAGTGGCAGTGAGGGAAAGAGGGGCAACAGCAGACAAGCATAAGCCAATAAGTGTGTCCGAGTATAACAAACACATGGGGGGGGGTGGATTTAAGTGATCAAATCTTACAGCCCTATTTAGTAAAAAGAAAAACCAAAACCTGGTATAAAAAAGTGGCCATTTACCTCTTTCAAATTGGAATCCAAAATGCCTTTTTACTTTATAAAAAGAAGGGAGGCACCGACAAATATCTGGATTTCCAGGAAAAAATAATTCACAACCTCCTTTTTGACCCTCAGGACCCCATAGAGACCCCCCAGTCTGAAGATGTCAAACGACTCACTGAAAGGCATTTTATTAGTCTACTTCCCTCCACAACAACACGAGCTAACGTGCAAAAAAAATGCCGTGTCTGCACCAAAAATGGGCGACGCAGAGATACCCGTTACCATTGTCCCTCATGCCCCTCAAAACCAGGCCTGTGTATTGTCCCTTGCTTTGAGAGATACCACACTGTTCTTCATTATTAGAGCTCTTCCCCAGAAAATATTCCACTTCTAATTTTGTGATTGCCACCAAGCCCCATCTTTTGCATAAACCTGCAAATTCCTATTGTTATAAACTCTAAATTCCCTAAATTATACCCCTAGATGAATACATTGGGGAACAAAAATACTAATTACATTTTTTTGCATCTTTTTCAACATTTCACAAAAAATCTGGATACTCTAAGAAGATGCTAAAGCACTTATTGAATGCCTGCAAACTATTCTAGCAAAATCTGGCCTACAAAATCCAATTAGCGCTCCATCCGTTCTGAGAGCGACCGTGTGCCCGTACATTCGGGTACCAGCACATATGGGGTATTGTCACGTTCGGGAGAAATTGGGTAACAAAATGTGGGGTGCAATTTCTCCTTTAACCCCTTGTGGAAATGCAAAATTTGGGGTAAAGCAACATTTTATAGCAAAAAATGTCATTTTCCCATTTGCTGGGCCAATTCTGTGAAACAACTGTAGGGTCAAAGTGCTCAATATACCCCTTGATAAATTCCTTGAAGGGTCTAGTTTCCAAAATGGGGTGATATTTTGGGGGTTTTCCACTGTTTTGGCACTTTGGGGGCTCTGCAAAAGGGACATGATGCCTGCAAACTATTCTAGCAAAATCTGGCCTACAAAATCCAATTAGCGCTCCATCCATTCGTACATTAGATTACCAGCACATATGGGGTATTGTCACGTTCGGGAGAAATTGTGTAACAAAAT
This sequence comes from Leptodactylus fuscus, assembly GCF_031893055.1. Lineage (NCBI taxonomy): Eukaryota > Metazoa > Chordata > Amphibia > Anura > Leptodactylidae > Leptodactylus > Leptodactylus fuscus. The sequence continues at coordinate 67,466,785 of NC_134265.1, forward strand.
GTGGGTGCAATTTCACCTTTAACCCCTTGTGGAAATGCAAAATTTTGGGTTAAAGCAACATTTTATAGCAAAAAATGTCATTTTCCAATTTGCTGGGCCAATTCTGTGAAACTCCTGTAGGGTCAAAGTGCTCACTATACCCCTTGATAAATTCCTTGAGGAGTCTAGTTTCCAAAATGGGGTCATTTTTGGGGTGTTTCTACTGTTCTGGCACTTCAGGGGCTCTCCAAATGCAACATGGTGCCTGAAAGATATTCCAGCTAAATTTGCCCTCCAAAATCCCAATAGCGATCTTTACATTCTGGACCTCACAGCATGCCCATACATCACTTTACAGCCACATATGGGGCATTTCTGTAGTTGGGGGAAAATGCGTAACAAATTGTGGGGTGCATTTTCTCCTTTAACCCCTTGTGGAAATGCAAAATTTTGGGTTAAAGCAACATTTTATAGCAAAAAATGTCATTTTCCAATTTGCTGGGCCAATTCTGTGAAACTCCTGTAGGGTCAAAGTGCTCACTATACCCCTTGATAAATTCCTTGAAGGGTCTAGTTTCCAAAATGGGGTCATATTTTGGGGGTTTCCACTGTTTTGGCACCTTGGGAGCTCTGCAAATGGGACATGGTGCCTGAAAAGTATTCTAGCAAAATCTGGCCTACAAAATCCAATTAGCGCTCCATCTGTTCTGAGAGCGACCGTGTGCCCGTACATTAGGGTAACAGCACATATGTGGTATTGTCGTGTTCGGAAGAAATTGTGTAACAAAATATGGGGTGTAGTTTCTCCTTTAACCCCTTGTAAAGATGAAAAATTTGGGGCTACAGTAACATTTTATTATGAAAAAAGTAATTTTTCATTTTCACGTCTAAATGGTAAAAAAATCTGTGAGACACCTGTAGGGTCAAAGGGCTCACTATACCCCTTGATAAATTCCTTGAGGGGTCTAGTTTCCAAAATGGGGTCACATTTGGGGGGTTTCCACTATTTTGGCACCTTGGGAGCTCTGCAAATGGGACATGGTGCCTGCAAACTATTTTATCAAAATCTGGCCTACAAAATCCAATTAGCGCTCCATCCGTTCTGAGAGCGACCGTGTGCCCGTACATTAGGGTACCAGCACATATGGGGTATTGTTGTGTTCGGGAGAAATTGTGCAACAAAATATGGGGTGCATTTTCTCCTTTAACCCCTTGTAAAGATGAAAAATTTGGGGCTACAGTAACATTTTATTACGAAAAAAGTAATTTTTCATTTTCACGTCTAAATGGTAAAAAAATCTGTGAGACACCTGTAGGGTCAAAGGGCTCACTATACCCCTTGATAAATTCCTTGAGGGGTCTAGTTTCCAAAATGGGGTCACATTTGGGGGGTTTCCACTATTTTGGCACCTTGGGAGCTCTGCAAATGGGACATGGTGCCTGAAAAGTATTCTAGCAAAATCTGGCCTACAAAATCCAATTAGCGCTCCATCCGCTCTGAGAGCGACCGTGTGCCCGTACATTAGGGTACCAGCACATATGGGGTATTGTTGTGTTCGGGAGAAATTGTGCAACAAAATATGGGGTGCATTTTCTCCTTTAACCCCTTGTAAAGATGAAAAATTTGGGGCTACAGTAACATTTTATTACGAAAAAAGTAATTTTTCATTTTCACGTCTAAATGGTAAATAAATCTGTGAGACACCTGTAGGGTCAAAGGGCTCACTATACCCCTTGATAAATTCCTTGAGGGGTCTAGTTTCCAAAATGGGGTCACATTTGGGGGGTTTCCACTATTTTGGCACCTTGGGAGCTCTGCAAATGGGACATGGTGCCTGCAAACTATTTTATCAAAATCTGGCCTACAAAATCCAATTAGCGCTCCATCCGTTCTGAGAGCGACCGTGTGCCCGTACATTAGGGTACCAGCACATATAGGGTATTGTTGTGTTCGGGAGAAATTGTGCAACAAAATATGGGGTGCAGTTTCTCCTTTAACCCCTTGTAAAGATGAAAAATTTGGGGCTACAGTAACATTTTATTATGAAAAAAGTAATTTTTCATTTTCACGTCTAAATGGTAAAAAAATCTGTGAGACACCTGTAGGGTCAAAGGGCTCACTATACCCCTTGATAAATTCCTTGAGGGGTCTAGTTTCCAAAATGGGGTCACATTTGGGGGGTTTCCACTATTTTGGCACCTTGGGAGCTCTGCAAATGGGACATGGTGCCTGCAAACTATTTTATCAAAATCTGGCCTACAAAATCCAATTAGCGCTCCATCCGTTCTGAGAGCGATTGTGTGCCCGTACATTAGGGTAACAGCACTTATGGGGTATTGTCGTGTTCGGAAGAAATTGTGCAACAAAATGTGGGGTGCATTTCCTCTTTTAACTCTTAGTAAATGTGTAAATTCTAGGGCTAAATGAATATATTAGTGATAGGAATTGAAAAATGTAAATTTGACCTCCATTTTGTTTTAATTGCTGTGAAATGCTGAAAGGGTTAAAAAACTTTCTACCTGCTGTTTTGGATTCTTTCAGGAGTGCAGTTTTTAGAATGGGGTGACTTATGGGGGTTTTTATTACAGAGGCCTTTCAATTTCCCTTCTGAACTGAACTGGTCCCTTGAAAAATGTGTTTTGGAAATATTCTTGAAAATTTTGAAAATTACTGCTTGATTTGTAAGCCTTATAATATCTGAAAAAAATTAAAGAGTGATTAAAATTTGATTGCTACATAAATGAAAGACATGGTTAATTATATTTATGAAAAAATTTGGGTGGTATGACTTTCTATTTGAAAGACATGCAATTTCAAAGTTTGAAAACTGCATTTTTTTCCAAATTTTCGCCAAATTTCATATTTTTTAATAATCAAAGACATAACATACCGACCAAAATTTACTACTGACATGAAGTACAAGGTGTTACGAAAAAACAATCTCAGAATCACTTGTCTATGTTAAAGCATCTCAAAGTTATTGCCATTTAAAGTGACACATGTCAGTTTTGAAAAAAAAGGCCTGGTCTTTAACATACTTTTGGGCCCGGTCCTTAACCGGTTAATACAGCCAGGACTAAACTTGTAATTATAATTTTAAAGGCCATTCACGCATATGTGGGGCTCATACAGCATAACTTTGCTGATAAGATAATCCTAAGATAAGATAAGATAATCCTTTAATAGTCTCACATTGGGGAAATAGAGCCCCTTTAAGTGACCATATACAGGAGTATGTGACTGTACATAACATTATAAGTGACAGACGGCTGGGTGTACTTGTAGATCATAGATTAACAGCATGAAATGTCATTCAGCTGCTTCTAAGGCCAGCAGGATATTGTCATGTATTATAAGGGGTATGTACATAGGACAGGGATGTAATATTACCACTTTATTACTCATTGGTGTGGCCCCATCTGGTTATGCAGTTCAGCTCTGGGCACCAGTTCATAGAAAGGATGTCCTAAAGTTGGAAAAGATACAACAAAGGGCCACAAAACTGATGAGAGTCATGTAGGACTTCAGTTATGAGGAAGGACTAAAGGTGATAAATCTGTTCAATCTGGAGAAGAGGCATTTAAGGGGAGATATGATAAACCTGTATAAATATATAAATGGCCCTTTCAAGGGAATATGGAGAAAAATTGTTCCGTGTAAAAATCTCCTTAAAAGACAAGGGGATACTCCCTCAGTCTGGAGAATAAAACATTTAACCTCCAGAAGCAACAAGACTTCTTCCTTAGTGTGAATCTGAAAAATAGCCTACTGTATGAGCTGGTCACAGCAGCTATAGCTGACCGCTTCAAAAAAGGACTAGATAATATACTATGATACAATGTTATATATGATGCCATAAAATAAGTTTTTCTAACGTTTAGTATATTTTAAGTACATTTACTTTTCAAATCCTCATAAAACCCTAACCAGAGACCAAAAAAACAAAAAAGCACTGTACAGATGGTATGAACAGACCCCATCAGGCTGAAAATCAGCACAATTAAAATACATTTATAAAGACCAGCTCCTTTATAGAATTGTTAATTCAGACATTCGACTCCTGCCCGCCATTGTGGCTCAGACAAAGGCTTCTGCACTCTCTGATGTGTCACAGTCTGTGTAGACTCTTTTCATCCATAGATTAAAGTAAATAGAATTCCCGCTACAAATCAAAATCTAAAATCTAAAGGGGATTTTTTTTATTTTTTGCATTGGGACTTGGGACCACAGTGTACAAAACTAAAATTTCAAAATGTTATTCTATTTATTGAACAAAATGTTTATACCCATGTCTTTGTCACCCTGCATAATTTATGAACTGTCAACTGTGTGTTGTATTCTATCCTTATAGGACATACCGTAATCCATGTTATCAATTATAACAATTCTAATAATTAATTATAATAATTATAGTGTTGGGTGAGAAAATGATCTTTCCTAGTCCTTTCCTGTTAGGTGTGTAATTGGATTACGATATCTCTATAGTTCTAAGGGCGCTACTATCTCCAAGTGTGATGTTAAAATCTTCACTCTGCACATCCCTGTGATCTCTGTACTGTTTCTAAAGTAGAATCTGAGGCGCAAGTCCACCTCAATTCTCTTTCTGACCGCTGAACAGGTCCTTAGAGTCCTGGTTACTCCCCCCAAATACAGTGATGGTCAGACTTATGTGTACACATATTGATATGGAAAAAGTGTTACACACTATAGGTGGGTGGAATAATCAGGACTCTTGCAATCTCTCTTAGGAGTCCTTTCAGGATTTACTTCTGATTCTTACATAGAAATCTTGCTCTCAGATAGCACAACAATTTAAAAAGACCAAGAATTGTACACTACATGGACAGACGTTTTTGGACACCTATACATTACACCTAGTGGAGCTTTTATGACATCTCATTCTAAGTCCATAAGCATTAATATGGAGTGAGTTCCTCACATCTCCACTCTTCTGAGAGGGCTTTCTAAGAGATTTTGGAGTGTGGCTGTTCCAAAGAAGACATTTTTATCACTCATATTTAGATGCATTAAACATAGAAAGATGAGGCGTCTTTGCTACTAGTCTTGATGAAAAAATGCCCTAGCTATTTCTCTCCATAGTTACCATCTAGCAGACTTTGTCATGCTATCTTCCCTCTTTCCCTACTTCTCATTTTTGTATGCCCATTTTCGGAGCAATGACTATAGGGCTATTCACGTGTTTCTTTTTTGACAACTCATGTAAACAACCTGTTAAAGAATAGAACATGTCTTATTTCTGTCCATTGTCCAAGATCACTAATTGACTCAAGTCAATGAGGGATCTGTGAAAATGGGTTCCCTATAGATGAAAATGGGCCATGAAAAACAGAGTGTTTCATCCATTCTCACAGCTGTTTTTTGTAATGGTGCAGGAATATAGCCTAAGTTTATTTTCTGTAGGTTAGAAAGACGAAAATGAAAAGCATTCACTCCCTGTACAGGGTAGCACTGTGTGTCCAGACTGGTTGTAACTGTACCATAGTATTATTCTGAGTATTACATTAAAGATTGATATTTCAATGCTGTATTGTATTGTATTCCATGCTGTATTGTACTGCATTTGCTTCTTGTATTGTATTTCGTACAAACCTAGCAAAAATCATGTTTTTAATGTAATATATATTTTCTTTTATTTCCTCATAGACAACAAGTGTAGAAAATCTTGCTCTACCGTGGCTTATGTCTGTTAGACAAGCAACTAAAAGTCCATTGACTCTGTTGGATCTTTGTTATGGGAAAGTTGATAACCTTAACCTTCTCTATGTGGTAAGTTTCAACATGCCAAGATGTACAATATTATTCATTATATGGCCAGATAAAAAGCATGTTTATACCATATCTTTCCTGGTCCTTCAGTGGTCTCTGCTCTCTGTGCTCCACTGATGTCACTTTGACACTGATAAGGTCAAAGTCATGCTTATGACTAATTGACCAATAATCCTGGGTAATTGTTGTCTTCTACAAACACTAGAGGTCCTTACTCAAAGAGCCACTAATAGTAAAACTTAACCTTTAATTATACTTTGTTAAAATGTAAAAGTGATTCGTATCCGTAAAATTATTTGATCCTATCCTCTGACCTATTTTGGACAGAGGAGTAAACTAGGTGGCTATTAATGGTTGGCAGGGCAGAAGATCAACTGTCTTTCTGATTACACAATATTGCCCCGTTACACTCACAATGTTCCAGCACGCCTAGCGTTTAAGAGTACGCTTTCTATAAATGATGTGTACAATATGTGCCAGCATAGGTTCTTTGTTTCGGCAGCCCTCTCCTTGCTTTGATTAATATTACGGCAGGTTTCCACAGCTCTAAATAGTCAGATGTGTCTGATCAATCTCCCAGTCTTGGGATACACTGACCCCTTGTACCCTAGTATAAGGTGTACTGAGACGCTGTGGGGAGAAACTGAACCCTCAACACAATTGTCTGCTGGTCATCCAAAAAATTAATTCCTCAAAGCGTTTCCCTACAAGTTCATCAGGAGGACAATAAATAACAGCGTTTGATAAGGAGACGATGTGCGATGAAAACCACAGTTCACGGGACCACGGTGGTTGCCCCGCTACTTAAGGGATTGACCAAGGTGTGCAAACAGCCACAAGAAAAATGGCCTCTTACACAGTAAGTAAGCGGGCATTTTCTTATGGCCTGTGGGCATGTGCAGTTGGCTCTGCCCGAGGCCTAAACATTTGACCGCCAGCGCCGGAAGAAGACGCGTGAAGAGCGTGTTCCTGAAGAAGATGAAGGTGGTGCTGGAGAGTTCTCTCGCAGCATTGAGGACGCCCCCAGTATGTTTGAGTGCTGAGGCCCGCCCCCAGTGCTGCAAGAGAACTCATTTGCATACCGACGAAAACCAGGATTTATACCGAACGGCGGCGCGGAGAAAACATCTAAAGGTAGAAGAAGAATAGCCTTTCTTAAGGCTATTCCTACGTGTTAGTCACAAAAAATTGTGTGATCATAGGATCCCTTTAAGCTATATATTATTACATAGTGACATAAAATATTTTTGATTATTATTATTATTAAAAATATGCTAAATTTCTAGTCACAGATAGCAATCAAACCGAACCCCCCCAGTGTCCACTTTCAATGTCTAGGTTTTGTGTAACATTGGGTGTCATTGCAAATGACAAGGCCCAAATCTTTTAAAGGGGTTATCCAAGACCAGAAGATAATTGATACTATCAGTATCGGATGTACTGGAATCCAACACCCAGACCCCATTCCAATTATCTGTTTTAATCATGGAAGCAATATACTGCTCCTCTCCTAGTGAGTGAGACCGCAGAAACAGTTCCAGGTGCCATCACTACAGTGTACTGAGCTCTGTACACTATACAACTTCCGCTTCGTACATTGTAGAGTTAGCACTTGGTACTGCAGCTCCGCTCTTTTGTACCTGAATAGGAGCACACTTGCTTCTGTCTGTGTACCTACTATATGGTTTCTGCTGAAATAGATGATTGGGATGGGGCTCTGCTGTCGGATCCTGACTAATCTATTACAGATCAATTACCTTCAGGTTCTGGGAAACTCCTTTAGGCCGGGGCCCCACATTGCAAAAACACAGGGTTTTACAGTATCTGCAAATTCTGCCTAATCCTATCCACACATTGCAGAAAAAAAATCTGCAGCACAGCGTTTTCTGTACAGGTACATTTCCTTTGTGTTTTTTGGCTGCGCTTCGCTACTTGGATACTTAGCCTTAAAATCTACTTATTTTGATTCTTTGCTGAAATATACAATACTTGGACGCCAGGACCTTGTTAAATTAAGATTTTAATCCCCATTTGGGGGGAGTCTTAGGAGAAAGCCAATATCCCATCTTTAGCCACGGTAGAAATGGAAATTTAGAAAAAATAAATCCATCATAATATTGGTGAAAGCCGTATATACAGTATGAAATATTACGAATATGTTTATATTAATATAATCTAACTGACAATAATAAAATCGGTTATATGATTATTTGCTTGTACCATTTCATTAAATGTGAATTATATCATCCATTTTTTATACTGGCACATATTTAATTTCTGGTGGAAAAATATTGTTAAATTTGCTGGTTCAGATAAAAAAAAAAAAAAAACAAAACACTGAACTGTCAAGTTGATGCCACAAAAACCTTCAGACTGAAATCATCAAAGCTTTTAATTTAAAGATCTGATAGATTTTCAATCCTTTATATCTCAACTAAGCCATAGGGGAAGGGGAGACAACCGAATGAATAATTAACATGAATAAGAGTAAAGTGTGTCCACACTGCTACATGTACAGCCGACTATTGAATACTATCCCACAGATGCTGCAGGATTAGAAGCGAGAAAATGAGCAACTAGAGTACATTTATAAGTGAGGATTCAATCTAGCTTCATAAAGAAGAAATAATTTTGCTGCTGGGATGACATGAATGTCTAGATATAAAAATAAATCTATAAATATATATAATATACGGTACCTATATATATATATATATATATATATATATATATATATATATATATATATATAGATATAATTTGTTGTTCCCCCTCGTTTAATCGAAGAACCCCACACTGGTCACAGAAATAACTTCATTCTGATAAAATTAATAATAAATAAAAATTCTATGAAAATGATCAAATTAAAGTCAGACATTGCTTTTCGCTTCAACAGAATTTTTAGAAAAATCGAACTCATGAAACAGGCCTGGACAGAAATTATGGTTCCCTTATTTTGTTGCAAAACCTTTTGAGGCAATCAAACGATTCCTGTAACTGTCAATGAGACTTCTGCACCTCTCAGCAGGTATTTTGGCCCACTCCTCATGAGCAAACTGCTCCAGTTGTCTCAGGTATGAAGGATGTCTTTATGCAGACGGCATGTTTCAGCTCCTTCCAAAGATGCTCAATAGGATTTAGGTCATGGCGCATAGAAGGCCACTTCAGAATAGTTCAAGGTTTTCCTCTATTCTTGGGTGTTTTTTGGGTCAATATCTCGTTGCAAGACCGATGACCTGCAACTGAGACCAAGCTTTCTGACACTGGGCAGCACATTTCTCTCTAGAATCCCTTGATAGTCTTGAGATTTCATTGTACCCCGCACAGATTCAAGACACCCTGTGCCAGATGCAGCAAAGCAATCCCAGAACATAACAGAGCTTCTCCATTGTTTCATAGTAGGGGCAGTGTTCTTTTCAAGATATGCTTCATTTTCATTGCTTTCCGTCTGTGAACATAGAGCAGATGTGCCTTGCCAAAAATTTAGAATTTTGTCTCATCTGTCCATAGGACATTCTCCCAGAAGCTTTGTGGCTTGTCAACAATTTTTATTCATGATTTCTGTCAGATTCAAGTTATTTCTGGAACCATTGTGGGTTTTTCTTTCTTTCAACAATTTTGTCCACATGTCTGTCTATCTATCTATCTATCTATCTATCTATCTATCTATCATAATTACACATCTCTCTATATTATAAAAATGAATTCTTGTCTGTCTGTCTGTCTGTCTGTCCGTCTGTCTGTCTGTCTGTTCTCTAATGCGAACCAAACGACTGGACCGATCTGCACCAAATTTGGTACAGAGATACTTCAGGTATCCGGGAAGGTTTAAGACGAGACTCCAACTTGCTCGGACGTACCGTTGCTGAGATACAGCATTCCAAACTCAATGCCCCCCCCCCCTTTGCCAATACAAACCTGCAAGTCTTTCACTCATATTCCAACTGCAATACACACGGTCACTCCACATGCACAATACAACACTGGTATCCAAACTGAGATACACGCATCAGAGGATTAGATACACACATCAGCACACAGTACCACACATGGGGGGATTGGATACATGCGTCTACACACAGTACCACATGCCAAAGGATTGGATACACGCATCTGCACACAGTTCCACACACCAGAGCATAAGATATGCACATCTGCACACTGTACCACATGCCGTAGGATTAGATACATGCGTTTACACACAGTTCCACACTCCAGAGGATTAGATATGCGCGTCTGCACACAGTTGTACACACCATAGGATTAGATACACGCGTCTGCACACGGTTTCACATGCCAAAGGATTAGATACACGCATCTGCACACAGTTCCACACACCAGAGCATAAGATATGCACATCTGCACACAGTACCACATGCCGTAGGATTAGATACATGCGTTTACACACAGTTCCACACTCCAGAGGATTAGATATGCGCGTCTGCACACAGTTGTACACACCAGAGCATTAGATACGTGCATCTGCACACGGTTTCACATGCCAAAGGATTAGATACACGCATCTGCACACAGTACCACACATGGGGGGATTGGATACATGCGTCTACACACAGTACCACATGCCAAAGGATTGGATACACGCATCTGCACACAGTTCCACACACCAGAGCATAAGATATGCACATCTGCACACAGTACCACATGCCGTAGGATTAGATACATGCGTTTACACACAGTTCCACACTCCAGAGGATTAGATATGCGCGTCTGCACACAGTTGTACACACCATAGGATTAGATACACGCGTCTGCACACAGTACTACATGCCATAGGATTACATACATGCGTCTACACACAGTTCCACATGCTGTAGGATTAGATACGCACCTCTTCACACAATACCACACAGGGGAGGATTAGATACGCGTGTCTGCACACAGTACCACACTTTGGAGGATTAGATACATGCCTCTGCACACAGTACCACAAGCCAGAGAATTAGATACGCGTCTCAGCACACAGTACCACATGGGGAGATTTAGATACGCGCATCTGCACACAGTACCACATGCCATAGTATTAGATACGCACGTCTACACACAGTTCCACACGCCGTAGCATTAGATACGCACGTCTGCACACAGTACCACATGCCGTAGGATTAAATACGCACCTCTTCACACAATACCACACAGGGGAGGATTAGATACGCGCATCTGCACACAGTTTCACACACCAGAGCATTAGATAAGCACGTCTGCACACAGTACCACATGCTGTAGGATTAGATAAGCGTCTGCTTACAGTTCCATACGCCAGAGGATTAGATACGCGCGTCTTCACACAGTTGTACATGCCATAGGATTAGATACACGCACCTGCATACAGTAGCACATTCTGTAGGATTAGATACGCGCGTCTACACATAGCTCCACATGCCGTAGGATTAGATAGGCGCCTCTTCACACAATACCACACAGAGGAGGATTAGATACGTGCGTCTGAACACAGTACCACACTTTGGAGGATTAGATACATGCCTCTGCACACTGTACCACGTGCCAGAGAATTATATACGTGTCTCAGTACACAGTACCACACGGGGGAGGATTAGATATGCGCATCTGCACACAGTTCCACACACCAGAACATAAGATATGCACATCTGCACACAGTACCACATGCTGCAGGATTAGATATGCGTGTCTGCACGCAGTAACACATGCCATAGGATTAGATACGCGCGTCTGCACACAGTACCACATGCTGTAGGATTAGATACGCGCGTGTACACACAGTTCCACACGCCGTAGAATTAGATACGCGTCTCCTCACACAATACCACACCGGGGAGGATTAGATACGCGCGTCTGCACACAGTACCACATGACGTAAGATTAGATATGCACATCTGCACACAGTTTCACTTACCGGAGGATTAGATACGCGCCTCTTCACACAATACCACACGGGGGAGTATTTGATACGTGTGTCTGCACACAGTACCACACTTTGGAGGATTAGATACATGCCTCTACACAGTACCACAAGCCAGAGAATTAGATACGCGTCTCAGCACACAGTACCACACGGGGGAGGATTAGATACGCGCGTCTGCACACAGTACCACACACCAGAGGATTAGATACGTGCGTCTGCACACAGTACCACAAAACTGTAGGATTAGATACGCGCGTCTACACACAGTTTCACATGCCGTAGGATTAGATACGTGCCTCTTCACACAATACCACACAGGGGAGGATTAGATACATGTGTCTTCACACAGTTGTACATGCCATAGGATTAGATACACGCGTCTGCACACAGTACCACATGCCATAGGATTAGATACGTGCGTCTACACACAGTTCCACACGCCGTAGGATTAGATACGCACCTCTTCACACAATACCACACAGGGGAGGATTAAATACACGCGTCTTCACACAATACCACACGCCAGAGGATTAGATAAGCGCGTCTGCACACAGTACCACATGCCGTAGGATTAGATACCCACGTCTACACACAGTTCCACATGCTGTAGGATTAGATACGCGCCTCTTCACACAATACCACGCAGGGGAGGATTAGATACGTGCATCTGCACACAGTACCACACGACCGAGGGTTAGATGTGCGCGTCTGCACACAGTTACACACGCCGAAGGATTAGATACGTGTGTCTGCTCTAAGTACCACACGGGGGAGGATTAGATACGCACATCTGCACACAGTTCAACACGCTGGAGGATTAGATACGCATGTCTTCACATAGTACCACCACCAGAGGATTAGATATGTGTTTCTACACACAGTATCACACGGGGAAGGATTAGATATGCGCATATGCACACATTACCACACGCCAGAGGATTGGATATGCACATCTGCACATAGTACCACACGCCAGAGGATTGGATATGCACATCTGCACACAGTTTCACACGCCGGAGGATTAGATACGCGCGTCTGCACACAGTACCATATGCCAGGGGATTGGATACATGCGTCTGCACACAATACCACATGCCAGAAGATTGGATACGTGCATCTGCACACAGTTCCACACACCAGAGGATTAGATAAGCAGGTCTGCACACAGTACCACATGCCGTAGAATTAGATACGTGCGTCTGCTTACAGATCCACACGCCAGAGGAATAAATACACGCATCTTCACACAGTTGTACACGCCATAGGATTAGATACACACGTATGCATACAGTACCACATGCTGTAGGATTAGATACGCGCATCTACACACAGTTCCACACTCCGTAGGATTAGATACGTGCCTCTTCACACAATACCTCAGAGGGGAGGATTAGATACGTGCATCTGAACACAGTACCACACTTTGGAGGATTAGATACAGGCCTCTGCACACAGTACCACATGCCAGAGAATTAGATACGCGTCTCAGCACACAGTTCCACATGGGGGAGGATTAGATACGCGCATCTGCACACAGTACCACACGCCAGAGTCATTAGATACACGCGTCTGCACACAGTTTCATTTACTGGAGGATTAGATACGCGCCTCTTCACACAATACCACACGGGGAGGATTAGATATGTGCATCTGCACAAAGTACCACACCAACAAGGATTGGATACTAAACACATCTAAACACAGTACTACACGGGGAAGGATTAGATACAGCTTTACTCCAGGTATCCATAACAACTGATCACAGGTTTTTCACTGACATTCAAAATGAGATACACATAATCACATGACGCTTATGGACATACACACAAACAGCATACAAAATACACCAGTGCAAAATTGGACTATTCTTATGGGGCCACTACACAAACATAAAATGTAATATACCCGTGCGAAGCCGGGTCCTCCCTCTCGTATATTATATAATATATGTGTATATAATATAGAAGTAGCAAAGTTTAATAATTTAATGTGTACCTCCAATTATGAAACAACTTTTAATAAATGACTAGTACCGGTGACTATAAGAAATGTTGTATCATATAGTATTAAAGAAATCTGTTTATTTCTATAGAATCCATGTCCATACTTCACTCACACACAGAAGTCTATGGAAGCTTTTGGTTTCAGATGCATAGCTTGATGCTCCAGGGCTTCTATGCAAAATCTGTAACAGGGCCCCTCTTTATCTTGTGTGTTTACAATAGTGGTACATCTCATGTGTTATGGGGACCCCTTGGGGTCTGAGGCCTGGTAGCAACTCCTACTGCTTCACGTCCTATAGTTAGGTCCCTGATTGATTTATTACCTAATTCTTTGCAGTGGTAGTCTTATCTTGAAAGATACAGCAATGTCAAAAATGCTCTCTCTCACAGTAATAAATTAGCAGCTTCAGTTATTTGTGAGACTTCTCCTCCCCTTCCCCTCTCCATATATAGGTGAAAAGTAGTAAGTGGAGAAGGAAATTTATTTTTTTAGTAAGATATATTACAAAGTTTCTTAATACAAAGTTACTTTGTAGCTGGAGGAACAGTTTTAATTTGCTGCAGCACGGTAACAGAAAACATTGAACTAACATTATCTATCAAATTAATCTTTTCTTCATCTGTCCAAAAAATTGGAAGTGTTTTATTTACATTGTGTGTATTAAATAAAAGATATATAGTGGGAGAATTAGAAGAAACTTGGGCTTAAGTGCTAGGAGAAGGAGTGGCAGACGTTTGCACGTGTGTGTTTGTGAGCAAGAGCGAGTCTCAGGAAAATTTAAACAACCAAGAAATTTGTTAAAAATGCGTTGGATAAAAAAAACACGGGGGAGACTCACACCATTGTTTTTGAAAATACAGCTTTTCCATTGCAGATTTTTTCTGCAATGTGTGGAGGGGTTAATCAGAATATCATTCACTTTGCAAGAACTGTAAAGTGCAGTGTTTTTAGTGGCAAAAATACTGCGTTTTCGCGACATGGGGTGTCAGCCTTAAATGAAACCTGGAGATCCACAGGTCCTTATGGACCAGTAGTTTAGTGACCCAACTAGATTTATGCTAATGCTTTCTGTGATAAAACAAAAACCTTTATACTTTCCGGCCTCCTTCACTCCTGGTGCCAGCGCAGTTCTTCTGTAAAGTCGGTGTAGTATATAGCACATGCACTGGATCTAAGTCACTTATACAGTGAAGCATGAGGAGGACTTCTCCAGCTTCTCTGGACAACTGCACAGGCTCTGAGAGCCCCAGAGATGAGTCCGAGGCAACTCATTGGAGTCATCTCTAGGTAAGGGCGGGTTCACACCAGCGCCCGAACTCCGTTTTCAGGTTTCCGTCTTCTGCCGACAGAAGACGGAAACCTGACAGACAGTGTCCAGCCGTGAGCGCCTATGAGCATTTTGTGCTCTCCTCGGCTAAACCGTTCTTTTTAAACGGTTTCGCCGCGGAGAGCACAAAACGCTTACCGGTGCTCATGGCTGGACACTTTTCAAACCCATTTAAATGAATGGGTTTGAAAAATGCCTGCAGGTTTCCGTCTCCTGTTCAGTTTCGGGCAGGAAACGGAAACCTGCAGAACAGAGACCGGGCGCAGATGTGAACAATCCCTTAGGAGTAGGTTATATGGATCACTAAGCCACAGGTTCATGAGGTTTTAGTGACTCAAATAGCCCAGACAAGTTTTCTGTAATCTTTCTTTTCTTCACTTTGATAACCAGATGAGTAAAGATGATTCACTATACTATCTTGCAATCCTTTGTAGCTCAGATTGTACTTAGAATAAACTGTACTTATTATAAACTGAACTCTATTTCATCCACTTCTGGTACGTCACCCATAAAGAGAATATACAAGCCCTATCTTCTCCTGGTTAGATAAATGTACGCATGCGTGTATTCTATCTACATTTGTGGATGCAGTAAAATATGTGTGATCCAGCACTAAAGTGACAAAATATAAATGTCCTCAGGGTGATGATGAGGCCAATTATTGGGAACAAATGTTTGTGTCTATGGCCCATGGTCCTTCTAGAGGAAGGAGGAAGTCACACAATGTTTTAGAACGATAGAATTGCAAGTTTTCAGGATTTTTTTAAATATATAAATACAGGGTATTTGGAAAAATAAAAATATCACCAAAAATTTCTTAAATAATATGTTTATCATAAAAACATGATTAAAACTATGGGTCATTTCATGGTGACACATTCTCCAATAGTCTTATCATATGATCTGTTATTAGAATGAAAAATGGCAATTATTTAGATAGGTGTATACCGTATGTCTACAGTATATATATCTAATAAATTATATATATATATATATATATATATATATATATATATATATATATATGTATTTTTATCTGTATTTATATAAATTTATATATATTTATGCATTAATACAAAAAAATATATGTATATATGTGGTTTGTATACTGTATTTTTACTTTCACGGTATTTAGAAGTTATTTAATATGTCAAAACCAATTTTGAAACTGATATGAAGCGCAAGCACCATTACCCAGTATATGCTATTATCAGGACAAATGGAGTGGCCGAAAAGACCTAACCTATACGAGGAAACGCAAAGCGGGCATGACATACTCCCATTGTTTGTGCTATGGGTGTGACCTTTTCTAGCTGAACTGAAGCAAATTGACATTGACAGCCTATGATAGCCGCTGATCTCGCTTGAAAAACATTATTGCAAATTCCTTCTCAGCAGAAGTGCTTTCCTTGTTGAATAATTCATTGCCGGCACTACCTCACATAGTGCACCTGCTGGCAGGATTTCACATTGCTTATTAAAATATGTGCAGCAGGCTTTACAATTAAGTCTTGGAGAATTACAACCATTTTGCTTACATAATGTTGTACAGTGCATTAGATTAGTGGTAACAAAGGCAGGCATTTGCATTTCAACGGGGGATTTGGCATGGTAATCACAAGGGTAAGGGGTCACGTTGATAAGAATATTGCAGTAATTTAATTGCAGATAGAAAGACAATGCACCATGTTATTTTTACCATGAAATATCACTCGAAGGTTTTATTTTGCTGTTTGAGACATAAATGGTTAGAGTGTAATTATATCAATATTCTTTTTATAAAATGTATATATGTATATTTTTAGGTTAATCATACTGTTGCTTTATATTTAAGAAAGACCACTGAATATTATTTATAGGTAAAAATAGAAAGCGAAATAAGGGGGTGAAGGGGAGTCAGAGGGAACGTGTCAGTGGGAGATGGGATTGTTCTCGTCAGTTAGCCAATATGACCTTAAACATGGGAGGAATCTGATCATAAAAGGCGATCAAACTATATATATATATATATATATATATATATATATATATATATATATATACAGTACAGATAAAAGTTTGGACACACCTTCTCATTCAAAGAGTTTTCTGTATTTTCATGACTATGAGAACTGTAGATTCACACTGAAGGCATCACAACAATGGATTAACAGATGTGGAATTATATACTTAACAAAAAAGTGTGAAACTATGAAGGTCAGTCACTCCGAAAAATTGGGAAAACTTTGAAAGTGTCCCCAAGTGCAGTTGCAGAAATCATCAAGCGCTATAAAGAAACTGGCTCACATGAGGACCACAACAGGAAAGGAAGACCAAGAGTCACCTCTGCTGCGGAGGATAAGTTCATCTGAGTCATTTTTTTTATTCACAAACACATTATTCGTTTTATTAAAACTGTATAGAATAATGCATTTTTAGCCTTCGTCAGGTGAATGTGGGTTTATGAATGCATTAACATGTGAATTCACAGCTTTCCCGTCACATTGGGTAAGATGAAAGCAAAGACGTGGTGTGAAAACAGTGTGTCTTGAAGCTATCAGATGTTCTTACTATCATTAGCTTCTAAAGTAAACTACTCCACAGAGTCACAGCTCTTACAGTAAGGCTGAGGCCCCACATTGCGGAAACGCAAAATCTGCAACAAAAAAAGCTACGCTTCCGCAAGGTGAGGCCTAAGGCCTCACGGGCCAGAAACGCCGCGCTAAAGCACTGCGGGAACAACCGGGGCATGAACGCATCACGATTCTTCCGGCAGTGCTTTGAACAGAAAGTTCACAGAGTTTCCTCCGCGGACTTTCTGTTACAATCATATCTACAGGAAAGCTGCCGGCGTTTCCATAGATAAAATTGACATGCTGCGATTTCCAAAAACGCACCGGTTTTGGAAATTGCAGCGTGTCTGCGCTGCGATTTTTTTCTGCAAACTGGGCATGTGATTTGCATGAATCCCATCCACTTTGCAAGTACTGTAAAATTGCTGCGATTTTTACCGCAGTGTTTCTGCCGCAGCGTTTCCGGCCCCACAGCGTTTCCTTTACATTCAACAGTTTTACCATATTTATGTCTGCGCCATCTATGTATAGAAATATATCCTGACCTGTCTCCTCTGAAGAATAAATAGATTTTAATCTTTTCTCAGAACTATAATTTTCTAAGTCTCTTATAATTTTGCTGCCCTTCTTTGTACACAACAATATCCTGCTGACCTTACAAGCAGTAGATTGACATTGAATGCAGATATTTACTCTGCGGTCTACAACTATTCCCATTCCCTTTTATACCAGTGAATCTCCTGTGTTATCTCCCGCAGAATGTTTGGTACCTGCCAATTATTAATGCCAAGTCCATTACTTTACAAAGGCATGTACGCTGAAACGCGCGTCGTGGTGGGCCTTCTGCTGGTTGTAGGTACAGTGTCTGGTAGCACCATGGGTATGTAATGCTATATACTTACACTTGTATGACCTCTCTCTCTTCCTGGATGTGCAGCTGCTCTTAGGATGTGAGACTGGGTCACTCTTTCTGGCTTACATGCTACTATTGTTATTATGGGAAACATTATTTACTCACATATAAATTCTTGATCTAATTGTCTGTATACTTTTGTAGTACTTTTTTGACGTACATCTACGTATTGACATTGATGTGTGTATGTTCTTATCCCTATACCCCTGGTGTTGCACTGCAATTGTACTCCTGTATCTTCGTCCTTGGTCTCTAGTAATTCTCATGTGTTGTGTCCCCCCTTGTTTGTTGTTTTTTATGACACAGGCCAACGACCAAACAACTTTTTCTTGAATAATAGGCTATTACCATGTATTTTTGTGCGCTGAAACTGAAAATGACCTCCAAATTTGTCTATCACGTGTCAGACTTAGACAAAAGCCCCACCCCTCTTCATTATTGGAAGCGCGTTTAAGCCAATCAGAGCTAAACTCTATTTTTATGTATCATCTCCCATTGTAATTACACATCTAATTAATTTACCAATCATCACAAGTCGATTCATTAAACGCTATTTTATGCTGGCTATATAAAGCCTTACTTACTTAAAGCATTACTGCATAAGGTCTGTTCCTGCTTTATATTATATTTTCATTCAGTATTTTTTAAAATGGCATCCCATGCCGTTCGTGGTTGTGTTACATCTCCAAATTCCTTTTGCTATATATGGTGAATTTACTGTTAAAAAAAACCAGCGGCCTGTGTCTGAGTTTGTTAAGAGAGTGCATTTTGCCTACTTTGGCATTAGACTTGGAGATCAAGACAAGACTTGGGCACCTCACAAAGTTGCTATATTTGTGTTGAAGTTTGAGAAGATGGTCGAAAGGAAAGAAGAAAGCATTCAAATTTGGCATCCTGATGATTTGCAACATAGAGATCACCTTAATGATTGCTATTTCTGCTGCACTGACGTAAGTGGTTACAATTCCAAGAACAAAAAGAATATTTTGTAGCCAAACCGTCCATCTGCCATTCGTCCAGTGCCTCACAGCGAAGAAATTGGTGTGCCTCAACCCTCTGTATTGTTAGAGATGCCTTTGGATACAGATTCTCCCAAAAGTGATGGACAGAAAGGTGAAACTGCTCCAGAGCTTGAATGTGGTTCGAGCGCACAGCCCCAGTTGTTCTCCCAAAATGAGTTGAATGACCTAGTGAGGGATCTTCCAAAAATTCAGAACTACTGGCTTCACGTTTACAAGAAAAAAAATCTATTGGTCGAAGGAACGTCAGTTTATTTTTATAGAAAGAGAGAACTCAGGTTTACTCCTTATTTTGAACAGGAAGAAAACCTGGTGTTTTGTCATGATGTCCCTGGATTGATGACTGCTTTTGGTATACAGTACGAAGCAGATGCATGGAGGCTCTTCATTGATTCCTCCAAAAGAAGCTTGGAAGCTGTTCTGCTCAATAACGGCAACCAATATGCTTCTGTTCTTGTTGCTCATTCTGTGTGCCTTAAAGAAAGTTATGGAAATCTTCATCTAATCCTAGACAAGATAAAGTATCCAGAACATGAATGGGTGCTCTGTGGAGATTTACAGGTACTGTGCATGCTACTAGGTCAGCAGTCAGGATTTACTAAATTCCCATGTTTTTTGTGTGAGTGGGACAGTAGAGCTTGTGACCTTCATTGGATAAAAAAAAGAATGGCCTGTTCGTCAATCCCAGTGCTGCACCTCCCATGAGGCGACCTGAAGCGAGCGCTTCAGGCGGCGCTATGCCAGGGCCTCAGGGAGGGCGGCATTTTTGCTAACCTAAGCCAGTCCAGGACAAGCTGTCCTGGACTGGCTTATCACCGAGCGGTGGTTTGGGGAGGCCACTGGAGCAGCGCTGCTCCAGCGGCCTCCCCTCACGCTCAGGCAGAGAGCAGGCAGTCTCCGGGCCTACTCTCTGCCGGCGAACGGGGCTAAGCCCCGCCCCTTCACTCGACCACACCCCCGATCCGCCCGACCATGCCCCCGATCTGCCTGGTCACGCCCCCAATCCGCCCCCTCCTCCCGGCGGGGGGGGGGGGGGGGCGGCTTTCTGCAGTTAGCCTTGGGCAGTGAAAGGAGCAGGCTCACCCCTGGTCAATCCCTTACTCCTGGAGAGAATAATGTTCTGTGGAGGAGCTTGGTTGATCTGAAAAATTTTTTAGCTCCCTCCTCTTCACATCAAATTAGGCATTATTATTTATTTAACATATCTGAGTGAAAAATTTCCTCACCTCTCAGAAGCGAAACTTAAAGAAGGTATTTTCGTTGGGCCTGATATCCGAAATCTGATGTTTGATGTTAACTTTGAAGCGACAATGACAGAAGATGAAAAGGAGGCATGGAAAGCATTCAAAGATGTGGTAACCAAGTTTCTTGGAAATCACATAGATCCAGACTACGAAAAAAAACATTCAAAATATGCTGCAAAAATTTCTAAATCTAGGATGTCTGATGAGCCTCAAACTTCACTTTTTGAATTCGCATGTGAGATTTTTCCCTGAAAATCTTGGAGTAGTTAGCGAAGAACAAGGCGAACGTTTCCATCAGGATATCAAGGTGATGGAGAAAAGATATCAGGGTCGTTGGAACATTGCAATGATGGGAGACAACTGCTGGTCGCTACATTGAGACATACCAGAAAAATCGTACAAGAGGAAAAGCAATGTATGCAGTTTTACTGGCAAAAGAGTTCGAAAATACAAACAGATGTAAAGTAATACCATAAGAAAGTAAATAAACAATGTTCATTATAAATGTATGTTAAATTTTCAATTTTTCTATTATAAATTTAATTCGTTGTGCGTGATATCCGAAATAACGGCTGAGGCTAATTACAAAAAAAATGGTGGGTGATACAGAAAAACTAATTGCAGATTCGTGATCAGCACCTAAAAAACATGTAAAACCACGTTACCAAACAAAAAAAAGTTTTCAAAAAGTGTTTTTCTGTCGGCCAGTGTTATGTTTCAATAAAGTACGGTATTTTATAAATTTTCATTCGTATATACTCGAGTATAAGCCGACCCGAATATAAGCCGAGGCCCCTAATTTTACCACAAAAAACTGGGAAAACTTATTGACTCGAGTATAAGCCGAGGGGGGGAAATGCAGCAGCTACTAGAAAATTTCAAAAATTAAAATGGTTGGAGTTTTTGGGTGCAGTAGATGCTGGGTACTGGGGAAGGGGAGGGGGTGTTTTGGTTGTCTGTTTGCCCCTTCCCTGAGCTTGAGGACTGAGTTTTTTCCCCCCACTTGTAATTCAGTCTGGCTTAATATAGGGTATCTGCAGTGCTCCTATTAACCCCTTCCCGACGGAACAGGAGCACTGCAGATACCCTATATTCAGTAGACCGGGCACTTTCAGACACAAGATACATAATGTGTTTGTGTTTCACAGTCATTTTCTACTTTTGTATGTATTCTAGGGAAAGGAGGGATTTAGAACTTTTATTATTTTTTGTAAAGCTTCCTTGTTTTTCCCACTACTTTATGAGAGATTCTATACTTAATATTGTGGCTGGTCATAAACTCTCTCCCCCCCCCCCCAAAAAAAAAAATATTTTTTTGCTGACTCGAGTGTAAGCTGAGGGGGGCTTTTTCAGCACCAAAACTGTGCTGAAAAATTTGGCTTATACTCCAGTATATACGGTATTTACTGCTTGTGCTGTTTTTCCATGTATATTTTATTCATCTTCAATGATAGAAGAGATATCACTTGAGCCGAGGTTTGCATCGTGACACATAAGGATGCAGGCCCCGGCCTATGTGACGTCAGGCCCGAAAGCCTGCTGGAGCCAGGAACGGTAAGTAACAGTATTTTTTATGTTCCCTCACATCTCCTAGCACTCAAATCATTATATTCTGGGATCAGAAAAAAGGCCCTGTTTGTAGGGTATTCTTTAGATTAATGGTAGTCTCTCCATTTGTTCCCTTTCCTGAGGCTTGAAGAGAAGTTTGGGCTTGTTTCCAGCCGTGCCCCACTTTCAGCTATATTGGAAGAGACAAAGTTGGCTGTTGTAGGTATAAGAACCAGGCATGAAGGCCGGCTGTTTCTCGTGCAGACAAGTCAATTTGTGAGAAATGATGTCTAAATTGTCTAAATGTTATTTATAATATGTGTGAATAACAAAACTTTTCTCAGTATAGCAAAACTTGTCAGTTCCTATTTCTATTTCTGAAAATGTCTTCTGGTGCGAGATTCAATCAAGTCACATTTGTAATGAAAATATTGAAATAGTCGCTCCGATTTCATTAAAGATTGCATGCAGTCCTTAATTAATTCACAAGATTAATATTTACTTAAAAAATATTCCCGGGTGGTAGTAGTTCTAGTGTTTACACAAGCCTGCAGAATCATGTTGGCCTGTTGCTCCGTATTATGTTTTCTATTAAATATATTCTTCCACGGCTGTTTGGACAAGTCAGCACAATGAAAAAAGTCTGAAGCGACCAATTAACCTTTCTTCCTAAGGTTTTCGCAATGTTTTGCTTCATGTTACAATGTTTTGAGACCTGAAATGACATTTTTGGACAGATTTTTTTCTCTACTTTTCTCATTTATAATTTGTGTATTTGAAGGCAAATAGTGATATTTAACATGATGTTACTAGTCGTTCTTACTGTATCTTCAGTACCTGTCAGCAGAACCTTATTGAGGGTGTTACTGCTACCTTAATGATACTGGAAACATAGGAATATGCAAGTCTGTTTTCCAGGATGTATTTAGGAAAACAATGACTTTTTTTTTGCTGCCTCTAGGACAGCCCCCTTAAAGGGGCTCTATCAGCAAAATTATGCTGTATGAGCCCCACATATGTGTGAATAGCCTTTAAAAAGGCTATTCAGGCACCACTAATCTTATTTTAAACCCCTTGCCCGTTTTAAAAAGAAAACTATAAAAACATATATGTAAATCATACCTTTGCATGCACGCTGGGTGGTCGTGCACGATCCGACATCATCTTCGGTCCTGCCTTCCTCATCTTTCTTCCAGCGACGTCCTCCTGTCCTGGCTCTTCTCCACTTTCATCTTCTTTTCTTCCAGAGTGAAGAATTTCACGAGCGTACTGCGCATGCTCACGTAGTTCTAAGTGATACTTAGAACTAGAACAAAAATTGCGTCGGCGTGTGCGCAGTAGCGCTCCGGAGGAAGCGCTACTGCGCACGGGCGGGATTTGAACACAACCCGCTGGAAGAACAGAAGATGAAGGTAGAGAAGAGTTAGGACAGGAAAACGTCGCTGGAAGAAGAAAGAAGAGGAAGGCGGGACCGAAGATGACGTCGGATCGTGCACGACCGCCCAGCGTGCATGCAAAGGTATGATTTACATATATGTTTTTATAGTTTTATTTGAAAACGCGCGGGGGGTTTAACATAGGATTAGCAGTGCCTGAATAGCCTTTTTAAAGGCTATTCACGCATATGTGGGGCTCATACAGCAACATTTTGCTGATAGAGCCCCTTTAAACATCAGGCATGGCTTTTTCAGACAGCCTAATACCATGATGCGGGATTATTGCCAAAAGGAACAGATTCCCAGTTGTGGACAGTGCTCTTTCAAACTGGTTGGATCTCATCAGCACAGCATAAGGAAACTAGTTTGGCAGGGTGAGAGACTATAGACAAGGTTCAGGGACAGATCGAAACAGTGCTATCCACAGTTGTGAGTCTGTTCCTTTTGGAATAGATATGCTAGTTTGGCAATAATCCCGCATCATGGTATTAGGCTTTCTGAAAAAGCCATGCCTGGTGTTTAAGGGGGCTGTCCTAGAGGCAGCAAAAAGAGACATTGTTTTCCTAATTACATCCTGGAAAACAGATTTGCATATTCCCCAGAATTCCCCAGTGGAGCATCAATGGCTTTTAAGTCTCCATACACCTTAAAGGGGTTGTTCCATCACAAGGATCCTATCTATACCTCTTGTTAATGTGGATGTAAGACTTTTCCTAAATACATTGCTTCAGCAAAACTGCTTTGTTTGTCCACTATATTACTTTATTCATTTCTCTGTTGACACATCCCTTGACTTATCTGGTCAAAAGTCAAGTGATGTATCTGCTGCTCTCAGGGGGGAGAGAGGAGGGGCTAAGTGCACGGGAGCGAGCCTGGAGAGGGGGGGGTAGTTTACACTTTTGGGGGGGAAGGGGCCACCGATACAGACGCGGCATCCGCTGTAATAGAGAGGCAGATGCCGGGGAGTGTAGACACCGGCACAGGTGCCTGCAACATCGCTACGCTCCTGCCCTGCATAAAGCCAGCAGCGGCAGGAGCGATGCTGCTATTCCGTAGGGGAGGAGGGGTGGAGGAGCGGAATAGCAGCATCGCTCCTGCCGCTGCTGGCTTTATGCAGGGCAGGAGCGTAGCGATGTTGCAGGCACCTGTGGCGGCGTCTAACACTCCCCGTCATCCGCCTCTCTATTACAGCGGATGCCGGGTCTAAATTGCATTGTGAAGGCTGTACGTCCGATGCCTATCTGCATCGGGAGCGCACACGCAGGGCCAGCGGCATAGAAGGCTTTGCATATGTAACCCCGCCCAACAAAGCTGGAAGAAAGAAGAATTTACAGCATCGAAGACTGGTGAGTATACGACGTGGGAATACCCCTTTAATGGCACTCTCCTTAAGGAGTTCTCTTAGTCCCTGAAACTGGAAACATAGTGTACAATCCCTATACTTAGATACCATCATACAGCTAGTATGTTAACTCCTTCCCAAATGGAACCTGTCAGAACAACTGAGGCCCTCAAACTGCCACCAACCTGTCACCCAAAATGGTAGCTGGTTGACAATGACGTCCTCCTGTATTCTGGTCTGTGCAGAATGACATAGAATAATCATTTCAAAGCCAGAACACTGTACTGATGATCTGTAAAGAGTCATGGGGGTGGGGCCACTCCTTGGAGAAGTCACACTGATTAATTACCCATCTGGATAATGGATGTCCCATAGGCCGGGTACAACATTACAAGACACCTTCAGTGACATCTGTAATGTGTCCTTTGGAGCGAGGTGGATAAAAATGCCCCTGTAGGTAGATTGTGATGATCCACCTGATCCATGAGACCTCAGTCAAGCCAGGAGAGTGACTAGTCATGAGCAGGATTTTGAGTGATTCGGAGACTTTGCCCATAGACTAAACATAAGTAAAGGGGTTTTGTTTGGGTGTGAGCTAGCACTATATTATCCATGTAGACAGAACTCATTAGATGTTACGTATAGAAGAGATGGGCTTATATTGATCAGTGGAAACACGAATAGCTGTTATGTATGGAGGTAATGCTGTAATATATGGGATGTATACAATATATAGCAGTGCTAGTGATCTGAATGGAAAAGGCTGTATCAGTAACATGTGGGAGATTAGTAGCAGCCTTTATGGGAGAAGAAATTACAGTAGCTTGCAGCTGAGGAATAATATCAGTATAAGGAGCTTCTAGTAGTGATATGTAGTGTAATAAACTTGTTGTAGGATATATAACTAGATGGCCCTATCTTCACTGCTAAAATACCAGTTTAGGAAGAGACGTAACAATTGGGGAACGCCCAAAGGACACTATGAAGCACAGAGTGTAGAGGATTACGGCTAGAGATGAGCGAATCAAAGCTAACAAAGCTGAATTTGATCCAAAATATTTCAGGAAATATTCAATTTGCATCAAATCCGGATTTCCTCACACTTTGTGGTAACAAATCGCACAGCTCCGACCAGAGGTTTTAACACCTTGGATGCCATGGTCAAACATGACATGCTACTTATCCCCCTCAGGGTCAGAACTGATGACAGAAATACAATTTGCGCTTCTGTTCATTTAAGATTTTGCTGATCTTCTAGTAAATTGAGATTTTTCTTCCATCAAAAAGTTCCTTAACTTCAGCTCCTGAAGTATAGGGTCGTTGATAGTAAATAGAGCCTTCAGGGCAGGAGAAATGGCGCAAAGGTCTCGAAAGCCTCTACATTGTATACCTTGATAGGTATTGCACCTCTATTTCCATAATGATACCCCTAATCGGCAGGACAATTCTGCCATATTGTAACTCCACCGTTTTTTAGGATTTCCTGCAAGTTCTCTTCCCAAGTTAGATCACATAATAGCTTAATAAACAGAAAAAATAAATAAAATAAAAGCTGTACAAATAGTCTACGTAAAATCTGCAAGTGCTTTCAGTTCTTTGAATGAATCCAGATTGATAAAAAGAACACAAGATCTACATTTATGACTCGGAGGTTGCTGTATCTTTAAGGTCTACTTTTTGCTATTCTTTTGGATCATTATATTAATCATAAGAATTTTATTGCCAGCTTTATCACCGTTCCTCTACAGTGTCATTATTTTTCAGGGGAAAATTCAGTAGAATAATCTGTATTGTCACAGTTTACAAGACCAGTGAGTCCCTTAAGGCTATTGGCTGTATACACGGCTCCTCCATCACTGTCATGGGGAAAGATGGGCCACTATGTTTCCCCAGCTTGGCTTTATATATTGTTTTTCTGTTTTGTTTTCCATGTGCAGATACTAATATTTTGCGGGTGTAGCCTACTTACAGATACCTTTATATCTTTTTCTTTTTTGTGTGTGTTTTTCCTATTTACCCTGTTATTTCTATTATGTGTTTCTATCAAGCTCTTTATCCTTGACAACATAATGGTGTCCTGCTGTGAATAGGCTATGATTGTGACTGGCACATTAAGGGCCTATTCACACATGGTAGAATTGTTGTCATTACAACAACTGTCCTATTTATCTTACTGAGGTTTGGAGAAATCCATGTGCTGGCAGCTGAAACAGCTCTATTCAGATGAAGCTGGGTCAGAAATCTCTACAAATCTGTAAGGTATAAATATGCCCAAACATTTCTTGTCTTGAGACCACCCATCAGTACAATAAAGGTGCAAAGGGATCTTCTAATAATAAAACCTTATAATATTCATTATTAGAAACAAGGCAAATTTTTATATTGTAGAATGAATTGAATATAGTAAAAAAAAACAAAAAACTTACGCCTGTGTCCGCCCACCAGGTCTCCGTCGTATTCCCCAGAGAAACTGGATAGGTGACGTCTTCCCGGCGGTCAGTTTTAATACCCATTTATTCCTGCATGTCTGACTTTGTGCAGTTTTTCCGCGGAGAGGCCCCGCAGACACTGGTGATTGGCTATTAAAACCCATTCAAATGAATGGGCTTTAAAACTGACCCCCAGCCGTCCCCTATCCAGTTTCCGTGGTGAATGTGATGAAGACACGGACGCAAGTGTAATCCCCCTTAGAAATCTGCAAACCTGGAGTTTGTGACTTTTTGATCACCATTTGAAACATAATTTGTTAGTTTTTACACCTCCCCCACCGGTTTCCTTAAAAGAGACATGGGTGGAGCCATCAGATTCATCAAATGTATCACCATTAGAGATGAGCGAACAGTGTTCTATCGAACACATGTTCGATCGGATATCAGGCTCTTCGATGTGTTCGATTCGAATCGAACATCACGTGGCAAACTCCAAAAAAATTTGATTCCCCTCCCACCTTCCCTGGCGCTTTTTTTGCACCAATAACAGCGCAGGGGAGGTGGGACAGGAACTACGACACCGGAGGCATTGAAAAAAATCGGAAAAAAGTCATTGGCTGTCGAAATCAGGTGACCCCCATTTTAGACGAATAGTGGATTTCAGATCCGGGTCATATGAGACTGTGAACTTTGTGACTAAGAGACAGGGATAGCTGTACAGGCAGGGATAGCTAGGGATAACCTTTATTTAGGTAGGAATGTTATTAAAAATAACTTTTTGGGGCTCTATCGGGTGTGTAATTGTGTTTTTTGTGAGATAAGCATTTTCCCATAGGAATGCATTGGCCAGCGCTGATTGGCCAGAGTTCATAATTCAGCCAATCAGCGCTGGCTCTGCTGGAGGAGGCGGAGTCTAAGATCGCTTCACACCAGTCTCCATTCTGGTCCGACCTTAGACTTCGCCTCCTCCAGCAGAGCCAGCGCTGATTGGCCGAATTATGTACTCTGGCCAATGAGCGCTGGCCAATGCATTCTATTGGCGTGATAAAGCAGAGCTGAATGTGTGTGCTGAGCTCAACTACGCCAGTGGCGTAGCTGAGAGTTCAGTGCACAGCCAGCTCTGCTATGCCGGAGATTGAACTCTCAACTACGCCGGTGGTGTAGCCAAGAGTTCAGTGCACGGCCAGCTCTGCTATGCCGGAGATTGAACTCTCAACTACGCCGGTGGCGTAGCCGAGAGTTCAGTGCACGGCCAGCTCTGCTATGCCGGAGATTGAGCAGAGTTGGCCGTGCGCTCCGGTGGTGTAGCAGAGCCGAGGGTGCAGAAGGATTCAAATGCACCTTCGGCTCTGATGTAGCAGAGCCAAGGGTGCAGAAGGATTCAAGTGCACCCTCGGCTCTGATGTTGTGTTCCGATATCAGATGTAGCAGTGTTGACAGCATCAGCACGGCTACATCTCCGGACGGAGTGTGCGCTCTAACCCTTGTGCACACACAGCTCTGCTACATCAGAGCCGAGGGTGCACTTGAACCCTTCTGCACCCTCGGCTCTGCTACACCACCGGAGCGCACGGCCAACTCTGCTCAATCTCCGGCATAGCAGAGCTGGCCGTGCACTGAACTCCCGGCTACACCACCGGCGTAGTTGAGCTCAGCACACACATTCAGCTCTACTTCATCACCCCAATAGAATGCATTGGCCAGCGCTGATTGGCCAGTTTACAGAAT
Source organism: Leptodactylus fuscus (assembly GCF_031893055.1). NCBI lineage: Eukaryota > Metazoa > Chordata > Amphibia > Anura > Leptodactylidae > Leptodactylus > Leptodactylus fuscus. The sequence continues at coordinate 67,495,996 of NC_134265.1, forward strand.
TCGGCCAATCAACGCTGGCTCTGTCGGAGGAGGCGGAGTCTAAGGTCGGACCTGAATGGAGACTGGTGTGGAGCGATCTTAGACTCCGCCTCCTCCGGCAGAGCCAGCGCTGATTGGCCGAATTCTGTAAACTGGCCAATCAGCGCTGGCCAATGCATTCCTATTGGAAAAAGTTAGCTTGTGAAAATCGCAAGCTGACAGGGATTTCCATGTAATAAAGTGACTTTTATGCCCCCAGACATGCTTCCCCTGCTGTCCCAGTGTCATTCCAGGGTGTTGGCATCATTTCCTGGGGTGTCATAGTGGACTTGGTGACCCTCCTGAGACGGATTTGGGTTTCCCCCTTAACGAGTATATGTTCCCCATAGACTATAATGGGGTTCGAAACCTGTTCGAACAGTGAGCGACTGTTCGAATCGGATTTCGAACTTCGAACATTTTGGTGTTCGCTCATCTCTAATCACCATTTCTTTTTTTTTTTTTCTTTTTTTTAAATGTAGATTATGAGCCCCATATAGGGATCACAATGTAAATTTTGTTTTCCTATCAGTATGTCTTTATAGAATGGGAGGAAATCCACACAAACACGGGGAGAACATACAAACTCCTTGCAGGGGTTGTTCCTGGCGGGATTCGAACCCAGGACTCCAGCGCCACAGGACTGCAGTGCTAACCACTGAGCCACCGTGTTGCCGCTTTGTATCACCATTTCTGGCAATTTTCTGGTATAATTGATGTTTCTAATCTTTTTGTCTGAGCTAATCTTTATATATGATACTTGTAGTATAGAAAACTGCATAGTTTTTCATTATGAAACAGGACGACGCATTGAATTATATGTGAACTTATTCTTAACCTGTCCAGATGGTTTCCAAAAAAAAAAAATGCAAAGGGAAAAACCATGAAGAACAATGGGACGTCTCCAGTAGTGTGTCAGAATCTCCGTGTTTCCAATGTTCACATTTGTTTTCTTGATTTAGGCTGTTCTTGTAAAAATAATCTATCTTCACCAGATCTTTGAAATATGTTTATATATTGGTTTCAGAGGCCGAGTATCCTGCCTGGTGTTGTCTGTAATATCGAGGGCTTGGCCATTGCACATTACCTACAGCTGGTTTTGAAAGACAATATGTGAATGCCTGGAGTGTGAAGAGTTCTTCCATGACTTGGAGTGTTTCCCATGTCATACACGTACGCTGTCCATACCCTTGTAATGGCCCCATATATTCCCTATGGTCTTTAATTTATAGCCAGCTCTTACTATATTTCCATAAATTAATATGTTTTGTAATTTATTGCATGTGCAAGGACACTATAAAATGCAGGCACCTATATAAAAGCCATACATACATAGCAGGTAATGCGATTTATAGGCTTGTGTGAAAGTCAAGACACTGCAAATACATTTAACACTTGATAGCGTTTTAATAGTGGACCATCTGATTACACTTTCTCTTGATATAATATAAAAGAGTGAAAATCTGTTTGCACTTAGAATTATAGACTTTGTTACAGGGGAAAAAAGGTGCTAAAGTGAACCCATTACATGGAAAATGCAATGTGCAGACAGAATCTTAGAGTAAGAGGAGGAATGGAGCATAATTTAGTCATTAAAGCCTATGCACAATCAGGGTTTAAGAGTCCAGTGGGCGGTCCTTAGTGATGCACAATTATACATGAAAGGTTGTTAGTCACGGTGAAGGACCTCCCACTGGACTCCTAAACCCAGACTGAACAGAGGTTTAAAGGTTGTATTAATATTTTTTTCATCCCTTTAAAATAACAAAATGTACATACTCACCTCTCAGTTCGGCTAGGAATCTTTGTTCAGATCCCTGAACTTTGTGGATGTTCTACCCACATTTGAATAGATCAAAATTCACTAAATGTGTCGATTTATCTGTTATGTACCCAGCTTAAACGTATGAATTTAGAGTAGGGGAGTAAATCCTACCCAAAAAGGGACAATAAAATATAACCTTTATTGGTAAAATTAAAACACCCAAAAGGAACAAAAAAACAAAAAAAAACCAAACAATTCCCCATTTAAAAAGAAAGGGGATTAGGCTAGGGAATATATATACTGTGTCTGTTTAAACACCTAGAAACCCCTGCTAATACAGGAAATCTAGACAAATAATTCCTTACATCAATTTCCTATTAGTCTTTTTCAAAATGCTGCACTGCTCCACTAAAGGCTCCGTTTATAGCCTATCTATTCATGCTGTTGCACACAGCACTAAACATTCGTCTGTGTACACACTTGGCTAGAGCATAGATTGCTGTTATCTTTCATTGTTTGCTCTCCTCCTTTTTGTAGCCGTTGTTAATTAGTAGCCTATCAATTCGTGCTAATGCACACAGCACTGTGTGCTGTGTACACACTTGGCCTGTGTACACACTTGGCTAGAGCAGAGATAGCTGTAATCTTTCATTAACAGCCACAGGATTTGTTAGCAGATAAACGAGTGAACCAGGTATTGTACCCTACCTAATCCCAATTGTAACACCTAGTCTGTCACCTGACGCGTTTCAGTGTCCCCATTGCATGGGACACATCATCAGAGGTATATTTTCTAACATTTCTTTATAAAACTGGAGTGTCAATTGTCTGATAAATGTTAGCCCCAGTCCCCATCAGCATTGATGTCAGCCGGGGAAGAGAGCAAACAATGAAAGATAACAGCGATCTATGCTCTAGCCAAGTGTGTACACAGACGAATGTTTAGTGCTGTGTGCAACAGCATGAATAGATAGGCTATAAACGGAGCCTTTAGTGGAGCAGTGCAGCATTTTGAAAAAGACTAATAGGAAATCGATGTAAGGAATTATTTGTCTAGATTTCCTGTATTAGCAGGGGTTTCTAGGTGTTTAAAGGGGCTCTATCAGCAAAATCATGCTGCTAGAGCCCCACATATGCGTGCATAGCCTTTAAAAAGGCTATTCAGGCACTGTAAAAGTTAAATTAAACTACCCCCCCGTTTTAAAATAATAACTTAGAAAAGAATCTTCTCTACTTATGGAACGTGCACCCTGGGCGGGCCTTCAGGGTGCGCCGTCTTCTTCTTCCCCGCCTCTTCTTCCTCTGTCGTCTTCGGGTCCCGTCCTCCTCCGGCGCTTGCTCGCGGACACTGATAAAAAAAAAAACAGCCCGGGCGCGAGCAAGCGCCGGAGGAGGACGGGACCCGAAGACGTCAGAGGAAGAAGAAGACGGCGCACCCTGAATGCCCGCCCAGGGTGCACGTTTCGTAAGTAGAGAAGATTCTAAGTTATTATTTTAAAACGGGGGGGTAGTTTAATTTAACTTTTACAGTGCCTGAATAGCCTTTTTAAAGGCTATGCACGCATATGTGGGGCTCTAGCAGCATGATTTTGCTGATAGAGCCCCTTTAAACAGACACAGTATCTATATTCCCTAGCCTAATCCCCTTTCTTTTTAAATGGGGAATTGTTTTTTGTTTGTTTGTTTTTTTTGTTTTGTTTTGTTTTTTTGTTCCTTTTGGGTGTTTTAATTTTACCAATAAAGGTTATATTTTATTGTCCCTTTTTGGGTAGGATTTACTCCCCTACTCTAAGTTCACACATTTGAATAGATCAACTGATCAGTGACTTGGGTGATGCTCCGCTTGAGCAGAACATCCCTGATCTGCCAGTGATTGGCTACATTGCTTACATGCAGGCCAAAGCTCAGGACTTAAAGGGAAACTCTACACTGGATCCTCTTTTAAATGGAGAGGTGAGTATGTATAATCTGTTTCCCCAGCCGGTCACTTGTTTGAAGACACTGCAGCACTTGGGTGAGTACTTACCAAGCACAGCACTGTATATTTGTGCAATGCTGTGCTTGGTATCTCTGATCAGCCCATTCACTTGAATGGATCAGGTCAACGATCAGGCAATGTGACCACTGAATGTGATGTCATATGGCCTGAGAAGCGGAAGTGGCGCTCCTGGAAGCCTGCTGCTGCTACAGCCAGGTGGTCCACGGTGGTATCTGGTGTCAGACCCCCAACAATTATCAGTTGATAATTTATATTAAGAGGCTGAAGTCCTGGATAACGCATTTAAGTCTCTGCAGGGGTTGACAAACTGAGTTGGAACACCCCTTTTCCCATAAAGCTATATGGATCTGCTCAGCTCCTTGTGCTCTATAACATGTCTGCAGACTTCACAGCATCTTTAATGTGACAGGTTCCCTTTAAATACTGATCTTATCACTCACTAGTATATTGCATTTATAAAAAAGTTATATACAGTATATGCTTATTAGAAGTGCTGTTGTCTCCTCAAAGAAACACCTAAAGTGTCCAACACAAGAGAGTCAGTGTCTGAAATCCAACGATTTGGGGGTGAATTTGCAAATTTACGTGCTATAGATGTGCACACAGACTGGTCCGATTCATTGGGGCTAATGTGTATGTAGTAACCTTTTCTGGTTTTCATGCAGAATCTGCTTTAGAGGTAACCTGTGACTTTCAAATTTTTGTAGAAAAAAATGTAAAAAGGCAAATTGTGGTGCAATTACATGCCAAAATTCATGTGAAAATCCCTTCATGTGAACGTGCAGAAGATAACTGTAAGGATATACTACAAAGTCTTTGTATGACAATGTCTAGTGATATTGTTTGACCTTTCAAACTTTTCTTGTTTTCAACAGAGCGCTCTCGAAGGGAAACTTAGCACATTGTTCAGACACTTGCAGGCCGCAAGACAAACACTGAGCGTTATTCTAGCCCCAGGATCAGAGCCTTCACAGCCGGCACATCATATACTGCCAACAGTGACATATTCCAGATTAATGAATCATCTGACAAGATGTGGTCAGTCCTTGGAGGATTGTTGCAGGGATTTGCTCACAATGACCCTTATTGTACCATCTGCACCTTGGGTAAATGAAGTCCTATAGTTTTTCCTTGCTGTACATTATCGGCGTCATCTACACATCTCTGCGTACTGACAAATTATCTACTTTTATTTTTTAATGTTTTCCTTCATAAAGACGTTGAATCTTAACACTTTATTGGTTGCTCTGAAACTATGGCCAATGCGAAGGTGGTAGCCAAAGGGCTCACTCTACTATTATTTAACGTCTGTTGTTCTCATCAGTCACAGGATGAGAGCAACGGACATTAAATGACATATGCAGACTGAGCCCCCTTCGTCGGATGCGCCTGTTACTCCACTACCATTAAAGAGGCCTGATGGGTCACCAAGTACAAAATGCTAAATTACATGCATCATGTGTTTCTCGCCGTGCCCTCTTTACAATTTGTTGTTTGTTGCTTTAAAATCCGTCCACCTGGAATGTTATATGTGAACTAGCTCAGATTGTCCAAGTGGGCGGTAACCTTTTATTGTCACAGAGAAAAACAAAAGCTTATCACCTACTTGGAGAATCAGAGCTAATGCCCATATAACATTCCAGGGGCCATATCTTGTGAACGGGTGGACAGATTTTAAAGCAACAAACACCAAATTGTTCAGGGGGCAAGGTGAGAATCACATGATGCATGTACTTTAGCGTTTTATACTTGGTGGAGGTCCTCTTTAATGTCTGGTGCTGTCATCCTATGACTGATGACAGCAACAAATTGTAATGATGATAGTGTGAACATACCCTAAAGGTGCAGACACATGTTGTAGCACCAGCTACATGTCTAAAGCCCTGCTCACTTAGGGTTGTCCAATAGTCACATGATGTTTCAAGTAAAGCTTCGACTTTACCCAAATATTGGGCGGCCGTTATCCACCTCTGGTGCTGTAATGTGTGTCTGCGCCCTTAGCACAGTGATACCTTACTGTAGGGAAAGGCATTATTGCATTCGCAATTATTTAGACCTTGGCATACAATACAGTGCAAAACTTTTAAGCAGGTATGAATAAACACTGTGATGTAAGATGCTTTCAAAAATAGAAGCCAAATGTGTCTCTTATCTTCCAGAAAATATATTATCTAAAGGGAGTCTATCAGCTCCAAAATGCCTCCAAAACCAATATATATATGCAGTGTATGGCCTTTTAATAGAAGTAGAAGCATACCTTTGTGCTGCAAACCAACGAAGCCTTGCAGAGATAATCATCTTTTTATGGGTATGCAAATCAAGCTCAAGTGCATAAGGGGCGGGTCCGATTTACCTATGACACAGGCAGAGGCCGAAAATGTAAGTCGCTGTGAATGGGGCACGGTTGGGCTGCAATTTTAGAGGACATTCAGAACACTTGTGACTATTTGTAGGCACTGAGGCCCCTGATGCTCTCCAGGCAGATTTGCAGATCCATATACAGGTGATTACCTTTGCATTGCTTCATTGGTTGGTGGTCACAAAGGTTTGTTCCTATTCTCATTAAAGGGGGTATCCGGTTTCTACCGTTGATGATCTATCTTTCGGTATTGCAAATCTATGGGACAGCACTGCAATACCTACACTCACCACTGCAGTTTGTAAGGTGAGCGAGCAGCACGGTTTGCGGTATGTTAACAATACGGAGAGACACACTGTCCGGGTGATCTGCTGGGGTCCTACAGATCTAATATTGATGGCCTATCTTAAGATGTTAGAAACTGGATAACCCCTTTAAAGACTACAACACAGCACTGTTATTGGTTTGAGATTCATTTCAGACCTGATAGACTCCCTTTAACTCTTTCCTTGCCTATATGTTATATAGGTTTAGCAGGGTTAAATTAAAGGTAAAAACCTGAGAACTTTTTTCTATCTGCCAATAGTCAGGCCCAGGCATCTCTATGTACTGGCTGGTGAAACCTTGTGGGAAAACATTAAGAAGTCTTAGCTGAGACCGATATACTTATTTTTTTTCTTCTCAGTAACAAACACTTCATTTCACTTTATTTTTTTCTTCAGTTTTCTAACTTTTAAACTGACTGACAGGTTTAATTTAAATATCCCTGCAGGTATCTGCCACACTTAAGAAACATTTGGGCATCTTTACAGCACATAAAGCAACATAATAAATTAATAAATTCTGTGGGGAATATTTTCCCATTTAATCTTTACGGTTATTTAGCTCAAAGCTAATTTTCATGCTCTTTTTCAACTTGAATCATAATACAGGAGGGATCTTAGGTTGCTTTGTACCTTGAAAAAAATTCCATTTTTTGAAGTATGTGTATGTTTATCAGTGCGTTATTTTGTGAATTTTTTTTTTTTATGTATTCCCCATGAATTTTAAATTGCAGATCTTGTTTAGTACTTTGATAATGGTGACTACTTTTTCTTGAGAATTTAATAACTTACCTGTAGATTTAGCAATTTTTAAAAACATTATTTTTATTATTAGCTTTTTTTCCCCTTCTATTGACCATTTAATGCCTAAGTAGATTTATTTATTTATTCACTTTTGGGTACTACTTGCCAGATCTTTTTTTTTTTTTCAGTATTCTTAGCATGCTTAGTCATTGCAAACATGTCAATCATTTATTGTTCCTCAAATACATGCAGATATATATATATATATATATATATATATATATATATATATTTTTTTTTTTTTTTTTCTTTTTTTTTGTGGACTATAGCGGAATGTGGGGGAGGGGCAGAGGAGTGGGATCACAGCAAACCCAGGGCGGAGACAGTGTCACAGTGGTGTGAACACATCCCTGCATCTCCCGTACTGTTACGGTGGACGCCAGGACTGTAAAGATGATGGTGGCCACTCTGCCGCAGAGCGGTCGCCATAGCTACGGGGTCTCCAGCGAGACAGATACAGCAGAGGCATAGAGTTAATGCCCATGATCAGAGTCCACTCTGATCGTGGACATTACTACCTATAAGTACCCCCAAAGATATTAAATCTTCCCCCGGGACCAGTGGCTTCCTTTTTTCGCTTCAGGCCAGCCACTGTGTGGTGAGATCGCAGGAGCCGACCTGTTCCTGTGACAGCTGGAGGCCTGATGAATGTAATAGAAATAAATAATAAAATAGTAAAAAAAAAGATTAATAAATAAAATAAAAGCACTATATCACCCCCTTTCCCTAGCATACATATAAAAGTAGAAAATTACTGTGAAACACATACATATCAGGTATCCCTGTGTCCAAAAATTCCCAGTCTGCAAACTTCTAAATATATTTTGCTATAGGGTGAATGTCGTGGTGGAAAAAAAAATCAAAAGTGCCGAACTGCCGGTTTCTTCACTGTTTCACCTCTGATTTGAGTAAAAAGTGATCAAAACAATAGACATTCACCAAAATGGTATAACTAAAAAGTACATACGGTCCCGCAAAAAAAGGAGCCTTATGCGTCTCCGTATCGCTGCAGGGTCATCTTTCGATGTGGCCTTTCAGCTGTTGCAAAACTACAAGTCCCACATGTTATTTATGTTATTAAATATTTTACCACATTTTTTTTCCTTAATTTCCTCCTCTAAAACCCTGGTGCGTCTTATGGTCTGGTGTGTCTTATAGTCCAAAAAATATGGTGTGTGTGTGTATATATATATATATATATATATATATATATATATATATATATATATATATATATATATATATTATATATGTGTGTGATCAGATCTTGTTCACTGTGTTAGGGTCTGGCAAAGGTTCCATGATACAAGATTTGATGGGACTGTTGTGCACTGTGAGCAGGACTATTTTTCATATGAAAATGACGGACATCTTGGCAGAGCCTGATGGGTCTTATTATAAGATAGTAGGGTCAGGTAGATGACAGTGGTGGCTGTTATGTGACAGATCTGCAGAGTAGTGTAGATTTCATTAAAAATGTAAGCCAAGATGCAGTGATCGGATCATTATCCAGTTCCTCTTGGTATTCAACAGTAGTCATGAATTAATGTCACAATTGTCTGCAGCAATTTGCAAGGATTATGTAGGAAAACAGCAGGGATGGCACGTGGATGATCCCATCCCTTCTTCATCGAGCTGCAAAAACAAAGATACAAAACAATGGATACTTGACCCAATTTAAAGAGAGTCTGTTACCAGGGCGAAGCATATTAAACCAGTAACACAGTTAGATAGGTCAGGTTCTCCTGAATGTGACCCTTTTTTCACTATGAAAATTCATGCCTCTGTTGCAGAATTTATTTTTTTTTTTCTGCAAATGAGCATTCTGGAGCATTGTTGTGCTAAATGTCTACACTGCCAAGAAACACCCTCCCTCCTCCTCCATTTTTTAAGTGACTGGACCAGGGAGCTGTACTGAAGTATTACCTGATTTCTTGTGTTCAGGCCAGCATATGCTTGTGAAATAAATTAATATCTCAGCAACGGAGGCACACATTTTCGTGATTAAAAAGGCATTGCATTCAGGTGAACCTGACTTACGCTGGGTTCACACCTGCGTTCTTGGTCTCCGTTCTGTGGTTTCCGTCTTCTGCATGCAAGAAGACGGAAACCACAGACCGGGTCCGGCCGTGAGCGGCGGTGAGCATTTTATGTTCTCTGCCGCGAAACCAGTTTTTTTAATCCGGACACAGAGTACTGCATGTCCGACTCTGTGTCCGGATTAAAAAACCCGGTTTCGCGGCGGAGAGCATAAAACGCTCACCGCCGCTCATGGCCGGACAGCTTTCTCACCCATTCAAATGAATGGGTATGAAACAGTCCTGCAGGTTTCCGTCTCCTGCTCTGTTTTATGCAGGAACCGGAAACCTGCATAACGGAGTGCCGGGCGCAGATGTGAACGAGCCCTTATCTAACTGTGTCATTGACTTATGCTTCACCCGGTGACAGACTCCCTTTAACCATATATCAATAGTATACATGTACAGTCTACATCTTGGGTGCACCCTGGTCTGCAATATCCCAAGATTCAAAATATTTCTTTCACTGCCTATTTCTATAATATAAATAGAAATATAATATTTCTTTCATTGTAGATATGACTTGAATCAAAAAGTTTACACTTTAATATCTCTGCAATTTGGCCATAAAAAGTTTTGTAATTTCCAGGATAAATGTTTTGTTTTGCAGAGGTTTCCTCCTAGCTAAGTGTTTGCGATGTTGGGATTCCATTATAATACATACTTTATTTTTATTTATTTTTTTAATGTAGATTGTGAGCCCATATAGGGGATTACAATGTACTTTTTTTTTCCTATCAGTATGTCTTTGGAGAATGGGAGGAAATCCATGCAATTATGGGGAGAACATACAAACTCCTTGCAGTTGTTGTACCTGGTGGGATTTGAACCCAGGACTCCAGTGCTGCAAGGCTACAGTACTTGCTTATTATGTTCTTTAAACCTTGCCAAATAAAATATAAGGGGAGCACAAACTTTTAACACTAACTACTGATAATTATTAGACAGCTACTGTCACACAGTTATAATGAAGAAGTCCACAACTCAGCCATCCTCATTATATATGTATGGTCCTTTATATTAGGATAATTACAACCCCCAGCAGGCAAGGATGGTACAGTCTCTTGCTGAAGCAAGTGCTGAAGCATCCTTCTAATTGATAGCAGAGCATAGAAAAAGAAAAATAGAAGAACCAACATATTTGATCTCAGCAGATGAGAAGATGGACTTTAATAATACAAGTGCAATATACATAGGAATAGCTGTTAAAGAAATGTTAAAGAAAATCAGATGAGGAGTAGAGTGATGTGATTTTTCCGAAATTCTTTTTTAAAGGAATAATTCCATTTTCTCAATACATGGTTAAATTACATGGCTGCTTCTCCTGGGAATTACAGAAACAGCCCATTTACCATTATGGGGGTTAAGGGTACAACGAGCGCATTTGACTGTCCCTATAACTTCCAACCACCTCAGAGTGGCAGAGACACGACTAGTACTATGTCACTCTAACATTTCTTGAAATATTAATATATTTAGGTGCTCAGTGAAGGTAATTATTGGGTTTGCTATATTATCCACAGTAATCTTCAAGAAAAAGCATGATGATTGAAAATTGGATGGTAGCTATAGCACACACAGGATTCCCAGGACTCTACTAAGAGCCGTACTTCTATGGTGGCCTATAAATGAATAATGAATACGTACTTCCACATCAGCCTGGAGCACAGGCCAGGGATGATCCCTTCTGTATAAATACATTTTTGTAAACACATTTGGACTGCTTTTAATAGAAATTGTAAGAGAATATTTTCATAGAAACCACACACACGTTGATGTAAGTATCCTGGTTGCACTCGTCTGTGTGAAATGTTTAGCTGTACATGGTGGTAAAAATGGGGGCACATAAGGCGAACGATAAACATTTAGCTAACGAAATTGTCAGTGCTTTGATTTCCATTCATGTTTATGACTTTGTAATTCCTCATATATTATCTGTTTATTCAGCTTGTTTCCACCTGGGTTTTATTGAAGAAGATGCTTTCTTGGTTTCCACCAGTTGACTTTATTATGTTTGTATTACAGGCAAAAATTGAGTGTTGTGTGAGCCAGGAATTTACAGTGGAGAATGTTCTTGCAGCATTGCCAGCATTTCCCAAAGGTGCTCCTCAGCAGCGGGCAAAGAGAGCGGCCGAAGCATTAGTGAAAGCCGCCAATTATTCCAGGCTAATGGCAATGCAACAGGTACCTTGAGCGTTACTTTAGCACAATGATTCAATCATCTATTCATTGTATAGTGCTCCACAATTGATCTGCTTGCTGTTATGTGTGAAGTAAAACTATTATTATAAACAGCTGCTCTGAAGTCTACGGAGCTTTCCCAGCCAGGACCAGGAAACAGCTGCTTGATTATGTTTTATTGCCTGGATAGAGGCACATGATTCAGGAAAACCAAGACCACTCAAACACTGTCGAGTGGGGCTGCCAAATCCGTTTAACACTTTCCATAGCGAAATGCCCCTCAGTCGAGACAACATTTTACAATATGGATTATCCCACAATCCAACAAGTACATTTTAATTGTATGTTACCCGTCTACCTTTATCATACTGCAGGGTCCTAGTGCGAACATGAGGTGTCTATGAAATATGAGATTGCCTATGTGTTATTATAGGAAGTATATTTTCTTAATTTTGGTCACTCACAAATTAGTCTCTGTCACGTGTGGGGCTTACAATCTAAACCCTAATTTGACCATCCTCGTGCTAACCCATACAGGCCCTTTCCCAACTGGGACTCACATTCTAAATCTTAAATTAACCATATTCACGCTTGCTCATTTTTCCTGCTTACAGGGGTCCCTGTCTCCAGTGGGGTTTACAATCTACACTTCAAATTAATCATCCCTATGCTTGCTCAGATTTCCTGTTTCCAGCTGTCCCTGTCCCCAGTAGGGCTCACAAGCTAAACCCTAAATTAAACATACTCATGCTTGCACATTTTTCCTGCTTCTAATGGTCCCTGTCCTGAGTGGAGCTCACAGTCTAAATACTACATAAAGCATCCTTACGCTTGCCCATTTTTCCTCTGTCTCCAGTGGAGCTCACAATCTAAATCCTAAATTAACCACCCTCCCTGTCCCAAGTGGGTCTTATAATCTAAATTCCAAATTAACCATCCTTACAACATTTTTCCTGCTTACAACAGTTCCTTTTCTTAGTAGAGTTCGCAATCGAAATCCTAAATTACCCCCCTCGCTATCCAGAGTGGCTCACAATCTAAATTTCAAATTACGATTTTCATGCTTGCCAATTTTTCTGCTTCCAGTGGTCTCTGTCTCCAGTGTGGCTCACAATCTAATTCCAAACGAACCATCCTCACACTTGCCCATTTTTCCTGCTTTCAATGGTCCCTGTCCTGAGCGGAGCTCACAGTCTAAATCCTAAACGAACCATCCTCACAGTTGCGCATTTTTCCTGCTTCCAAAGGTCTCTGTCCCCAGTAAGGCTCGCAATCTAAATCCTAAATCAACCATCCTCCCTATTTCCAGTATTGCTTACAATCTAAATTCCGAATGAACCATCCTCACGCTTGACCCATTTTCCTGCTTCCAACACATCAACTTTACAAATTAACTGTTCAAGTTCTGCCTAATATTTCTCACCCCTGGATAGGCACCATTGTAACAAGATAATAAATGTTATTTATGTCACCTGTCAGTGGTTTTTAATGTTATGGCTGATCGGTGTTCTTACCCAAAGCTAAAATATCCCCAGTTTCTAAGAGTTACTTGTTAAAACAGAGCCTTGGCATCTCTCCTCTATCACTGCAGTGCTGGATCACATCGATCCCATTAAAATTGTTCTTTTTACTGTTAGAAAAATTGTCCCTTTCCAAAAATCACATAGAAATATCCATTATATTTACAGCTACTTTTTCTTCCTGGGCTTTTCTTTGATGTTTGCAGTTCTTTAACTGATTTGTGTATATTTTGCAGTAATATTTATTTTCTATAATCTTCCCTAGCCAGACATTGCTATTTGTCAGATCGCCTGGTAAACATTTGGATTGCAGACCTTATTGCACTCGCTGTCACTAAGATGAAAATGTGACAGATATTTATATGTGGAAAAAATGTAATTTTTCCTCCACTCTGCAGGTGTTTGTTTTAGAGGCAAGAATACATAGAGCACAGTGGAATCATTCCACATCTATTTTTTGCTGACAACAGGGAAGCAGGACCCAGCTGTGCTTATGAATCTTTTTGAAAATAAATACTGTCACACTGCCATGACTCAAAACCCCTTTGTCTGAAGAATTATACCCACACGTTTCAGTCTCTCTCTTTTTCCATTTACAGAAGGTACCTTGGATTTGAAAGTTATTTTATCTTATATTATTTACATTAAAATACGGCTTCCTACCGTACACATCCCGCTATTTTTTTAGGGAGAATTTTAATAATTCTTTATGATCTTTAAAAGTAAACATTTTCTGTGCTATATAGATTGTTTTTTGCTGCCATCAGTTTACTTTTTACATTTTAGTTGTCAGTTAGACATGACATAAAAATGTGATTTTTACCCCAGTATTCTGTATCCTGAATTTCAGGAAAAAAAAGCCAACTAACTAACCAGCTTAGGTCCATAGAAAATAGCAGCCCCCTAAAGATGTGTACTTCTATATCTTTCCTCTTGGCTGATCATATGTGAAGCATGAGATGACCAGTTTAAAAAACAAACAAACCATGATTTAGAAATTTGGTCTAATTTCTATGTGTCTTTGTGTGGTCATTTAGTTGTACAATAAATTCTATCCTGTCCAGGTTTTTGCTAGCATAAGTATTATGTTTGTTTCATGAGAATTAAGAGTGGCCAGTACAGGAGAAATGTAGTATTACAGAACAGCTATTCAAGGGAATTGCCTTCTATTAAATATAGCTCAGGTCAATAATCTAAGTCAGGTATCAGCAACTTTTAGCACTCCAGCTGCTGTGAAACTACATCTCCCAGCAAAGTATGTATGCATTCTAGAAGTTGGAGTTTCACAACAGTTGGAGTGCTGAAGGTTGCTGATACCTGACTTAGGTTATTGTGAGCACCCCTTAATCCTTAGTTGGTCTACGCTTTGCTATGCCCCATAATTAGTCACTTCCAGGATTGTACTGTACAGCGAGAGGCTAAGACATGATCTTTGATTCAGACTACTTGTGTGACAGTTAATTCAGGGGGCGTTCACACTTGCACTCGGTGTTCGCCCTTTGCAATTCTGCCGGGTTTCCGTCCCCAGCCTTGAGAAACTGGAGAGGGGACATCTTCCCGGCGGTAAGCTTTAAAACCCATTCATTTGAATGGGTTTTTAAAGGTAAGTGCCGGTGTCCGCCTGTGGCCTCTCCGCGGGGAAACTGCTTTTTTGTCCGGACACAAAGTTGGACATGCAGCACTTTGTGTCCGGCTCAAAAAAAAGCGTTTTCTCCATGGAGAGGCCACAGGCGGACACCGCAGTTACCTTTAAAAACCCATTCAAATGAATGGGTTTTAAAGCAGACCGCCGGGAAGACGTTCCCTCTCCAGTTTCTTGGGTTTGAGGACTGAAACCTGATGGAATGGTACAGGGCAGACACCGGGCGCAAGTGTGAACGCTTCCTCACCTGTATAAGTCTTAAAAATATGTACTTAGCTCGAGCATCATGTAGCCATTTACTGTACTTCCACAGACAATGGCGGAAATTTACTAAACAATGTGCCAGAAATCTGGCATAAGTTACAACAAAAAAACTGTCGGACATGACTCTTGACACGTTTTTGAAGTGGTTTAGACACTCTTTAGACACATTTACGTCGTATATGGTGTATCTTCATGGAAAAGAAGCATAGGTCTTGTTTATGCTCCATCACTATATATTTTTGTTGTATTCTAAGCCTTCTGGTTGGTAGTGCTAAAATATGCCGGATGTATCGAACAGCATTAGACACTTGGATAAATCCGGCACCATTTAAGACGGTCTAATCTTAGTTTGCACTGTCTAAAACTTTCACAGTATTAGTAAATCTGCCTCAATGTGTTCTTTTCTTATGCTTCACCTTCTGAAAACTTATAACCACTCCTGCTCTTGAATAATTCACAAATGCAGCCCTATGGCTTCCTATTACCCCAAACCTTTAGCAACAACTATCCCAAATTCAGAGATCACATCATTTATCCATTAAGATTCGTACTTAACACTTTGATAGTCGTTGAAGTTTTGACATTCACATTCTTATACATTCCTATACCAACCATGTTAACAATATCAGTATAGTAACCTTATTGTACAAAATGTCTTACTGGCCATAATAAACTGCCTACTACCGGTATAGAACACTATGCTATATGTTGTCTCCATGTATATAAAATATAAGACGTGCACAGGTAAGAGGCCATGTTAATGGTGGATCAGATATTTATGAGAGGAGCATATTGGAAACCAGTGATTTCTTCACCATATATTTCCAGTTTCCTTAGAATATATAATAATGGTACCAAATTGTTTAAAACACTATAATAAAGTTTCCAAAACCTCTATCCTTATGTGTAATAAGGCGTCATTATCTTAGTTTGTGACCTTTTACTTTCTAGATTCACGCCCTGGAAGCTGAGCTTGATTTCCACCGGGGTATCTACAACCTGCAAGTCCAGTACACACAAGCGCTTTTCCAAGGGATAAAACAAGCCTATCATAACTTTCAAGAAAATGTTGTGGCAGTTGTTTGTTCTCCACTGAAAGGTTAGTGAGACGTAAAAATAACATTTGCACATTCTAGGAACACATTTCAAGATAACACGGTCAGTGTTAATAGTTTTACCCTTTAGAGAGAACTCCATCATTGTAATTTAGTGTTATTACAGTGACAGTCGCACAATGCACTTCAGTAGGATGGCAGTTTCTGTAAACACTTTGTGACATTAAATTTTGACATTTTTAGATATGTTTTTCTTTGAAAAAGTAATTTTTATGTGTTTTGGATATAATTTTATGCCTCAGTACAGGTAATTTCCTTTAATCCGTTATCTGTTGCAGTCCTGATATTATAATAGTTTTACACTTGATGTGACAGTATTTGTTATAGTAGTAAGCTTTAGGGCTGATACCGTCTGGTGTTTTCTCTATAGCTTCTTCTATAGGACTTCAAAACACCAGACTTAAAAAACGCATATACTAAATGAAGCATTCCACAAAAAATTTAAGTAAAAATAGCAAATAAACATATTAGGTATTTTTAGGCCGGGTTCACACGGAGTGTTCTGGCTCGTCATTTGGTACGTAGACGTGGGAGCCGGTACCGTACACGCGGCGCTATGTTGCGGCCGCCGCAAAATCACGGCAGCAAAATTGAAAACAATGGGAGCATATACGGCCCGCAAATCCTCCCGTGGCGTCTACGTACCAAATGACGAGCCAGAACACTCCGTGTGAACCCGGCCTTACAGGTGCAAACAAGATGAGTTTTGGGGTAACTGAAGAGAATTGGAGTTTCTTGAATGTTTTCACTTGTAAAAGACATATCCAGTAATCACAATATCTTTTGGATTAGGCTTTAGATCAGTTTCCTAATACTATATATAACAGTAGGTTTTCCAGACGTGTATCTGTCTACCAACGTGCTTCAGAATTTGGGGGTTAATGCAATTACTGTATACACCAAAGCAAGGTAACAAAGAGTGTACCTTGTCACTGACAGATGAGCTCTCAGTTGATCAAAGTAGGTGCCAAGAACCTCCTTGGTCATAGAAGTAACGCTCTTTGTGCTAGCAGAGCGCTGCTGTATATGTAAGCCACGGCCATGTATGCACCTGTATATTTAATCCACATTGCTTGGCAATTCTGACTAATGTTTGCTGCATCGAGCAACATGGACCTAGCGCCAGGTTTGCTTTAAACCTTTACATCCACAAGTAGATTCTCCTAACTTTGGGTTTGAAAGAATTGGCCAAATTAAAGGGGTGTCCAGTTACATCAAATAAATGTTATTGTTTGGAGACTGAAGAATTTTGCAATTTTACGATTTTTGTTCCATGACTGTAACAAACCATGCACATGTGTGTCCGTCACATGACCATGGACTGTATATCCCACAATGATGGACTGATTTTTATCCACTGGAAGTAAGCAGAATGAATGACAGCAAGCAGAAACCTTGAAAACCGCAAGGAATTGAAGCAGAAAGAATATTGGAAATATGTATAATTTTTCTGTGTAGAAAGAGTGACCTTTATTTGCTGAAATTGGACAACTTTAAGTACTTAGAAGCAGGGGTGAACTTACCCCTTTCGCCGCCTGAGGTGAACTACAGAAAGCCGCCCCCCCCCCCCCCCCGGGAGGAGGGGGCAGAGCAGAGGGGGCGTGGCGGAGTGAGGGGGCATGGCGATGTGAAGGGGGCGGGGCTTAGCGCCGTTCGCAGGCAGAAAGCAGGCACGGAGAGGACCTGCTCTCTGCCTGAGCGTGAGGGGAGGCTGCTGGAGCAGCGCTGCTCCAGTGGCCTCCCCAAACCACCGCTCGGTGATGCTAAGCCAGTCCAGGACAGCTTGTCCTGGACTGGCTTAGGTAAGCAAAAATGGCGCCCTCCCTGGGGCCCTGGCATAGCGCCGCCTGAAGCGGTCGCTTCAGGTCGCCTCATGGGAGGTGCGGCGCTGCTTAGAAGTGTACTGGTACTAAATAGAAAATGTTCAGCATCCTGCTTCCTTACCTTCTGCTTTCTGATTTTTACAGATGTCCTTTCCTCCTATGCCGACCTTAAAGCAGAAGCCTCTGAAACGTCTTTGAGAAATTTCTTCACAATTTTTAAGAACAATGCAGAACAGATTCAAGATGCTGTTGACACCTTAACTCCATCAGCGGCACAGCAACATGATGGTAAAAACTGAACATGCTTCAATTTCCATGTCCCACCAGCAACACAGCACGTACAGATCCTTGTACTGTTCACTTTTTCTTTTTTTTTTTTTACAGCTTTAACATTCTATTAATATTATAAATGTGAAATGTTTGTGGGTTTGTGACTTTGGATGTTTGGCGGTCAATCACGCAAAACCCGCTCCACCGATTTGGCTGAAATTTTCCACAAACAAGGTTAATACACACGATTGCGCAATAGACTACTTTTGAACACAATAACCCACATACGTTTTCCACACAAACCCCACAAAAAACAAACTGACATCACCATCTCTGCAATCTCGCACACTTTGGACCATAGCAAGCCCCTAAATTTCACATTACCCTCTACAGCCTAGCCCCTAACCCCACACACTCACATTCACATATACTTTCCCACTTTCACCCTCACCTTCACCATCCTGCAGGAGCCTACCTCTCTCACTCTCCGGACCATCCATGTTACCGCCCACCACACTACTCCACTAGCTTCACAGGAGCATGCGCACTTTGCACACATAAACAATGTGTTACTAGCACGCCACCATTTTGCACTTCCACCTTAGGCCGCAGCACACGAAATCCTGCCTTCAGCCCGCAACAATACCTGACGCCGCTATCACCTCCCTGCTGTTTCCTCTGCACGATCCATCCACCAGCTCGACACTGGTAAGTTCACGTACACTATAGCCCTTCCCTTACACAATCGCGCATACACTGCGCTACACCCGTCATGTCTCCGGGTCCTGCCAACTTTGCGTCCTCTGCCACCTTCTCTTACCTGTCCCGCGCCTCCCGTCTGTCCCTCGCTGCACGGAGGCATCCTCCTCCTCATCTCCCCGCGCCTACACTGGGCTAGGCTGCCGCCGCGAAGGTTCCTATAGCAGCCGCTAGCTCTCCCACGCACCTCCCACACAGCTCAGCATGTCCAGGCTGCTGCAGGCTATGCTACGTAGCCTGCAATAGCACTGGAACGATTATGCAATACATAGGAATACATTACGATTGCAATGCATTGCATTGTTCAGGACACCCCCTGCTGGTGTACAACGATATTGTTTTGCAAGCTGCTGGATGCAGCCTGCAAACCTCATTAGCATTAAAATAAAAATAAATAATAATAATAATAAAAAAAACAATACTGTGAAACACACACATTACCTATCCCTGCCTCCGAAATCCCCCACTCTACTAACTGAACTAAACATTACGCCTGCATACACTCACACTATTAGGCAATGCATTGCAATACATTACTATTGCAATGCATTGCATTATTCAGCGCACCCCCTGCTCTCCTTTACACCCACTAAACGCCCATGTATTTGCTGAAAATACACGTCTACAAATACACGTGTAAGGGTCCATTCACACGGTGTAACGCAGCGCTCATTTGTTGCTTATTTTTACGCCGTGCTGCATTACAGGAGCGTTTGCGCCGCACTATTTACGGTGCACATTTACGGTCGCGTGTACGCGGCGTTAACGCCGCGTAAACCCGATCGTAAAATTTCACCCACTCGATTTACACACTTCTGCAATTACCGCAGACGAAGTCGTGGGTAGCAGCTAGTTTACTATAAAGGTGAAATCCAGACAAAATAATTTTCTGTTACATTATTGAAGATAACTTTGGAAAGTCTGTCGTCTCGAGGCCCATCGGCACCACTAAGTGGGTTTGTTACATCTTGTTCTGTTGTCTGATACAACATTCTAAGCAGAGTGCAAAGCTTTCATTGACCTTTTATGTGAAATGTATGGTCAGATTTCTATTAATGGAAATCTCTGTGCAGTGACCAAAAGGCTTCAGATCTGTGTAACCCTTTTATTCCAAAATAATAGATTTCACCAACCTGGTCTCTTGCATGTAATGTAAACCCCTGAAAACAATCCACCGCACATGGATGGTGTAGATGTGTTTTAACAATATTTTGCAATATTGCAATATTTTGCTGAGTCTACTGCATGGGCTGCACTTGGTGGCTATGTTATACTGCTGACAACCACTTCTAACAGTTGCAATCCGTCAGAATCCAAATTGCATTTGTCCACCCTCTTAGATACCCCTAGGAATAGTGAGCGTTACAAATAAAAGAGTATACAAAGTAAGGAGGGTTCTTTATTGCTCAACAACACTGTTACATCATAGCAGGATGTTGTTCGGCTGTTATGGCAGTTGGGAGTCTATTGAAGGTTTCCAGGCCACCATACGTTCAGTTTTATTACTCCCTACCATGTGCAAATAATAATAATACATAATAAGAAACTTTATTTATATAGCGCTAACATATTCCGTTGCACTTTACAAATCAGAGGACACAGGAACAGACAATATGAGACATTACAACGTGACAAAGAAATAAACATAGCAAACAATAGGAGTGAGGACCCTGCTCACAAGAGCTTACACTCTATGAGGAGGTAGGGGACACAAGAGGTCAGAGGGCTTGTTTGCTGCAATGGTCCAGCCATCTTTTAATAGAAAAGGTTATGTAACCAGCCAGTATCTGTGAATAAACAGATACTAAGTGCAAGGAGTGCAGTGTAACTTCTAGATGGAGAGGACAGGATCTGAGGAACAGAGGAGGAAGGATAAAAGGTGTTATTGTTCTCCACCTCTGCACAGTACACTGCGATCAGGTCACGTGATAAGTCTGGCTATACAGATGTGATTTTAGGGCAGTTTTGAAGCTGCTGTAGTTGGGGATTAATCAGATTGTCTGGGGTAAAGCGTTCCAGAGCACTGGTGCAGCTCGAGAAGTCTTGGAGACGGGAGTGAGAAGTTCGGATAACAGAGTCTAAGGTCATTGGCAGACCGGAGAGGACGATTAGGGCGGTAGACAGTGACGAGAGAGGAGATATAGGGGGGTGCAGCATTATAGATGGATTTGTGGGTCAGAGTGGTAATTTTATATTGTATTCTGTGATGGATGGGCAACCAATACATCGACTGACACAAGGTAGATGCGTCTGTGTGCCAGTTTGACAGAAAGATGAGTTTGACAGCTTCATTCAGGACAGATTATAGTGAGGAGAGTTTAGTAAGAGGAAACCCAATTAGAAAAGAATTGCCATAGTGAAGACGACAGAGAATCAGAGTGACAGTGAGGGGTTTTGGCAAAAGTTTTGAAGTGTCTGATTATATGAGGTAAAGGTGAGATGTGTAGCGTATAAAAGAACATAAGTAAACTGACAATACTGTGATACAGAACTACTGCAAATTATTGTATGATTGATGAAATGCTTTTATGTTCAAACCTTATAGGGGACCTAAAAGAAAACACTCTCAGTCTTTTCATTAGATTCCCCTTTACCGCTAAGACCCCATGTAGTGGGCAACAGCATTAAAGTTCTGCGGGAAAAATCACGGCAGCAACGCATCATAGTTTTTCTCTCAGTGCTTTTCACAGAAAGTTTCCTTTACGGACTTTTTGCTTCAACTATACCTTTAGGGAAACCGCTGGCATATCCGTAGGTATGAATGACATGCTCGATTTTCAAAACTGCCTTCATTGCTATTGAACTCTGAGAAACTGATATTGCCATTTAGGTCTTTGGAGAAACCCGCAACACCCTTGTTTCTCCAAAGAGTTCTTGTGTATAATGACAAAAAGGGTGATATCTTGGCAAAGGAGGCATTGAGCCACAAGTGGACTACACTGGTTCAGATGACTCTAGCCAATCTATTTGGCTTGGTGTTCTGAGTTCCAGCGACTGACAAAATTTAATGTGTTTGTTTAATAACTTTACCTTTGACTCCTTCCCGCTGCAGCAATTTTTGTTTATTCCTCACCTTCCAAACACCATAATTTTTTTAATTTTTGTGTCCACATAGCCACATGAGGGCTTAATGTTTGCAGATTGTACTTTGTATTTATTAATTTTATATTTTGGTCTATGTAATCTTAGATTATTATTTTTTTCTACCTTTTAACAAACATTTGTCGAATTTGTAAAAATGATTTTATTTTTAACCCTCATCATTCCAGCATGCAGTGATGAATGTCTACCGTGTGAAAATGAAGGCCTTTAGTGAATAAACTTGAAGGACTAAAGCTGGACATTAGCAGGAGAATACAGGAGTTTATCTGCAGGGCTTTGGCAGATTCAGCTAATTTTGGTGAAATCTGCCAAGAATATGATATGTGTGTGCTGGTCATATACATAAAATTACCATCATTTACTCCTAAAATATGCAAAATCTGTGACTGAGCTGCAGATAAATATCTCCTGTGTAGGGTCAACTTAAGGGTGGAGAAGGTCATTTTGACAACCCTGTCTGAGACTCCAAGAGAGCTTTATCTGATATTACTTGGCTATAACACCCTTTTAGATATGCCTACAAGTAGGATTTCCTTACATCACAATATATGACTAACACTCTGTAGAAATCTGACTTTTATTTTTAGTTACTAGTGTGAATTTTATTTTGCTTGTACTATATTTGGCTTAATCCCGTTCCTTTTTCTAATTCTGTTGTATATTTGTCTTTTTTCCTGAAGGCGAAGAGGCATTTTCTAAACTTGGCCGAGAATTCTTCACTTCTTTGGACAATTCACTAAAAAACTGTAAAGAAGAACGAGATTGCTCCATTTTTGAAATAGAAAAATTAAGACAAGAATTGAATCATGCATTAGATACCATTAAAACCTTGAAGATGGAAAGAAGGCATAAGGGAAATTCTTCCAATGACCAGTCTTCAAAATCTGAAGGCGATAGCGCAGATGGAAAATCAAAGACTTCAGTCGATCACACGCGGGAAATTACAGATATGACGTCCCAACTCTTTGCTTACGGTAGAAGAAACTCTATTACATCCCCTGATAAAGAGAAAGAAGTTCCAGAAAGCCAACCTCAGCAAAATCAAAGCTCTAGTAGAGTCCATCATAGAAGCAAAAGCCTCCAGAGAAGTAAAAGTGTTCGGATGCGGCCTTCTTGGCAGGTCTAATGAAGTCGGTTAATGAAAGCGAAAATATTTGATCATTTTGAGTGCGTTTTAGTAATTTTAATATTTTCTAAACTGTAAAAAGTGAACCTCACTTCAAGCAGTGTTGATCCATTATAGTGACACATGGTTGGCCCTCTTAAACTGATTTGTGAGCAGATTTTCAATTAGCATTTATACCATATAACTATGGCCTCCGATACCCATGATCCTGAAAGGGATTTAAAGTTAAACATCTTTGCAAATATCAGTGATTAAATTTTTTTTAAAACACTTTAGAATATTTTCTCTAAGCTTCTTAGTGGTGACAGTCTATTCTCTTGACCATTTACCATTGGATATCACTATGAATGTAGGAACCACTAAGATTGTTAGTGGTTCCTACATAGATTGAGAAAATCTTTAAAATGCAGCAAAATTTTTGATCACTGATTTTTGCAAAAATGATTAACTTTTAATTGTCTGCAAATTTAAATATGGCTTTGGTTATTTAATAAGAAACCACGTTTAACCAGACTTTGAACATAAAATGAAAAAAAAAAATACATGGGGGGCAATTGTCACGCGGTTATATTCTTCTAATTCTTCCCCTGGCTAATTTTCGCTGAGTGCTGAAGATTTATCATGTGTTGCACTTATTTAGAAGGCTTTTTCCCAAGATTCATGCTTTCGTAATGACAAAAGTTGGTTTGGTTGGTAACTGTACTCCAGTATATGGATAGCAAAGAAAACAAAATTGTCTAACAGAAGTGGAATCACAGTTTCCTTGATGAGAATTTACACAAGATTTAGTATAAAAAAACACCTAAAAAGGGGGGTACACGACTAAAATGTGATAAAAAAAGGTGTAAATAATAAATTCCCCCAATTGTTTTCATTAACTGTAAGGGCGGGTTCACACCTGCACCCGGTCTCCAGTTTAGTCAAACCGGTCGGTTTCCGTCTTCTGCCCCACAAACGGGACAGAAACTCGGCGGTCAGTTTTCAAACCCAATCACTTGAATGGGTTTTCAAAGATGACCGCCCGTGTAAAGTCCTATGTGTGCGGCTAAAAAAAACGGTTTCCTCGCGGACAGGCAGAAGACGCTCACGGGCGGTCGCCTTTGCAAACTCATTCAAGTGAATGGGTTTGAAAACTGACCGCCGGGTTTCCGTCCCCTGTTCGTGGGGCAGAAGACGGAAACCGTCTGGTTTGGTTAAACCAGAAACTGGGCACAGATTTGAACTCGCCCAAAGAAAATAAAATCACTTGTATGTCTGATATTACTAAGTGTCTCTTTGGTGCTCAATATTGCCAAATATTGGTAAATCGAATATTTTAGCGTTAGATATTTACATTTGTTAGCATAAACTGTTTCTTTTCAATCCTTCTTTCTCTGTGAATAATTTAGTACTAATTTAATGCTCCTATTTATACCTCTTTATATTTTTTATTAATTGATAATATTACCGTATATGTCTCCTTTTGCACTGGCTTTTTTTGAAGCATTATTCTTGTCTATGGTACAGCTTATGGATTTGTGTTATTTTGGGCATTTCTTTATCTGTATTTGTGTGCCTACAAGTACTTTATTATTTTTAGTTTACGCTTTTGCTTCTAGTTTGAACTCTTGCCTAGAAGCCAGAGATGCGGACAACACACTGGGCACCACGCTTCCTCAGACAACCAGTACAATGCCTGAGGACTCTCATCAAGGGCTTGTATTGTGATTGATAAGACCCATGTGTGAGATGGGAATTGGGCTGTTGCTTCCTTAACCCTGTGAGCTACCTACAGATCTCTATGTCTGTTCAGGCTGGAGATTGCATTTAAAGTAAAACTTTACAAACGTAGAAGGAGACTCTTAACATTTCTGTAATTTTGTAACTTCCATAAAGTCCTTCATTTTCAAATATTAATATTTCAACTTGTTTCTAACCTCAAACTGTGGATAAGCCTACCTCATACTAATGATCCGACTAGTGTCCAGTATATATGGGAAACGCAGTCTTCGAGTTCCCAGCTCCTGTATCACTGTGCCTCATTGTAAGTATTCTCTCTTCAAGTAAGACACAATAAATCTGTAAATCGAGAGTCTAAAAAGAAGATATGAGAATGTATGGTTTGAATGTACAGTATGTATGTATAATGGGAAGTCCTTTATATACGGAACACTTCCGTGATCAAGAACATAGCAGTTCATTTACTTGGTACCTTTTACTTTGTCTGACCAACATCCCAGACTTGTTACATGTGGACCGCGTTGTAGGTTCATGTAAACTGACCTGTGTTTTCCTTATTACAAATATCTTAATATGTGGGGGCCACACGGTGGCTCAGTGGTTAGCACTGCAGCCTTGCAGCACTGGGTCTAGGTGTTCAAATCCCACCAAGGGCAAAAAAACATCTGCAAGGAGTTTGTATGTTCTCCCCGTGTTTGCATGGATTTCCATCCCATATTCCAAAGACATACTGACAGGGAAAAATACATTGTGAGCTCTATGTGGGCTTACAATCTACATTTAAAAAAAAAAAAATAAATTATATATATATATATATATATATATATATATATATATATATATATATATCAATATGTAATTGAGTTGACATTTGATTAATTTTACTTTTATGACTATGTCAACTTTAAAGGGAGTGTGTCACCACAACCCATCATAGAAATCCAGCCCCGCAGATAGATAAGTTAGGGTCACCCTAATCAAACTTGTATCTCATACCATTTGCAACAATGACAACGCCCTTGTTCCTACATAGAGCTCATTTGCATACTGACAAAAATAATGATATTGTGGCGGAAACAGAGGCATCGATTCACAAGGGAAAAACTCCTTTCAATTCAGGTGACCATAACCTATGTATCTGCAGGGTTGGGTTGATGTCCTACGCTCTGTTGATAGACTCCCTTTAAGTCAAGGTTAACCGCCACACTCTACCCTCTTCCTGTAAATACCTCAAAGGGGGCATATTGCCGAATTATATCGCTCCCATGTGAATGAATTATATATAGGATAAGTTGTATGATTGAGACAGTTAATCAGAATGTTATCAATGTATTGTTCTCCACTGGGTATGGCATACATGTCTAATAAATGTGGGTTCCAGAGGGCCCCTGATGCCCAGGCCTGCCTGGTGATGAGGCCACTGTGAATAGAGAGGTGGTCATGTCTTCTCAGCTTTCTCCGCATTTCTGGAATTTGTCAACAGCCAGGCTCACTTACATCTGTCAGACATTTATGGAAGATGCTGTGGATATATATATATATATAAGACTATACCTATAACTTCATAGGTGAGTTAAGGAAAACTGTGGGTTTGGAGTACTGGGTCAGTAAATCATACTAAAGATATAGCGTGAATTTAATTTGTGCAGAATTCTAGATCTCAAGATAAAATGGTGTAGAAAATTCAATGACACTGTGTTTGGAGGGCACTAAAAATCATTCATGGAAAAATATTGTAACTGAAATTACTGCAATGTTTTCTAAACTTGACAATTATTTTATTTATAGTTTAATGATTAATAAATGTATTTATCAAATAATTGCTTGGTATAATTTATTTGTTATTTATATATACAATTATATTGTTATTATATTTTGTTCAGTGGCGTAACTAGGAATGGCGGCACCCCGTGGCGAACTTTTGAATATGCCCCCCGACACCAAAGACCTCAACTGACCCCCTCCTATGCATTCCTGCGCACTCTATTATGCCTCATAGTGGCCCCTGCACACAGTATTATGTCCCTTAGTGGCCCCTGCACACAGTATTATGTCCCTCAGTGGCCTCTGCACACAGTATTATCCGCCATAGTGACCCCTCCACACAGTATTATCCCCCATAGTGGCCCCTGCACACAGTATTGTACCCCATAGTGGCTCCTGCACTCAGTGTTATCCCCCATAGTGGACACCCATAAACAATTATTATACTCTGGGGTCTTATCAGACCCAAGAGTATAATAATCGGAGACCCAGAGGGAGAAAAACATAAAAAAAACTCTGTCGCTCACCTATCTCCCGGCTCCTACGCTGTCGGCCTCTGCCGCCGCTGTAGTCCATCTTCAATGACGTCAGACGTCACATGACCCGGGACGCAGGCCCGGGTCATGAGATGTCAGACAACTAGGCCTAAAGCCTGCCTGGATCGTGGAGAGGTAAGTAACAGTGTTTTTTATGTTTCTTACCTCTCCCGGGCCTCCGATCATTATACTCGAGGGTCTGAAAAGACCCCCATGTATAATGATAGTGTTTGTGGGGCCCGCGATGTCACTTACCGATCCCGGCCCTGCTAGGAGTAACTCCAGCCAGTAACGGCCTATTAAGAAAAAATAAAAAAACGCAGTGGTAGCGGCTGTCACCAGGCCCCTAATGTCCCGGGCCCTGTGGCAGCTGCCTCTGCTGCTATGGCGGTAGTTACGCCACTGGTTTTGGTTTTTTTTCTCTGTGTGGCATCCATAAAAAAAAAAAATGGACAGCACAGAAGTCATGAGCAATACATCTTCAGATAGAGCCCTCCATAATAATTGACCTCATTGTAGTCATTACTCTTATGTGCCCGCTCCACTCAATTTTATTCCACTACTGTTAATGTAGTGTCTTAAAGGGGTTTTCCCAGGAACATTACCATATTTAAATTTGTAGACCCGTTTTTGCAAAATATAAATAAAAAGAAAATTTGTAGAGGAGGGGGGTATGGCCAACTTTTCATAAGCAGATGCATGAATAAGAGCTCCAGCTACACCATTTCACCAATTATTCTGCTGAAACCACCACCAACATACCACCACCAGAGCAAAGCTGTCATAAACCATAACATGCAGTCTTAATGCTGCAGAAAAGCTTAAAGAATTTGCGATCTCTACTTTCCAAAATGGCACCAGTTTTCCAGCTCAACTGGAACCTGAGCCATTTGAGGTCTTACCTTCACACAGTTATCTGATCGCCTCCCCACAGCTATGCAGGACTCCACATTCTCACTTACCAGTGAGATAGAGGAGGTGAAAGTAGATCTGGACCTCCTGCGTCAATACTTTCAGTAACCTGAGTTGACCAAGATAACCTGTTTTTTCAAGGATGCTGGGGAAGGTGATTGCCTACATGAGAAGAAGAAGAGACAAACCTTCTTTATGAACCAAAAATACTTTAAACAAGTAAACCAGTCCATTAGTCTCCTAGCGCACTTCAACCACCTAAATAATACCTCTCCCGCCATTTTAGCTGCGTAATCAGGAGTTACTCTATGACAAGTCTGGGTTTTTTTTATCACGTCACCCATTTCTACCAAGATTCGAAAACTCCCATTTAATGGTTTGGAACACCCTAAATCAGGGGTCTCAAACTCAACTTACCCGGGGGCTGCTGAAGGTAGAGTCTGGGCTGCATCAGTTTTTCCCAATTTTTTTTTCTAAAAGTCGCCATATTCTGACAGCCGTAACTTTTTTATACGTCCATGTACGGGGATGCATAGGGCGTCTTTTTTGTGGGGCTGGGTGTACTTTTTAGTTCTACCATTTTTGGGAAATGCTATTGCTTTGATCACTTTTTATTCAAATTTTGCTATGGCATTTACTGTACAGGAAAAATATACAAAAAGAGAAAAACATGGCCCGCACATCCCAATCTTATACATTGATCTAGTAGTGCTTCTCAGCAAATTCTACAATACTGAACATGAGGTTCTTAGTATACATATTGATCAAGGTGTATAAGCCCACTAGCCACTTCACGGCGACCTCTTTATAGTGGGTCCCTACTCTACTGGGTGTGGGACCCACCTACTAGCTCTCAGTCCTCTGACTGGGGCAATATGGTAAGGTGAATTTTTGAGATCTGTTCACATGGTGTGGTGTTGCGTGGTGTCTGCTGCTTCTGTGGTGCGGTGCCCATGGGGCGGCGCGGCCCGGAGCCCTGGGGGCTTGGTCTGGTGGCAGGGGTGTTGCCGGACCGCTGGGTCGCTCGCCCTGTGGGCGCCGTGTTACGGTTGTGGCGGTCGCTGTGCGGCACCACACCCAGTAGAGTAGGGACCCACTATAAAGAGGTTGCCGTGAAGTGGCTAGTGGGCTTATACACCTTGATCAATATGTATACTAAGAACCTCATGTTCAGTATTGTAGAATTTGCTGAGAAGCACTACTAGATCAATGTATAAGATTGGGATGTGCGGGCCATGTTTTTCTCTTTTTGTATATTACAGGAAAAATATTTTTATAGATTTGTAGAGCGGGCGATTTCGGACACAGGGATACATAACATGTATGTGTTTCACAGTATTTAACTAATTTTATATGTGTTCTAGGGAAGGGGGGGTGATTTGAATTTTAATACCTTTATATTTTTTTTAACTTTTTTATAATTTTTTTTTTTTGCACTTATTAGACCCCCTAGGGGTGTTGAACCCCAGGGGGTCTGATCACCCCTAATGCAATGTATTACAATGCTAATGCATTGCAAAAAATCATCATTTCTTTTGCAGGCTGCATAGAGCAACCTGCAAAAGAAAGAGATTGCAGACAAGCCTGGGAGCCTTGTAAACGTGACGTTGGCCCTGGAGCATGCTCCAGGCGCCGGCGATCACCGGCAAAATGGCGCCTCCGGCGCCTTTGACCGTGGCGCCGGAGGGGTTAATGCCTCTGATCGGTTCGGGGATCGATGGGAGACATTAGCCCCGGTTGTCTACTGCTTAAAGCAGTAGACAACCGGCGGCTTTGGCGGCCGCCTGGCTCCCGGGTGGTCGCCATAGTTACACACCTGGCATGCGCCGTACTATTACAGCAGATGTCGGGATGTCCGCTGAGAGCCACAGTTGGCCCGCGGGCTGCGAGTTTGAGACCCCTGCCCTAGATGCTCTGATCACTTTAGGCAGACTTACAGATACCCTTGCACAGATGGCTAAAGGCAAATCACTTGGCCAAGCCTCCCTTTAAAAGTGTAGTATAAATGTCAAAATGTTCTACATTCACTGGTGGAAATGCTCAACCTCTTCTTCTCCCAACACAAGTGGCCTTCATCCTTCTATGATGCTACAATAGTAATATTCCTAAAGCAGACAAGAACCCAATAGAGTGGTGCTCTTACTGCCCTATTTCATTATTAAATATGGACTATCAACTGCTTACTCAAGTTTTGACAAACCGTCTAAACCAAGTAGTTATCGAACCGGTTCACCCTAATTAATCTGGCTTCATACCAGACAGAAGCACAACTGACAACTTTCGAAGAGTACAATTAGTGGTGCAAATTGGGGCACAATAGGAGAGGGACTGGGCCTTGATGGAGCTAAGGCCTGTGATTCATTAAGGTGCCCTAGTCTTGGAGCGCTTTGGTTTTGGGCCAGTCTTCATTGCCTGGATACCAACTCTTTACTAGGACTCACTCTCCAACATAAGCTGATTGATTGTCCAATCTCATGTGACCCTGAGGTGTGCTTATTTGGAATCCTGGGTGAAGAAACCTTGCCTTATATAGCCAGATCTTCCTTAGAGAAAGTCTCTTTTTGTCCAGGTAAACTATTCCATAAGATGGATGCATGTCATGCTACCACAGTTTTCCACATGGAAATGCATAGTCAACACTGTAATTCCTTTCGAGAAGGTACATTTTAAACACAGAAAATGTTCAAGGAAATTTGAGAAAGTATGGGGTCAATGATGCAGCTCTTCCTTAATGGTTTACTTGTGTAGAGAATTAACTTCTACACTTAAAGAGTCTTCAGCTGTGGCAGTAGGAACCTTAAAGGGGTATTCCCACGTCGTATACTCACCAGTCTTCACTGCTGTAAAATCTTCTTTCTTCCTGGTTTCTTGCATCATTTGGTGGGCGGGGTTTCACATGCAACCTGCCATTTAGCTCCACCTCCAAATTAGCGTGTAGCTCCGCCCGCCCATATTGGACTATGAAGTACAGGCAGCAGCAACTCCATTCTGTGTTACATACAGAGACTGCCTGTCTCTGCCATAATCAACACAATTGAATTAGCTAACCTGATAACTGGGAGAACAGAAGAAATGAAAGCAGCTCCCCTCCTCTATCTGAGAGCAGGAAGCTAGGTCACATGTGGTGCAGACACAGGAATAGCTAGAAACACAGGCTCACTCCCGTGCACTTAGCCCCTCCTCCCTCCCACCTGAGAGTAGGCAGATACATCACTTGACTTTTGAGCAGATAAGTCGAGGGCTGTGTCAACAATGAATTGAATAAAGTAAGATAGTGGACAAACAAAGCAGTTTTGCTGAAGCAGTGTATTTAGGAAAAGTCTTACATTCACATTAACAAGCAGTATAGATAGGATCCTTGTGATGGGACAACCCCTTTAAGGGAGCCTTCACACGGAGAAAATGTGCGTGTATTTTTGCAAAATACACGTGTAAAAATAAGACTCCCATTGACTTCAATGACATTTTACAGGCTTATTTTTACACGTGTAAAAAATATCTTTGAAGTCAATGGGTGTCTTATTTTTACACGTGTATTTTACAAAAATACACGTGCGTTTACTTTGTGTGAAGACTTCCTAAAAATTCTTCCCGTGCTCTACCCCCACAACCGAAATTTAATAAATTCTAAATTTAAAACACAAGAAATCCCTTCACCTTTCTATATTCTATGTCTTTATGACTTTCATTTGTATCTGTATTCTTATATATTTAGCTGCATGTTTATGATTTACCAAATGTAATCTGCATTAACTGTGAATCATTTAATATTCCGGTTGTATGCTTACCTATAATTGATAAAATGCCGGCACCTCGGCCTCAACGTTGTAAACTATAACTGTGCTTATGATTCCGTTTACAATAAATGGTCATAGGTGTTTATTGAATATTTGTCATGCAGAGACACCATTTCAATTCTACAATATGCCCCATGGGCCAGCATAAATTGGCTGCTTCTCGAAACGCTCTATGCCAAAACACATAGAAATATTTCATAGTAAAATACAATTTCTCTTCCCGTAAAGCCTATGGGTACACTCAATCCAATATGATGCTCTTAATGTTTAATATCGCCTAGTATAGTACAGCGAGGGGTTTGATACATTGCACCAATAAGATAATTCATTGAATTTTAATGACAACCTTTCCCTTCTAGTGAAGCATACTCCTCTTCAAAGAGCTGAGCTCAGTTGTGTCTGTATTCCTTGGGATGTAAGAACCTAGGTGTTTCTGAATAATTGCACACAATTTCCATAAAATGTGGAGCGTGTGCCTTGTATATAAACTGGCTTTACTTCAAAGGGAATTATGGTGGATTGAATCAATGCTTGTATATAATGACTGCTGACTAAACAGACACATGGCTAGTTTATTAGTGGAAATATAATTCATTTATTATTATTTACATTGCCATTTATAAAAACATAATGGATTTTTTTTTTCCTATAACAGTACCAGACCTCTTCTATTGTAGTTCAGCTCCATTTACTTCAATAGAGCTGAGCCGCACTGCCAGACACAACCTATGGACAGGTGTGGCACTGTTTCTCAAAGAAAGCAACCAAATATTATTAATTCTGCGCAACTCAGGATTAGAGATGAGCGAACAGTAAAATGTTCGAGGTTCGATATTCGTTTCGAGTAGCTCCTCAATGTTCGACTACTCGAATCGAATAGTGAACCCTATTATAGTCTATGGGGGGAAAATGCTCGTTTCAGGGGTAGGCAACATTCGATCAAATTATACTTACCAAGTCCAAGAGTGAGGGTCGGGCTGGATCCTCCGAGAAGTCTTCTCCATGCAGCGTCCCCGCGGCATCTTCCGGCTCTGAATTCACTCTGCCAGGCATCGGGCATGGGCAGAGCCAACTGCGCATGTCCGCACTACAAGCGGGCATGCGCAGTCGGCTCTGCCCAGGCCCGATGCCTGGCAGAGTGAATTCAGAGCCGGAAGACGCCGCGGGGAAGCTGCACGGAGAAGACTTTTAAAGGTAGGAGAAGAACCAGCGTTGATTGGCTGACTGTATAGCATTCGGCCAATCAATGCTGGTTCTGCATCGAACGTTTCCATTCGAATTGCGAGTGGTACTTGATCGATTCACCCATCAGTCAGATCTACACTAACAGGAAAATGATACATTTTATCCTACTTATATTATAAATGTGGCTACTTGTAGGCTACTTTTTTTTATTTTTTTTATGTAGATTGTGAGCCCCACATAGAGCTCACAATGTACATTTTTCCCCCTATCAGTATGTCTTTTTGGAATATGGGATGGAAATCCATGCAAACACGGGGAGAACATACAAACTTCTTGCAGATGGTTTTTTGCCCTTGGTGGGATTTGAACACCAGGACCCAGCGCTGCAAGGCTGCAGTGCTAACCACTGAACCACCGTGTGGCCCCTTACTTGTAGGCTACTTTTTATCCCGGTAAATGACATGGCTTCATGACTGTTATGAATTTATGTTCACATACTATATTACACTGCTCTTGCAGCTGCTTAGCTCAGATTCTGATAAAGCCAGGTCTGTTATCTCTATATGTAAACACAAAGCTAACCATCAGTCCATTCTGTACATTATCTGATCTGCTCCAAGCAGTGCTGACACACTGGATGGGAAAACACCTTTAATCCAAATTGGCAGTTTGCCAATTTTAAACATGTATGGAAAATCTAATTAGCAGGCGGATCATCAATGACAACCACATGCTCATTATATGGCATCCCAGCAACCTTCTGAGATGTTGGAACAATCATGGGCATAGCACGAGGAACGAGTTCAGCAGCAGGACATCTTGAGAGCTGCCACAACGACGAAGCAGGTGAACAGCAGCAATTTGTTGAATATAGGCGGATCATCGATGCTAACAACACTCAGACGAAGTCGCGGGCAGAGGCTAGTTTTATTATAATTGTCGTCATTTAGACGGGAACTGGACTAGTCATCTGTATATGGTAGTAGCCTATTACGCCTGTGCTGTCCACTAACATTTCTGGAGTATAACTCTACAGAAAACCACTATCAGATTCTCCGAGCATTGGGCATACATATAATGTCAAAGGAGTCCCATCCAGAAATATCTATCCGGGCTTATGAACATGGCCCTAATATGATGAGGATGAATATGAAGAGATGGTTTGCAGACACTCCAGAGCCTTTAAAATTTCTGTATCTTTATTCCATAGTAAATTAAAAAAACAAAATACAAAGAGTGTCCAACAGAAAAGCACACGGTGCGTTAAAAAAAGACGCTTACGCGTTTCGGGGTTACCCGCTTAATCATGCTATGATTAAGGGGGTAACCCCGAAACGCGTAAGCGTCTTTTTTTAACGCACCGTGTGCTTTTCTGTTGGACACTCTTTGTATTTTGTTTTTTTAATTTACTATGGAATAAAGATACAGAAATTTTAAAGGCTCATCAGCTGATTTCCTCCTCAGTCCAGAGGCAAGGTCTTGCACCTCTCACGAAGCCTAAAGAAGTGGTAAGACGCAGCTCCTTTACTATATATTTTTCATGGCCCTAATATACCTACCGATTATATGGTCTACCATAGAGATGCATATGCCTTCTACTGTATCTTATGCCTCTTATTTTACATAGAGGCATACAGAGTTTTCTACTGTGGTTTCTGGTACAGATTCAAAAGGCAAACAAGCATTTTCTATGGCATTGCTATAAATGTCTCTGTACACATGGGTTATAAGCATGGAAGCTGTATAATTCCACTGAAAAGAGTTGTAAAGTTTCTGGATACAGGGTAAAGCATATACGTGTTCATAGGCTGGGTTCACATTAAGTTATGTAAAATCGGATGATTTTTATACATGTGAAGAAACAAACTTGGAAACTATAGGAGATCATTGTATTTTGTGTCCTCCATAGTGTAGCCTGATATAGTACCATGTTGAAAAATGATCATGTGACTTGCAGTATTCACTACTGGTGGGTCCATGTGCTATCTACGCCTACAGCAGACTGCACATGGAAGAAATATGTTTGTAATTCAGTTCTTGCTTCTAGGCTAAGCCAAAGTCATACCACCTTTAGCTAAAAACCGTTTGCAGGATATATATGGTAATCAAATTTGATAAACATGTACACTATCAATAGGCTTTTATAGGTCAGCCGAAAGGGTATCCTTTTAGATAATGTTTGATTTTACAGATATATGTATCATAAATCCATGCCAGTCAAAAAAGTTCATATGTCGTTGTAAATTGGATGCATCACCTCGGAATCCATGTTCCTAGTCTGAAATCTATGTCAGGTCGTTGCTGGAGTAGATTTCATTTATCATTTATCTATAAATCTTTTAGGCTTGATGACCCTTCCACGCCCTCTTTTCAAAAAGTGGTTTGTGCCCCGTAAAAACACCTGTTGTAACAATTTTTGTCTCAAGAAGTGTTTAAAAAGTTAGTTTTTGTATGATATTTGAGCTTGTTAAGTTTATGTACACAGTACACATTCCATTATAGGAAAGGTGGTTCTAACCACATAAATAATACAAGATGGCTGTTAGGAACCTAACACAACAATAATCACTGTGAGTCTTGGGCAACTAGAATCCTCAGGCACTAAGGCAAAAACAGTCCTGGGTGTGCTACGCTCTCCTAACCGGAGCGGAACCAGATCCGCAGCCACCCAGAGAGCACCGCACACCCAGCGAACCCCAATTACGGAGGACCCAGAAAAAACCCAGACACTAACCTCAATGGATGAAGGTCCAGGAGAGCAGGTCAGCATGCAGAAACACACGTACAGGGCCCTCAGGTAATTCAGAAAGATAAACAGGTTCCAGGGGAATCCAAAGCGTAGTCAATCAAGCCGAGTCGGTTCACAGAAGGTCACATGGTAGCAGAAGGAAGAGACAAAAGCGTAGTCAGGATCGCAGGGTCATACACAGATACACAGGAGGTTGTGGAGTAGCCAAAACAGGATCCAAATAGGGGAGGTTAGGAGAACACCAAAGGTCATACACAGGAGGTCAGGAAGATGCCAAATTAGGAGATCAAGAAGGAGATGTCTGTAAAACAAGCCCAGGTCATACACATGCAGAGGAAGTGATCAGGAACAGCAGGGACAAGAATACAAGGTATGGTGAGTCGCAGGAAGCTGATGCTGTAAAACAAATAACCAGTGGTGGGCTGGGGCCAGAATGAGGCCTAAATAGCCTCCGGCCTGCCATTTACCTCCCCGACTCCGTAAGTGCTGGTCCCGGCACTAGGGGAAAACCGGAACCTCTGCAGACATGAGCACATCACAGCAGAGGCCCCGGCCCATTCTAACAATATAATAGAAATGTAGATATTCAAGGGCAATGTTTCAGGCATCTTTTCTTCCTTCTTTAGGCAGTAGGATATGCAGCCGAGGCGACTGCTGCATATGTGAAAAATTGATTTAGGGTCTAAGGAAATGGTCTTAGTAAGGAAATCAGAAGTATGGATTAGGTAGTGCATTTGTCGGCAGGCTTCTGGTGGCAGCCAAGATTTTATTATTGTATTATTTATGGTGGTTGGAACCATGTTTCTTATCATGAAATGTGTACTGTGTGAATAAACAAGCATGCTCAAATATCTGGAGTGCTGTCCATCCTTTCATACAAACACTATATCGATTTGGTGGATTTTGGTCATCCACCTGTGGAACCAGAGCACCCATTACAATCCATGGCGAGTGCTGCTCACACCAATGTTGAGTGTTTAAAAAGTGACAAGCCCCCAGTTTGCAGCTTTTTTTTATGCCAGAAAACTAGTTTTGTGTTGTAATATTGTGTTGAATTGGTTTCAAGACAAGCTGGAATCCTTAACCATATGGCAGGTCAGATAAATGTGGATACCTCTTATAGGGCATGTCCAAAAAGGACAAATGCCCTATGAATATACCAGGAAATTGTGGGCACGAAGTCCTCAGTATTTATAGTAGCAGCTAAGTGGATAAGATTTTTACAAAATCTCATCCACATGCTAAAGAAAAAAAATCTCAGCAGAAATCTCCATAAATCAAGCTTTGGTGCATACTGCAGCATCTTAATGCATGTCGAAGATTTTCACTACAGATTTCACCATTTGCAAAGTATTGAGTGAAATTTGTATAAAACCCACAAAAATATATATGTCATTCATGGATAAGGTTGTGGATTTTTTTTTGCTCAATTTCCCATGTGAATGTACTGAAACGTAGGCTTCTCCGTATCACACAACAACACAAGGCTCCTAAACATTTAGGTTAAGGCCTCATGTAATGGGCCGCAGTGAGAAAGTGCTGCGGAAACACAATGTGGTTTTTCCCGAAACGGTTTTCACAAATAGTCCGCTGAATTTTGGGGACTTTCTGCTTCAATTATACCTATAGGGAAAGTGCCAGCATTTCCATAGGTATAATTGACATGCTGCGATTTCCAAAACCGTGTATTTTTTCTGCACTGTATGGATGCAATTCACAAGAATCCCATCCACTTTGCAGGGACTGTAAAAAAAATGCAGTCAATATATATTTTTAACTCTATGTGCAAATGTGGTGCGAACTTGTGTTATTCACATATAAAAATTGTTTAAGAAATCAATATATTTTAATATTTTATTGTAAGAAAGTTACATTGTAGCCTTCATGTAATTACAAAGATTTATTGTTAAAATATCACAATCCCCAGCTAGCTTCAAGGCAAAATAGCTGCCAGCTCCCAAAAAATATTCACTTCTTACTCAATGCAAATATTTTATAGAGTAAAGAATTTCCATAACAGTCCTATGACAGCTTTGCTATATATTTATATATTCAGCCTGAAGCTGAATACTTGCTATTTCCAATTGTTTTAGCACCTGTTCTATATGTAAGAAGGGCGCAGTATGTTAAGCTATTATTGCACCTTTTAAAGGGAACTGAAAAATGGAAAAGCAGCATGAGAGTAATTGTAGCTTTCATGAGTCAGTAGGCACAAATGAGGCATTATGCCGACTTTTACAAGGTGCTACACACACATTGGGTTTGCTTCTTTGTGACAGTGGCTATAAACTTATATGCGGTGCGAGATATCACCCTGTGCTCTCCCTCGTGCAGACTGAGCTTCACAATGGCTTATACTCTGCTACGTTTATTTTTTTACGTGTTCCATAACAAGTTATTCTGTCCGTATTCAGATAAACCGGGTTCTAATGCATCTACAATTAAAACTAAAGGAAATTATACTTGAGTACAAACTTTCTGATCACTTGCGTCTCCAGAACCTGTAAAATTACACATCTCTGTAGTAACCTACCAACTTTATGTAATTTATGTTATCAAGAAGTGGGAGACATAGGGGGTATAACTTTGGATCAGACTATATATTGGGGGAGGAGGAAATTATTAAGACTGGTGATTCTTACATCAGTCTTAATTCACTCCCTGACAGGTCCAGGTCCAGGTCGCATCAGTTAGGAATTGGTGTAGACTTGTATAGATAACGCCAATTGTCTGATGTGAGTTACAGTAAGTCTGGCACACCTGGCTGTCCACTCCCTGGCCCGCATAGATTCATG
The DNA here is from genome assembly GCF_031893055.1 of Leptodactylus fuscus. Lineage (NCBI taxonomy): Eukaryota > Metazoa > Chordata > Amphibia > Anura > Leptodactylidae > Leptodactylus > Leptodactylus fuscus. Next base: position 67,534,601 of record NC_134265.1, read on the forward strand.
CCCCACTTTGCCCACTGTCTTAGAAGGTGGGGAGCAGGAGCTGAGAAGTACCATTGTGGGCCAAAAAAGGCAAAAGCTGACATGCATTTTTGTATTCTAGCATTATATCAGATAGTTAATTTGGGCTATTGTTTGTAGTCTACTAGTATATTGATAGATATATTGACTCTCATAGGAGCTGTAGACAAAAAATATATACAGGATATATTTAATGAAAATAATTTACTATTATATATACTATTATATAAGGCATGGTTCGCATCTGTGTTCAGTATTCCGTCTGGGGAGTCCGCTTGAGGACCACCTGAACGGAATACCAAACGCATTAAAAAGCGATGAGCAGTGAAAGCACATGGACCCCATAGACTATAATGAGGTCTGTGTGTTTTCCGCGTGGTTTTTGCACGAATTATGCGGAGAGTAAAGTAGTTCTTGAAGTAGTTTTCTCTCCGCATAACTCGTGCGGACACCCCATGGAAAACACATGGACCCCATTATAGTCTATGGGGTCCATGTGCTTTCATTGCTCACTGCTCTTTAATGCGTTTGGTGTTCCGTTCGGCGGTCCCTAAGCGGACTCCCCAAACGGAATACCAAACGCAGATGTGAACCAGGCCAAAGTGATGAAATTAATACTTGTTCAAATCTCATAGTGGGACTAAAAATGTATAAAATAAAAAAATCTGTTTGTCCATACAAAATGGGATTCTAATGGTAGAAAAATATAATAAAAATGAGCATTTGGCAAAAAAAATTCCTAAAACTAAATGTACAAATTTTCCATAAAGATGAAATAGGTACACACTAGATAATAACCTTAAAAAAAGCAATCAATGTGTACAAAAATATTAGCAACATTATTTATACAATATAATACATTAAAAATACAAAGCATACAAAACTTCTGATAAAAGCCATTAAATAGAGAAAATGATATATACATATGAGGTCCTGGACCACTGGGTAAGGTAACCAAATACATTAGTAAACAGAGTCACCTGCAGGAACCAAAAAAGCCGTGAACAGGTACAATGACACCTTTGAGCCAGCCATTAAAATTTGCTCTGAAAAATGGTCTTTTATAGGAAGGGTCCTCTCACAGCAAAAAGTATACAGAAAGCCGGTTAAAGTGTCTAATGGAGTCAGCAAGTACATAGTTTCGAATACCTCGCTCCTGTAGGGATGAATGGGAGAGGGCGAACAGCAAGGGGTTAAGTGCCGGCAGGTGGCGCCGTCCACGTGTCGGCTGCTCCCATTCATTCCTATGGAGCGAGGAAACTGCAGTTTCGAATACTATTCGCTCATCTCTAGTAGAATCCCTTTAATATACCCAGAGGATATCAGGAGCCCACAAATGTGCCACTTTTTGCCTAAAGACTTTACCAGGGGGTGACACATGACAATCTGAAGGGTTGTTGTTACTTATTGTGATGATATATACAGGGACGTAAAGCTTCCCATGTGTAGGTACCTTTCCTCAGTGTACTTTAACTGCTTGATGGTTTTAATCTTTTTTTTTTTGTTTATGTAGATTGTGAACCCCATATAGGGCTCACAATGTACATTTCTCCCTATCAGTATGTCTTTGGAGTATGGGAAGAAATCCACGCAAACACGGGGAGAACATACAAACTCCTTGCAGATGTTTTGTCCTTGGCAAGATTTGAACCCAGGACCACAGTGCTGCAAGGCTACAGTGCTAACCACTGAGCCACCGTGTTGTCCCCTTGATGGCTTCTATCTGAACTTTTTATGCTTTATAGTTTTAATATTTCATTATATTTGAACCTTAAAGTTGCTATTATTTTTCTATAAGTAGGTCGTATGCATTGCTGTTTTGGTGGTTATGGTCCGAAAACAGCTGTTTTTGGAAATTACATAGAACTGAATAGAGCTGCACATGTATGACCACATTTACTACTGGAAGGGGTCTCCAATACCCATGGGTGAGATACGTGATGGAACCAGAGCGGAGACTCGCACCTTTATCACATGTATAGCATACACTGTGGTTATACCGTACATTTTTTAGAGGAGAAATTTTACCGTGTAAGCAACATAAAATATTAGTAATATGCACAAATTTTAGTTTGGTATAAAGAATCTCTATGCCTCTACAAGATTGACTAGCAGAACATGTATAAGGTCACCTTGCAGAATGGAGTCATAAAACACCACTATGAAGGTTTGTGATAGAACGTTATTTACAACACCTCTGAGGCACCACATGACCGACTTGAAGGGACCACTTTTTATCATGTACACAAGGTCAGATTTCTAGAAAGAAAAACATTAAATCTCTCTGCATCTGATGTATGTGAAATAGACTAGAGGTTTAAACAACTACTGAATGTGGAGTCGCCTTCAGTCCTGAGTGCAGGATCCATTATCTGTATCTTGTTGTTTTTGACCAAGGAAACAAAAAGAACATAATTGTGCCTGTACCAACCAGCGATGACTGTAACAACACAACTGCTATTGAACAACTTGAAGAAAGCAACTGCAATTCATCATTACTTTTACTCTGTATTGTATAACAAACTACATGAGACTTTTTTTTTTAAGTTTCCCCTGTCCTCTGCAGTTTGTCAAATTCCTGGACAACCCCTTTAATAATAATGTTCCATAGTGGCTCCTTCACTCAGTATGTCTCACAATAGCCCCTCCACACAGTATAGTATCCCATAGTGGCCCATCCACACAGAATAATTTCCCATAGTGGCGATTACGCTTTTTGGTGGTTGGCAATGGAGAGAAATTTGTTGTAGGCAACAAGATTCGTAAGGGAACTATATATTATCAAAACTCATTGCTAAATATTCAGGGTCTAGTGACATTCGAAGATCCAACCTGTTACAGTCTTTGTGTTACACCACTTTCTATGATAGGGATAGAATCAATTTCTCTGGGCCTCCGATCATTATTTTTTTGGTCTAAACGAAACCACTGGGTGAACCTTGTGAGATGAATCTTGTAAAGTTAACCCAACAAATACTCTCAGTGCTGCCCCTTCAGGAAGTCGGCAATGTGCTGTCTCATAGAAGATGCATCCCTATACCCATATGTTGTCACAAAAAGCATTCAGTCTATTGCTGTGTATGCAAGAAATGGTTACAATGTAATTAGGTTATGTTCCACCAAGACTATCAAGTTTTTTTTGTTTTTTTATATTTCCAACCCACTGGCTAACACGGTACAAGAACGAACATTTTCCTTATATAGGATAGGATAGGATAGGATAGACACAGTAATGTGCCTAGGCAGGTGTGGAAAAATACTACAAGGTGAGAACACTTTCAAAAATAGAAGTGTTAATAGTTTATTTTTGTTTATTAACAAAATAAAGTGAATGAATAAAAGTTAAATCATTCACATCAATATTTGGTGTGATGAGGAGTTCTGGAAGTGATGATATGGCCCCCACAGAGCCCTGATCTCATCATCATCCAGTCTGTCTGCAATTGAATGAAAAGAAGAAGATTTGAGTATATAATATATGAGTTTTCTACTATCTGGCTACCATTTCTACAAAGCACATTAAGCTGGTCAGTATGAGTCACTTCCTATCCAGTATCTGTGTATATTTGTGTGTATCTGTGTACATTATTATGCAAGGAGTATGAGAAATACTGTTATATAATGGAAGTTCTGAGAAACGATGTTGATGAAAAAAACAGTCAGTCAGTTTATAAGACTGTCTAAAAAGATGTGTTTTTAGGGCACACACTGTTCCCGCATCATTCATTGACAATCTTTACTCCAATGCATATGATGTGCCAGGCACCCACTCATAACACAAAAGCTCAGAAAACTTCTGAATCTGGGCGTTTAACCCTCTACATGCCACAGTGAATGGCAACCACAACATTTACGTGGATCCAGAGGAAAGGGGCTCTCTGTCAGTCATCGGCACCCCTCCGAACATGATCACGGAGTGCTGATGCTGATATATGGCAGTCGGGAGCCTAATAAAGGTTTTCTGTTTAGTCTGTGGAGACAGATACCAACATATTATCTGTATATACAGAATGGTATTATAATTTAAGTAAAGATATTGGCATGGTGCAAACAAGGTAGCAGCGTCTCATTCCAATACTACCATGTGTTAGATATAAGGGAAAGCCGTAATGTCAGGGTGCGAGATGGAAGGAGGAATAGATATAAGAATTCATACATTGTGAAGAGAGAACATACTTAAAGTGTAAGTGCCATTTCATCTTTCTTTGCTATTATGTAGGGGAATTTGGATGAACATTTTGTAATTTACTTTATTAGCCTATTGTACTTCCTTTAGTAGAAAACAGGTTCTAGAGTTTCCCTTGGCTATGCGCTAGCTAAAAATTGCCAGGGACCATTTGCATCGTACACCCATACCCACTGACCCACTGTGCATTGCCAGTAAGTACAGATGTACCAGTTGCCAAAAGGGAACGGTTATTTCAGATATGTGTATCTTTGGTTTTCTAGCACCCAGAACAGTGCTCCTGATGTCATAGGAAAGCTGAGATTGTGCTTTCTCACAAGCAAAAGATACAGTTGAGAATGTGATTTTACCATGTAACATGAACTGCATAGTGAAATTATAGCTTAATCTTTATTTTTTTTTTTAATGAAACAGGTACAGAGAAATTACCCAAGTAAAATAAGACTTGCTAAACCGAAACATGCAAAATGCCACGTTATAAAAATGGGGTACCGTGTCTATTAACTATTGAGTTCCCAATACTCAGGGGCGTAACTTGAGGGGGTAAAGAGGGTGCAGTCACACCAGGAGCCTTAGGGGGCCCATAAGCACTGGCATCAGTATTGAGATTGCAGCTTCCATCTGCCCAGAAGCCAGGGAGATGCACAGATTACCCCTAACCACACTAAGGTGGATTAAACTCCTTACAACCCATAACCATCACTATCAAGAATTCGCTGTAGGGATAAGGTAGGGGGCCCTGGACAAAAGATTTCACCAGGACCCACAAGACTGTAGTTACGCCACTGCCAATACTTAAACACTGGGGCATTACCTGGTTGTATCAGCCTGATTTCCATCTACACACCTTTACTATTCCAATGAATTTGCTTTTGTATTATTAGTATATTTAAGATTTGCTAGTGCTTGCCGTTCATGACAAGTATATGGCAAACATTTCACAAAATAGAAGGACTCATTAGTTGAGCCTTTATTCTTTGGTTCCACTTCTCTAAATAAGGCAGATGAAATAAAAAATGATCCCTCGTAGTCCTCCCCCCAAGATCAAGCAGTTTTTTAATCATTTACTATGACCTAATTTGAATGGACCTCTTGTATGTATTATTAATATTGTTTACAATGTAGCGCGGTCCTATGACAAATATATTCTTAATATCTTGACTACTGCTGTTTTATCATAAGCTGCAGCTTATTTACCGCACCTTGCAGATCATTTATATAAGCTCACCTTCCCAATTATAATGTAAATTATGTATACCCCTGGAAATCTTCCCTTTATTCTTCCAGTTCATAAATCAAAGAACCATCTCGGTAAAGGATGGGTAATTTGCCTTGTCTACGCTGGTTATTTTTCTCTATTTTTTTTTCACCACATTAGTTTCATAGCTTTAGGATGCAAATCCCCATAGCAGTTGTAGACAAAGAAGACCAGACAGTGCTTGACATTTGCTTTCTTTATGTGTCAAATGATGTGTGAACCGTACAATGGGAATCCAGATGATTGTAGATGAAAATTTAAGCAAACGTGAGTAGTGCACATGACTGATAATGAGTGATTCGCTATGTTCTCATTGGCTAAGCTGGGGCTTTCTGATTCTGTACCAGTATGAGGTTTCTATATACATTCTGCTTATTCAACGATTTCCGAGCACAAGGGTGAATGCCTATCCATATACACATTTACAAAGAAAGTTTAATATATAATATTATTAATACACTAGCAGTCTTTTAAGGTTTGTTCACACAGTGGAAAGTCACTCATTTTGAGGCCTCATAATCAGTGTAAAATTCCTCTCTCTTAGGAGCCTTAGGGGGCCCATAAGCACTGGCATCAGTATTGAGATTGCAGCTTCCATCTGGCCTATAAACCAAGGAGCCCCACAGATTACCCTAACCATACTAAGGTGGATTAAACTCCTTAGCACCCATAACCATCACTATCAAGAAATCACTGTTGGGATGAGATTGGGGGCCCCGAACAAAAAATTGCACCAGGGCCCACAAGACTTTAGTTACACCACTGAGTAGGACACTGGAAAAATAAGCATTGATCTTGCCATGGATTTTGCAACTGATTGAACTGCGCGTTCCATGATCCGAAATATTTCACTAGGCCCATTCATCTGAGCAGAAGCCATGACGTAGGGATGGTGCATGGAGAGGAATTTGGGGAGAAAGAATGTTAGAAAGACAGTCCTGCCTCATTCATTTCAATGGGAGACAGATTCTAATTTTTTTTTTCCTCTAGTGTAAAAAATCACCTTCAGACTCAATCTTCGTGCAGATTCTGCCTAATAATAATAATAATAGAAAAACTCTGGCTGCTACAGAATTCAAAAATTTCACAGAAGATTCAACTACAGAATTTGGTCAAGCAGAAAAATTGTGTTTCAAATTTCTGAAGCTGAATTTTTCTGTCATGGGAAAAACCCTAAGAATTGAGGATACATCTGTAATCCATCTCGCCCATGGTGACCACAGCGGCATTACCCTCAACATCCAAACTTGCAATTAATGGTGATTAATCCCATCAGGGTTGATTTAAAGGGGATTTCTACTTACAAAACAACTGGTCAGAAATGAATAATACAAGTGAATAAGAAACATTTTCTTCATCCTTCCCCTCACTCAGACTCTTATCTCTACTGCCACCTGTATCTGTATACATCCTCACACACAGTAGTCTATGGATAGACAATGGGACAGAGAAGGTTGCTCATACAGTGGTAGAACATTTTCTTCCGAGATACAGTAGATTCCAAAGAACTACCTTTGTTGCTAAGTATAGCAGATCTTAGCAGCTACTGTATATTGGGCGTCTTTTGCAGCGTGCTTTTCCTCCCTTTCCTCTCTCCATAGACTTCTATGTTACTAGTAGCTTAAAAAGGTTGTCCCATCACAAGGATCCTATCTATACTGCTACTTTATGTGGATTTAAGACTTTTCCTAAATGCATTGCTTTATTAAAACTGCTTTGTTTGGCTGCTATCTTAATTTATTCACTTCATTGTTTACATTTTGTTTCTATGGCCCTTGGGATTATCTGCTCATTTGTCAAGTGATGTAGCTGCCTGCTCTAAGGGGCGAGGGAGGGGCTGGGAGCAGCTCAGAGCTGTTTGAGAAGCTCCGCTACTTAAATGACACAGATAGAGGAGGTGAGAGCTCCGGGATTTCTGAGCTCTTATCAGTCGGTTTAATTGAATTTGGCTGATAAGGGCTGAGATAGGGAGTCTGTTACCTCTGTATGTAATGCAAACTGACTCAAATCCAGCTCTGCTACATCAGCTTCACACTGTGGTAATTCATTTACAACCAATCCCGTGCAAGTGAAACCCCGCCCACCTATGTGCCGAGAAAAGCAGGAAGTGAAGAGAGCACAACAGCCTGCAGGTTAGTGAACAAGCGTCATGGGAATACCCCTTTAACCTTAAAAAGGAAAGTGAAACTGATAAGGTCAGAGTACCGTTTATGACTAAATGACCACTAATCCTGAGTAACTGTCGTCTTACTAATTAATTAGGCTGAGTGCCAAGCATTAAAGAACTCACACCACTCTATGTATTGGTATTCGTTCTTCTCTCAGTAAAAGAATGTATGCTAATGCACTTTTTATTGAGACCAATAATAAATAAATAGTAGCAGAGAAAGGAAGTGATATAACAACAATGTAAGTTTTCATATTCATTCCTGATTGATATGATACATCTCAATGAAACAGAAAAAGTTTAAGCAGTGCTATATATAGCACAGCTACTCCCGGTCCTGTGTGGTAACCTCGGGGAGCTGTCTTCTGGCAGCAAGCCAAGCATTTGTTTTTCTTGCAACCATCTTGGATACAGGCGCCATCTTATCATATACCATTATAGCAGTTTCAAGCATAAGCAACTATGTTTTTTCATACATTACATGATTATAACCTTCACAAAACATTTTTCTTTAATACATATTTACAGACTTTCATATATTCACTCACGCCATTCTTTTAGGAAAAGTTGTTTTATAAGTTTAGGCACTCCAACTTTTTTTAAAAATTTTTGCTGGAGAAATAGAAAAATTGAAACAGTCTGCCATTTTGGAAATAGCATAGAACAGCTCTTTTAGTCCAACCCATATACAAGTATTTTAGTATAAAATACACATGGCAAATCCATTCAAAATATACCATGTTTCTGGGCTACATTACTTTATTTTTTCCTTCCATTTTCACCTTGCTTTTATTTCAATGTTAGTTGCTGCAAATCTACAATAATTTTCTGTAATGTTAATTCTGGCATATTCTGATTTTAGCATTTCCTCCATACTGAGTGTGTAGTTTACTTGTATGGCCATTTAAAGTAAGTCAGTCATAGTCAAGGGACCTCTGCCAGTTCTCCCACTGAAAAGGTTGACTTGTACAGTCTCTGTCTGTATTCCAAAGAAGATCATACTTGTTAAAATGGATAACATCTGTGGAGAGCATCTGAGAGCCTATTGAGATCGTGATCAGATAAAAAAGAAATAACATTTTCCAGATGTGATTGCAGCCTGTCAGGAAATGGGAAATGATGGTTGTATATTTGCAACTAAATTAGGTGGCACGGAGATTCTCGATGGGATACCGCTGCTTTTTCCATATTTAGAAAATGGTAAAAATTGGATGGATAGACAGACAGATGGATGGATAGACAGACTGACACATCACGATTTTCATATATTTGATTGCTGTGGTTTTTTGGGATATTTGTCTTGGTTGTCCAGGTGGTATGGTAGTTTGGCGGATAAGCACCACAGGTATAGAGCTTAAAGGATCATGATAATAAAAACACCTAATAGTACTTAGACAGGGAATAATAGGCAGATATGCTCTGTACTAGAGATGAGTGAACAGTGTTCTATCGAACTCATGTTCGATCGGATATTAGGCTGTTCGGCATGTTCGAATCGAATCGAACACCGCGTGGTAAAGTGCGCCATTACTCGATTCCCCTCCCACCTTCCCTGGCGCCTTTTTTGCTCCAATAACAGCGCAGGGTAGGTGGGACAGGAACTACGACACCGGTGACGTTGAGAAAAGTAGGCAAAACCCATTGGCTGCCGAAAACATGTGACCTCTAATTTAAAAGAACAGCGCCGCCCAGGTTCGCGTCATTCTGATCTTGCAATTCACCGAGGACGGAGGTTTCCGTCCAGCTAGCTAGGGCTTAGATTCTGGGTAGGCAGGGACAGGCTAGGATAGGAAGGAGAAGACAACCACAACAGCTCTTGTAAGAGCTAAATTCCAGGGAGAAGCTTGTCAGTGTAACGTGGCACTGACGGGCTCAATCGCCGCAACCCAGCTTTCCCAGGATCCTGAATGGAATACACTGTCAGTGTATTCCCGTATACCCGATATATACCCCCGATACCCGTTCCAACGGTGTTCCCCCCCACCTTCACCCCAGAAATACCCTGCAAGTCCCCTAGCAATAGAATTGGGGCTATATACACCCACTATTTTTGCTACTGCCATATAGTGCCATTGTCTGACTGGGAATTCAAAGAATATATTGGGGTTACGTGCACCCACAATTTTTACTACTGGTATACAGTGCCAGTTTCTGACTGGGAATTCAAAGAATATATTGGGGTTATAAATACCCTCATTTCTTGCTACTGCCATATAGTGCCAGTTTCTGACTGGTAATTCAAAGAATATATTGGGGTTATAAATACCCTCATTTCTTGCTACTGGTATATAGTGCCATTGTCTGACTGGGAATTCAAAGAATATATTGGGGTTACGTGCACCCACAATTTTTACTACTGGTATACAGTGCCAGTTTCTGACTGGGAATTCAAAGAATATATTGGGGTTACAAATACCCTCATTTCTTGCTACTGCCATATAGTGCCAGTTTCTGACTGGTAATTCAAAGAATATATTGGGGTTACGTGCACCCACAATTTTTACTACTGGTATACAGTGCCATTGTCTGACTGGGAATTCAAAGAATATATTGGGGTTATAAATACCCTCATTTCTTGCTACTGCCATATAGTGCCAGTTTCTGACTGGGAATTCAAAGAATATATTGGGGTTACGTGCACCCACAATTTTTACTACTGGTATACAGTGCCATTGTCTGACTGGGAATTCAAAGAATATATTGGGGTTATAAATACCCTCATTTCTTGCTACTGGTATATAGTGCCATTGTCTGACTGGGAATTCAAAGAATATATTGGGGTTACGTGCACCCACAATTTTTACTACTGGTATACAGTGCCATTGTCTGACTGGGAATTCAAAGAATATATTGGGGTTATAAATACCCTCATTTCTTGCTACTGGTATATAGTGCCATTGTCTGACTGGGAATTCAAAGAATATATTGGGGTTACGTGCACCCACAATTTTTACTACTGGTATACAGTGCCAGTTTCTGACTGGGAATTCAAAGAATATATTGGGGTTACAAATACCCTCATTTCTTGCTACTGCCATATAGTGCCAGTTTCTGACTGGTAATTCAAAGAATATATTGGGGTTACGTGCACCCACAATTTTTACTACTGGTATACAGTGCCATTGTCTGACTGGGAATTCAAAGAATATATTGGGGTTATAAATACCCTCATTTCTTGCTACTGCCATATAGTGCCAGTTTCTGACTGGGAATTCAAAGAATATATTGGGGTTATAAATACCCTCATTTCTTGCTACTGGTATATAGTGCCATTGTCTGACTGGGAATTCAAAGAATATATTGGGGTTACGTGCACCCACAATTTTTACTACTGGTATACAGTGCCAGTTTCTGACTGGGAATTCAAAGAATATATTGGGGTTACAAATACCCTCATTTCTTGCTACTGCCATATAGTGCCATTGTCTGACTGGGAATTCAAAGAATATATTGGGGTTACGTGCACCCACAATTTTTACTACTGGTATACAGTGCCATTGTCTGACTGGGAATTCAAAGAATATATTGGGGTTATAAATACCCTCATTTCTTGCTACTGCCATATAGTGCCAGTTTCTGACTGGTAATTCAAAGAATATATTGGGGTTATAAATACCCTCATTTCTTGCTACTGGTATATAGTGCCATTGTCTGACTGGGAATTCAAAGAATATATTGGGGTTACGTGCACCCACAATTTTTACTACTGGTATACAGTGCCAGTTTCTGACTGGGAATTCAAAGAATATATTGGGGTTACAAATACCCTCATTTCTTGCTACTGCCATATAGTGCCAGTTTCTGACTGGTAATTCAAAGAATATATTGGGGTTACGTGCACCCACAATTTTTACTACTGGTATACAGTGCCAGTTTCTGACTGGGAATTCAAAGAATATATTGGGGTTACAAATACCCTCATTTCTTGCTACTGCCATATAGTGCCAGTTTCTGACTGGTAATTCAAAGAATATATTGGGGTTACGTGCACCCACAATTTTTACTACTGGTATACAGTGCCATTGTCTGACTGGGAATTCAAAGAATATATTGGGGTTATAAATACTCTCATTTCTTGCTACTGCCATATAGTGCCAGTTTCTGACTGGGAATTCAAAGAATATATTGGGGTTACGTGCACCCACAATTTTTACTACTGGTATACAGTGCCATTGTCTGACTGGGAATTCAAAGAATATATTGGGGTTATAAATACCCTCATTTCTTGCTACTGGTATATAGTGCCATTGTCTGACTGGTAATTCAAAGAATATATTGGGGTTACGTGCACCCACAATTTTTACTACTGGTATACAGTGCCAGTTTCTGACTGGGAATTCAAAGAATATATTGGGGTTACAAATACCCTCATTTCTTGCTACTGCCATATAGTGCCAGTTTCTGACTGGTAATTCAAAGAATATATTGGGGTTACGTGCACCCACAATTTTTACTACTGGTATACAGTGCCAGTTTCTGACTGGGAATTCAAAGAATATATTGGGGTTACAAATACCCTCATTTCTTGCTACTGCCATATAGTGCCAGTTTCTGACTGGTAATTCAAAGAATATATTGGGGTTATAAATACCCTCATTTCTTGCTACTGGTATATAGTGCCATTGTCTGACTGGGAATTCAAAGAATATATTGGGTTTACGTGCACCCACAATTTTTACTACTGGTATACAGTGCCAGTTTCTGACTGGGAATTCAAAGAATATAATAATAATATAATAATAATACATTTTATTTATATAGCGCCAACATATTCCGCAGCGCTGTACAATTTATAGGGTTCAGATACAGACATACATAACAAAGAACGTCATTTCACACAATGGGACTGAGGGCCCTGCTCAAAAGAGCTTACAATCTATGAGGTAGAGAGGGTGACACAAGAGGTAGCAGGGGCGGCATTGCTTATACAGTGTTCAGACAATTTTGTGCATTAGGAATTGTGATAGGCTTGTCTGAAAAGATGCGTCTTTAGTTTGCGTTTGAAACTGTAGAAATTGGGAGTTAATCTGATTGTCCGGGGTAGAGCATTCCAGAGAAGTGGTGCAGCTCGGGAGAAGTCTTGTATACGAGCATGGGAGGTTCTGATAATAGAGGATGTAAGTGTTAGGTCATTGAGTGAGCGGAGAGCACGGGTTGGGCGGTAGACAGAGATGAGGGAAGAAATGTAGGGAGGTGCGGCATTATGGAGAGCCTTGTGGATGAGAGTAATAACTTTATATTTTATTCTATAATGAATAGGCAGCCAATGTAGCGACTGGCACAGACCGGAGGCATCGCTGTAGCGTCTAGCCTGATAGATGAGCCTGGCCGCTGCATTCAGAATAGATTGTAGAGGAGAGAGTTTAGTGAGGGGAAGACCGATTAGTAAGGAATTACAGTAGTCAAGGCGAGAATGAATCAGAGAGACAATAAGTGTCTTTAGTGTATCTCTGGTAAGGAAAGGGCGTATTCTGGAGATGTTTTTGAGGTGGAGGTGACATGAACGTGCGAGTGATTCAATATGAGGGGTGAAGGAAAGGTCTGCATCAAATATGACCCCAAGGCAGCGGGCATGCTGCCTAGGAGTTATAGTAAGGCCTGAGACTGCAATGGATATATCAGGGACAGATCTGTTAGATGGTGGAAACAGTAGTAGTTCAGTCTTAGAGAGATTTAGTTTCAGATAGAGCGAGGACATGATATTAGAGACAGCAGAGAGACAGTCACTGGTGTTCTGAATGAGTGCAGGGGTGATGTCACGGGAAGATGTGTATAATTGGGTGTCATCAGCATAAAGATGGTACCTGAAGCCAAATCTGGCGATGGTTTGTCCAATGGGGGCTGTGTAGAGAGAAAAGAGCAGGGGGCCGAGGACCGAGCCCTGAGGAACCCCAACAGCAAGGGAAAGAGGAGAGGAAACAGAGCCCGCAAATGATACACTGAAAGTGCGGCCTGAGAGATAAGAGGAGAACCAGGAGAGCGCAGTGTCATTGAGGCCAACTGAGCGGAGCATAGTGAGGAGAAGTTGATGGTCAACAGTGTCAAAAGCTGCAGAGAGGTCCAGAAGAATAAGAAGAGAGAAGTCACCATTGGATTTAGCCTTTAGTAGATCATTAGAGACTTTTGTGAGAGCTGTTTCAGTAGAGTGCAGAGCGCGGAAACCAGATTGTAAGGGGTCAAGCAGAGAGTTAGCAGAGAGATAACGGATTAACCGAGAATAAACCAGGCGTTCCAAAAGTTTAGAGATGAAGGGGAGGTTAGAGACGGGTCGATAGTTAGCAGCACAGGATGGGTCCAGGGAGGGTTTTTTCAGTAGCGGGATTATAACAGCATGCTTGAAGGAGGATGGGAAGATTCCAGAAGAGAGAGAGAGGTTAAATATTTTAGTAAGGTAAGTAGTGACAGCAGGGGACAGAGATTGGAGAAGGTGTGAGGGGAAGGGGTCACTACTGCAGGTTGTGGGGCGAGATGAAGAAAGTAGCTGGGAAACTTCCTCTTCTGTGACAGGTTCAAAAGATGAGAATGGACAGTCTAAAGTGCGGCTGGTGAGGGGATCAGTACTATCGTAGGTGTGGGAGTCAATGCCACCTGGGGCTTGGGCAGTAATTTCCTGACGGATCTTATCAATTTTATCATGGAAATACATGGCCAGGTCATCAGCACTAAGGTCTGTGAATGGCGTCTGCACCTTGGGTGTGAGTAAGGAGTGAAAGGTTTCAAAAAGCCTTTTAGGGTTGCTTGAGAGAGAAGAGATGAGGGCGGTGAAATAGTCTTGTTTGGCAAGGTAAAGGGCAGAGCTATATGTTTTAAGCATAAACTTGAAGTGGAGGAAATCTGCAGGTGAGCGTGATTTTCTCCATAGACGTTCGGCACACCTAGAGCAGCGCTGAAGAAATCGTGTCTGTGGCGTGTGCCAGGGCTGATGCCTCCTATGTGGGACTTTACGAGTGGAGGGGGGAGCAACCTCATCCAATGCATTTTTGAGGGTATCATTATAGTGACTGGTGGCCAGATTGGGACAGGAGATTGAAGAGATGGGGGACAGGGAGGACTGTAGAGTATCTGAGAGGTGCTGGGTGTCAATAGCACGCAAGTTCCTATATGTGTGATGGGTAGGGGCGTCTTGTGAAGGGGAGACAGCACTGATGGTGAGAGATAGAAGATTGTGGTCAGAAAGCGGCAGAGAAGAGTTTGAAAATTTAGAGACTGTAAGGAGTCGATGGAAGACTAGATCAATCGTGTTACCGTCTATATGTGTGGCGGAAGAAGAACATTGTGAGAGACCAAGAGAAGTGGTTAATGAGAGAAACTGTGAGGCAGCCGGGGAGTGAGGGGGGGCAATAGGGATGTTAAAGTCACCCATGATGAGGGTAGGAATGTCACTGGATAAAAAGTGGGGAAGCCAAGAAGCAAAGTGGTCCAAAAATTGGTAGGGTGAGCCTGGTGGGCGGTAGATCACAGCTACACGTAAGGAGAGTGGCCGGAAAAGTCTGATAGCATGGACTTCAAATGAGGAGAATGTGAGTGAGGGGACCGGGGGAATGGACTGAAAAATGCACTGCGGTGACAGCAGTAATCCTACCCCACCACCCTGCCTGTTGTCAGGCCTAGAGGTATATATTGGGGTTACAAATACCCTCATTTCTTGCTACTGCCATATAGTGCCAGTTTCTGACTGGTAATTCAAAGAATATATTGGGGTTACGTGCACCCACAATTTTTACTACTGGTATACAGTGCCAGTTTCTGACTGGGAATTCAAAGAATATATTGGGGTTACAAATACCCTCATTTCTTGCTACTGCCATATAGTGCCAGTTTCTGACTGGTAATTCAAAGAATATATTGGGGTTATAAATACCCTCATTTCTTGCTACTGGTATATAGTGCCATTGTCTGACTGGGAATTCAAAGAATATATTGGGGTTACGTGCACCCACAATTTTTACTACTGGTATACAGTGCCAGTTTCTGACTGGGAATTCAAAGAATATATTGGGGTTACAAATACCCTCATTTCTTGCTACTGCCATATAGTGCCAGTTTCTGACTGGTAATTCAAAGAATATATTGGGGTTACGTGCACCCACAATTTTTACTACTGGTATACAGTGCCAGTTTCTGACTGGGAATTCAAAGAATATATTGGGGTTACAAATACCCTCATTTCTTGCTACTGCCATATAGTGCCAGTTTCTGACTGGTAATTCAAAGAATATATTGGGGTTATAAATACCCTCATTTCTTGCTACTGGTATATAGTGCCATTGTCTGACTGGGAATTCAAAGAATATATTGGGGTTACGTGCACCCACAATTTTTACTACTGGTATACAGTGCCAGTTTCTGACTGGGAATTCAAAGAATATATTGGGGTTACAAATACCCTCATTTCTTGCTACTGCCATATAGTGCCAGTTTCTGACTGGTAATTCAAAGAATATATTGGGGTTACGTGCACCCACAATTTTTACTACTGGTATACAGTGCCATTGTCTGACTGGGAATTCAAAGAATATATTGGGGTTATAAATACCCTCATTTCTTGATACTGCCATATAGTGCCAGTTTCTGACTGGGAATTCAAAGAATATATTGGGGTTATAAATACCCTCATTTCTTGCTACTGGTATATAGTGCCATTGTCTGACTGAGAATTCAAAGAATATATTGGGGTTACGTGCACCCACAATTTTTACTACTGGTATACAGTGCCAGTTTCTGACTGGGAATTCAAAGAATATATTGGGGTTACAAATACCCTCATTTCTTGCTACTGCCATATAGTGCCAGTTTCTGACTGGTAATTCAAAGAATATATTGGGGTTACGTGCACCCACAATTTTTACTACTGGTATACAGTGCCATTGTCTGACTGGGAATTCAAAGAATATATTGGGGTTATAAATACCCTCATTTCTTGCTACTGCCATATAGTGCCAGTTTCTGACTGGGAATTCAAAGAATATATTGGGGTTACGTGCACCCACAATTTTTACTACTGGTATACAGTGCCATTGTCTGACTGGGAATTCAAAGAATATATTGGGGTTATAAATACCCTCATTTCTTGCTACTGGTATATAGTGCCATTGTCTGACTGGGAATTCAAAGAATATATTGGGGTTACGTGCACCCACAATTTTTACTACTGGTATACAGTGCCAGTTTCTGACTGGGAATTCAAAGAATATATTGGGGTTACGTGCACCCACAATTTTTACTACTGGTATACAGTGCCAGTTTCTGACTGGGAATTCAAAGAATATATTGGGGTTACAAATACCCTCATTTCTTGCTACTGCCATATAGTGCCAGTTTCTGACTGGTAATTCAAAGAATATATTGGGGTTACGTGCACCCACAATTTTTACTACTGGTATACAGTGCCAGTTTCTGACTGGGAATTCAAAGAATATATTGGGGTTACAAATACCCTCATTTCTTGCTACTGCCATATAGTGCCAGTTTCTGACTGGTAATTCAAAGAATATATTGGGGTTATAAATACCCTCATTTCTTGCTACTGGTATATAGTGCCATTGTCTGACTGGGAATTCAAAGAATATATTGGGGTTACGTGCACCCACAATTTTTACTACTGGTATACAGTGCCAGTTTCTGACTGGGAATTCAAAGAATATATTGGGGTTACAAATACCCTCATTTCTTGCTACTGCCATATAGTGCCAGTTTCTGACTGGTAATTCAAAGAATATATTGGGGTTACGTGCACCCACAATTTTTACTACTGGTATACAGTGCCATTGTCTGACTGGGAATTCAAAGAATATATTGGGGTTATAAATACCCTCATTTCTTGCTACTGCCATATAGTGCCAGTTTCTGACTGGGAATTCAAAGAATATATTGGGGTTATAAATACCCTCATTTCTTGCTACTGGTATATAGTGCCATTGTCTGACTGGGAATTCAAAGAATATATTGGGGTTACGTGCACCCACAATTTTTACTACTGGTATACAGTGCCAGTTTCTGACTGGGAATTCAAAGAATATATTGGGGTTACAAATACCCTCATTTCTTGCTACTGCCATATAGTGCCAGTTTCTGACTGGTAATTCAAAGAATATATTGGGGTTACGTGCACCCACAATTTTTACTACTGGTATACAGTGCCATTGTCTGACTGGGAATTCAAAGAATATATTGGGGTTATAAATACCCTCATTTCTTGCTACTGCCATATAGTGCCAGTTTCTGACTGGGAATTCAAAGAATATATTGGGGTTACGTGCACCCACAATTTTTACTACTGTATACAGTGCCATTGTCTGACTGGGAATTCAAAGAATATATTGGGGTTATAAATACCCTCATTTCTTGCTACTGGTATATAGTGCCATTGTCTGACTGGGAATTCAAAGAATATATTGGGGTTACGTGCACCCACAATTTTTACTACTGGTATACAGTGCCAGTTTCTGACTGGGAATTCAAAGAATATATTGGGGTTACAAATACCCTCATTTCTTGCTACTGCCATATAGTGCCAGTTTCTGACTCGTAATTCAAAGAATATATTGGGGTTATAAATACCCTCATTTCTTGCTACTGGTATATAGTGCCATTGTCTGACTGGGAATTCAAAGAATATATTGGGGTTACGTGCACCCACAATTTTTACTACTGGTATACAGTGCCAGTTTCTGACTGGGAATTCAAAGAATATATTGGGGTTACAAATACCCTCATTTCTTGCTACTGCCATATAGTGCCAGTTTCTGACTGGTAATTCAAAGAATATATTGGGGTTACAAATACCCTCATTTCTTGCTACTGCCATATAGTGCCAGTTTCTGACTGGTAATTCAAAGAATATATTGGGGTTACGTGCACCCACAAATTTTACTACTGGTATACAGTGCCATTGTCTGACTGGGAATTCAAAGAATATATTGGGGTTATAAATACCCTCATTTCTTGCTACTGCCATATAGTGCCAGTTTCTGACTGGGAATTCAAAGAATATATTGGGGTTATAAATACCCTCATTTCTTGCTACTGGTATATAGTGCCATTGTCTGACTGGGAATTCAAAGAATATATTGGGGTTACGTGCACCCACAATTTTTACTACTGGTATACAGTGCCAGTTTCTGACTGGGAATTCAAAGAATATATTGGGGTTACAAATACCCTCATTTCTTGCTACTGCCATATAGTGCCAGTTTCTGACTGGTAATTCAAAGAATATATTGGGGTTACGTGCACCCACAATTTTTACTACTGGTATACAGTGCCATTGTCTGACTGGGAATTCAAAGAATATATTGGGGTTATAAATACCCTCATTTCTTGCTACTGCCATATAGTGCCAGTTTCTGACTGGTAATTCAAAGAATATATTGGGGTTATAAATACCCTCATTTCTTGCTACTGGTATATAGTGCCATTGTCTGACTGGGAATTCAAAGAATATATTGGGGTTACGTGCACCCACAATTTTTGCTACTGGTATATAGTGCCAATTTCTAACTGGGAATTCAAAATGCGCAAGGCTCCCGGAAAGGGACGTGGACGAGGCCGTGGGCGAGGTCGGGGGAATGGTTCTGGGGAGCAAGGTAGCAGTGAAGCCACAGGGCGTCCCGTGCCTACTCCTGTGGGGCAGCAAGCATTGCGCCACTCCACAGTGCCAGGGTTGCTTGCCACATTAACTAAACTGCAGGGTACAAACCTTAGTAGGCCCGAGAACCAGGAACAGGTCTTGCAATGGCTGTCAGAGAACGCTTACAGCACATTGTCCAGCAGCCAGTCAGACTCTGCCTCCTCTCCTCCTATTACCCAACAGTCTTGTCCTCCTTCCTCCCAAAATTCCCAAGCTTCACAGAACAATAACCCCAACTGTCCCTGCTCCCCAGAGCTGTTCTCCGCTCCTTTCATTGTCCCTCAACCTGCCTCTCAACGTCACGATTCCACGAACCTAACAGAGGAGCATCTGTGTCCAGATGCTCAAACACTAGAGTCTCCTCCATCTCCGTTCGATTTGGTGGTGGATGACCAGCAACCCACCCTCATCGACGATGATGTGACGCAGTTGCCGTCAGGGCATCCAGTTGACCGACGCATTGTGCGGGAGGAGGAGATGAGACAGGAGTTGGAAGAGGAAGTGGTGGATGATGAGGACACTGACCCGACCTGGACAGGGGGGATGTCAAGCGGGGAAAGTAGTGTGGATGTTGAGGCAAGTGCAGCACCAAAAAGGGTAGCTAGAGGCAGAGGCAGAGGTCAGCAGCTTAGGCGAAGCCAGGCCACACCCGGAATCTCCCAAGATGTTCCAGTTCGTACCCAGCCCCGAAAAACTCCCACCTCGAGGGCACGTTTCTCGAAGGTGTGGAGTTTTTTCAAGGAATGCGCCGAGGACAGATATAGTGTTGTCTGCACAATTTGCCTCTCGAAATTGATTAGGGGCTCTGAGAAGAGCAACCTGTCCACCACTTCAATGCGCCGTCATTTGGAATCCAAGCACTGGAATCAGTGGCAGGCAGCAACGGCAGGACAAAGGCCGCCTGCCGTTCACGCCACTGCCACTGCCTCTGCCACTGCCTCTGCCTCTGCCTCTGCCACTGCCACTGCTGACTGTGCTGGCGATGCACTCCAGAGGACGAGCCAGGACACCACTTCATCTGCCTCCGCCACTTTGTTGACTTCTCCCTCATCCTCCCCTGTTCCTGTCTTATCTCCTTCTCCTGCACCATCAAAGGCACCATCAGGCGCTTCTTTACAACAACCCACCATCTCTCAGACATTGGAGCGGCGGCAGAAATACACTGCTAACCACCCACACGCGCAAGCCTTGAACGCCAACATCGCTAAACTGCTGGCCCAGGAGATGTTGGCGTTCCGGCTTGTTGAAACTCCCGCCTTCCTGGACCTGATGGCAACTGTGGCACCTCGCTATGCCGTCCCTAGCCGTCACTACTTCTCCCGGTGTGCCGTCCCCGCCTTGCACCAGCACGTGTCACTCAACATCAGGCGGGCCCTTAGTTCCGCGCTTTGCACAAAGGTCCACTTGACCACCGACGCGTGGACAAGTGCATGCGGACAGGGACACTACATTTCACTGACGGCACACTGGGTGAATGTAGTTGAGGCTGGGACTGCTTCCCAAACTGGCCCGGTGTACCTCGTCTCCCCGCCTAACATTCCTGGCAGGGACACGAGAAGAACACCCCCCTCCTCCTCCTCCTCTACCGCCTCCTCCTCCGCCACCGCCACCGCCTCCTCCTCCGCCACCGCCTCCTCCTCCGCTGTTAGATTGACCCCAGCTACGAGTTGGAAACGTTGCAGCACTGGCGTTGGTAGACGTCAGCAGGCTGTGCTGAAGCTGATCAGCTTGGGGGACAGACAGCACACTGCCTCCGAGGTGAGGGATGCCCTCCTCGATGAGACGGCAATATGGTTTGAGCCGCTGCACCTGGGCCCAGGCATGGTCGTTTGTGATAACGGCCGGAACCTGGTAGCAGCTCTGGAGCTTGCCGGACTCCAACATGTTCCATGCCTGGCCCACGTCTTCAACCTAGTGGTGCAACGTTTCCTAAAGAGCTACCCCAATGTTCCAGAGCTACTGGTGAAAGTGCGGCGCATGTGCGCCCACTTTCGCAAGTCGACAGTAGCCGCTGCTAGCTTAAAATCTCTCCAGCAACGCCTGCATGTGCCACAACACCGGCTTTTGTGCGACGTCCCCACACGCTGGAACTCAACGTTTCAGATGTTGAATAGAGTGGTTGAGCAGCAGAGACCTTTGATGGAATACCAGCTACAAAACCCTAGGGTGCCACAAAGTCAGCTGCCTCAGTTTCTCATCCATGAGTGGCCATGGATGAGAGACCTTTGTGACATCCTACGGGTGTTTGAGGAGTCCACAAGGAGGGTGAGCTCTGAGGATGCGATGGTGAGCCTTACAATCCCGCTCTTGTGTGTTCTGAGAGAATCCCTGATTGACATCAGGGATAACTCAGATCACACAGAGGAGTCAGGGATAGCATCCGATCCGTCACAGCTGGAGAGTAGGTCCACACATCTGTCCGCTTCATCGCGTTTAATGGAGGAGGAGGAGGAGGAGGAGGAAGAAGAGTTGTCCGATGATGTGATGGTGATACAGGAGGCTTCCGGGCAACTTCGAATCGTCCCATTGTTGCAGCGCGGATGGGTAGACATGGAGGATGAGGAGGAAATGGAGATTGAACTTTCCGGTGGGGCCAGAGGAGTCATGCCAACTAACACTGTGGCAGACATGGCTGAGTTCATGTTGGGGTGCTTTACAACCGACAAGCGTATTGTCAAAATCATGGAGGACAACCAGTACTGGATCTTTGCTATCCTTGACCCCCGGTATAAAAACAACATCTCGTCTTTTATTCCGGTGGAGGGGAGGGCCAATCGCATCAATGCTTGCCACAGGCAATTGGTGCAGAATATGATGGAGATGTTTCCAGCATGTGACGTTGGCGGCAGGGAGGACAGTTCCTCCAGTAGGCGACCAAGTTCTCACCGGTCCACACAAACGAGGGGCACACTGTCTAAGGTCTGGGACACCTTGATGGCACCCCTTCGCCAAAGTGCCGCCACAGAGGGTCCTAGTGTCACCAGGCGTGAGAAGTATAGGCGCATGTTGCGGGAATACCTTTCCGACCACAGCCCTGTCCTCTCCGACCCCTCTGTGCCCTACACGTATTGGGTGTCGAAGTTGGACCTGTGGCTTGAACTTGCCCTATATGCCTTGGAGGTGCTGTCCTGTCCTGCCGCCAGCGTCCTATCTGAGAGGGTGTTCAGTGCAGCCGGTGGCATCATCACTGACAAGCGCACCCGTCTGTCAGCTGAGAGTGCCGACCGGCTCACTTTGATAAAAATGAACCACCACTGGATAGAGCCTTCATTTTTGTGCCCACCTGTGTAAAGCACCCCAACATGAAACTCCATGTCTGTACTCAACCTCTCCAATTCCTCCGCATCCTCATACTCATCCACCATAAGCGTTGCACAATTCTGCTAATACTAGGCTCCCTCCAACATGATTTCCCCCAACTCTGCTGGTTAGAGGCTCCCTCCACCCTGATTTCCACCAACTCTGCTGGTTAGAGGCTCCCTCCACCCTGCTTTCCCACAACTCTGCTGGTTAGAGGCTCCCTCCACCATGAATTTGCCCAAACTGGGCTGGTTAGAGGCTCCCTCCACCATGAATTGGTCCAAACTGGGGTTTTTAGAGGCTCCCTCCACCATGAATTTGCCAAAACTGGGCTGTTTAGAGGCTCCCTCCACCATGAATTGGTCCAAATTGGGGTTTTTAGAGGCTCCCTCCACCATGAATTTGCCCACACTGGGCTGGTTAGAGGCTCCCTCCACCATGAATTGGTCCAAACTGGGCTGGTTAGAGGCTCCCTCCACCATGAATTGGTCCAAATTGGGGTTTTTAGAGGCTCCCTCCACCATGAATTGGTCCAAACTGGGCTGTTTAGAGGCTCCCTCCACCATGAATTGGTCCAAACTGGGCTGTTTAGAGGCTCCCTCCACCATGAATTGGTCCAAACTGGGGTTTTTAGAGGCTCCCTCCACCATGAATTGGTCCAAACTGGGCTGGTTAGAGGCTCCCTCCACCATGAATTGGTCCAAACTGGGGTTTTTAGAGGCTCCCTCCAGCATGAATTGGTCCAAACTGGGGTTTTTAGAGGCTCCCTCCACCATGAATTGGTCCAAACTGGGGTTTTTAGAGGCTCCCTCCACCATGAATTTGCCCAAACTGGGCTGTTTAGAGGCTCCCTCCACCATGAATTGGTCCAAACTGGGTTTTTTAGAGGCTCCCTCCACCATGAATTGGTCCAAACTGGGGTTTTTAGAGGCTCCCTCCACCATGAATTGGTCCAAACTGGGGTTTTTAGAGGCTCCCTCCACCATGAATTTGCCCAAACTGGGCTGTTTAGAGGCTCCCTCCACCATTAATTGGTCCAAATTGGGGTTTTTAGAGGCTCCCTCCACCATGAATTGGTCCAAACTGGGGTTTTTAGAGGCTCCCTCCACCATGAATTTGCCCAAACTGGGCTGTTTAGAGGCTCCCTCCAGCATGAATTGGTCCAAACTGGGGTTTTTAGAGGCTCCCTCCAGCATGAATTGGTCCAAACTGGGGTTTTTAGAGGCTCCCTCCACCATGAATTGGTCCAAACTGGGGTTTTTAGAGGCTCCCTCCACCATGAATTGGTCCAAACTGGGCTGGTTAGAGGCTCCCTCCACCATGAATTTGCCCAAACTGGGCTGTTTAGAGGCTCCCTCCACCATGAATTGGTCCAAACGGGGGTTTTTAGAGGCTCCCTCCACCATGAATTTGCCCAAACTGGGCTGGTTAGAGGCTCCCTCCACCATGAATTTGCCCAAACTGGGCTGTTTAGAGGCTCCCTCCACCATGAATTGGTCCAAACTGGGCTGTTTAGAGGCTCCCTCCACCATGAATTGGTCCAAACTGGGGTTTTTAGAGGCTCCCTCCACCATGAATTGGTCCAAACTGGGCTGGTTAGAGGCTCCCTCCACCATGAATTGGTCCAAACTGGGGTTTTTAGAGGCTCCCTCCAGCATGAATTGGTCCAAACTGGGGTTTTTAGAGGCTCCCTCCACCATGAATTGGTCCAAACTGGGGTTTTTAGAGGCTCCCTCCACCATGAATTTGCCCAAACTGGGCTGTTTAGAGGCTCCCTCCACCATGAATTGGTCCAAACTGGGGTTTTTAGAGGCTCCCTCCACCATGAATTGGTCCAAACTGGGCTGGTTAGAGGCTCCCTCCACCATGAATTGGTCCAAACTGGGGTTTTTAGAGGCTCCCTCCACCATGAATTGGTCCAAACTGGGTTTTTTAGAGGCTCCCTCCACCATGAATTGGTCCAAACTGGGGTTTTTAGAGGCTCCCTCCACCATGAATTGGTCCAAACTGGGGTTTTTAGAGGCTCCCTCCACCATGAATTTGCCCAAACTGGGCTGTTTAGAGGCTCCCTCCACCATTAATTGGTCCAAATTGGGGTTTTTAGAGGCTCCCTCCACCATGAATTGGTCCAAACTGGGGTTTTTAGAGGCTCCCTCCACCATGAATTTGCCCAAACTGGGCTGTTTAGAGGCTCCCTCCAGCATGAATTGGTCCAAACTGGGGTTTTTAGAGGCTCCCTCCAGCATGAATTGGTCCAAACTGGGGTTTTTAGAGGCTCCCTCCACCATGAATTGGTCCAAACTGGGGTTTTTAGAGGCTCCCTCCACCATGAATTGGTCCAAACTGGGCTGGTTAGAGGCTCCCTCCACCATGAATTTGCCCAAACTGGGCTGTTTAGAGGCTCCCTCCACCATGAATTGGTCCAAACGGGGGTTTTTAGAGGCTCCCTCCACCATGAATTTGCCCAAACTGGGCTGGTTAGAGGCTCCCTCCACCATGAATTTGCCCAAACTGGGCTGTTTAGAGGCTCCCTCCACCATGAATTGGTCCAAACTGGGCTGTTTAGAGGCTCCCTCCACCATGAATTGGTCCAAACTGGGTTTTTTAGAGGCTCCCTCCACCATGAATTGGTCCAAACTGGGGTTTTTAGAGGCTCCCTCCACCATGAATTGGTCCAAACTGGGGTTTTTAGAGGCTCCCTCCACCATGAATTGGTCCAAACTGGGCTGGTTAGAGGCTCCCTCCACCATGAATTTGCCCAAACTGGGCTGTTTAGAGGCTCCCTCCACCATGAATTGGTCCAAACGGGGGTTTTTAGAGGCTCCCTCCACCATGAATTTGCCCAAACTGGGCTGGTTAGAGGCTCCCTCCACCATGAATTTGCCCAAACTGGGCTGTTTAGAGGCTCCCTCCACCATGAATTGGTCCAAACTGGGCTGTTTAGAGGCTCCCTCCACCATGAATTGGTCCAAACTGGGTTTTTTAGAGGCTCCCTCCACCATGAATTGGTCCAAACTGGGGTTTTTAGAGGCTCCCTCCACCATGAATTGGTCCAAACTGGGGTTTTTAGAGGCTCCCTCCACCATGAATTTGCCCAAACTCTGCTGGTTAGAGGCTCAATCCACCCTGATTTTCAAAACAAATGTTGGTGCCAACCTCAACTTACTACAAGGGCCAAATTCACTGCTGGTGACAAGCTCTCCTCACTGCAAGTGCCAAATACACATGTTTCAAGGTGTTTTCCTACTGTCAGAGAGGTGGTATTGAGTGTGTAAAGTGTGTAGTTGTTAGGCTGTGATGTTGGGGTAATAGAGGGTCTTTGGTGTGTTAGATGCCCCCAGACATGCTTCCCCTGCTGTCCCAGTGTCATTCCAGAGGTGTTGGCATCATTTCCTGTGGTGTCATAGTGGACTTGGTGACCCTCCAGACACGGATTTGGGTTTCCCCCTTAACGAGTATATGTTCCCCATAGACTATAATGGGGTTCGAAACCCGTTCGAACACACGAACAGTGAGCGGCTGTTCGATTCGAATTTCGAACCTCGAACATTTTAGTGTTCGCTCATCTCTACTCTGTACCTGTTCGTATAAGCAACAGAAAATATATACATGGTGGACATGTGTGTGTGCATATGTACAGTATATATAACTATGTATAACTATATATATATATAGAAAATGGAAAAAATGGCAGCACTCCAATATTTAGAAAAAGTGTGGATTTATTCCAAGCAGCGACGTTTCGGTTCTTATCTGAACCTTTCTCAAGCAAAGAAGTGAGGGAAAACCACCAGTTTAAATAACAACCACATCATATGGTGCATAATTACAATTAATTAGTTAGCATGTGGATACAATGCAACACAACATCAAAACACACTTAGGTGGAGTGAAAGATACAGTGTAACAAAGTGTTATAAATATACGATGATCTAGTAACATTTTTCAGATCAATATAAGTGACACATATATATAAAATCACATCATATATAAAATATAAATATGAGGAGGAGGAACATCCACTTGCTTTCACTAGTATCATGGGCGTTTATTCATACATTGCAGTGTCCAAAAGTGACTACTGTGCAAAATCAGAAAAAACATAAAAAACATGCCTTCCCAGGCTGAATATATCAATCATAGTATATCCCTGCACGCACAGAGTAAAATAAAGTCATGTGCGGCATACCAAAAGCTGGCATCCACCCAGACTACCCAGTGTACTTGTGTAAACCTGCATGTTAAAAAACAAGCAGATACAGTGCATCTACGTAGTCAGGTGTTGCTATAGCCAGAAAAGAAAAAAAAACAAAAAATACAAAAAAGGAAATAAAAAAAACAAATTTTTTGTTAAAAAAAAATGTAAAAAAAATAAATAAATAAAATAAATGAATAAATAAATCAAAAATTTAATCTAAACCATAAAGTATAAACAAATAATAATATGGCCCAAAATTAAAGAAATATTTTTTAATTTTTTTATTTTTTAGCTATAGTCCAATTGAAGGGTATATTATGGCAGACCTACATCAGCGTCGCACAAACGACCTGAATATATTACCGCCCAAGAGGTCAACCAGACTGAAAAAGAGGACCGAGGGTATACCAATAGGGGACACCCTCCATCCCCCTGGCCAAACACACATACAAACTGCCATAGATCGCATGCATATCAGCCCACAATCTTTGGGACCCATAACCCAATTAGGACAGTCAAGAAAATTAAATAGACCATGAATATTTGTTATAGAATAATGAAGAAAAAATAAGAAATAAATAAATAAAAAATAAAAATTAAATAAATATATATTTATATGTATACATATAAATAAACAAATCAATATTGAAGCAAAACAAGTAAATCTATATTCAAAGCCATGGGAAGCATATAAAAAGACAAAAAGTTTTTTTTATTAGTATAAACAGCTATAAAAAAAACAGCAAAAACGTCCATGTTAGCGTAGTTGGATGTACGTCCTCCAAAATCCTCTTCATAAATTTAAAAGTGAGTGAGTGGAAGGTGTATGTGTCTCCAAGTGCAAAAAATACAATTCTAGAAAAAGAAAAAAAGAAGAAAAAAATTAATAAACAAATCACTAATTACAAAAAGGAAGATAGAGACCAAAGAGAATACATAAAGTCACAGGGCAACCGAACCATCTAAATTAATGTGGACAATTTATAATCAACATTTAATCCAAAAGGTTTTAAAGTATTTAATCTGAAGATCCACTCCATCTCTTTTCTTTTGAGTATCTTTTCTCTATCACCTCCTCTCCTGAGAGGGGGAACACAGTCAATGATCCTAAATCTAAGTTGAGATTCAGAATGTTTAAGATCTGAGAAATGTTTGGAAACTGGCAGGTCTTGTTTTCGTTTCCGAATAGTATATCGATGTTGATTCAATCTAGTCTTTGCATCGAGAGTCGTTTTGCCTATATATACCAACCCGCATGGGCAGGAAAGCATATATATAACATGATCTGAATCACAAGTCAAATAATGCTTAATCTTATACTCTACTCCATTGTGTATAAAATGATTCCCCTTAATCATAAGGGAACAGTTCACACACCCACAGCAAGGGTAGCAACCCTTCCTAACTACTCCTGTTAAAGTGGTTTGTCTGCTGCTCTTAAAACTGCCTACATCTGAACAGACCAATTGGTCTTTCAGATTTCTAGCTCGCCTATAAGAAAAAAGTGGAGGGGCATGAAATTCTGGCAAATTGACTGCACACATGCGCAAGACTCCCCAATGTTTGCGTACAATATCTGAAATCTGATTGCTCATGCAATTAAAAGTAGAAACAAATTTTTTTACATTTTTTAAAAAAAATTTTTTGTTTTTTTTATTTCCTTTTTTGTATTTTTTGTTTTTTTTCTTTTCTGGCTATAGCAACACCTGACTATGTAGATGCACTGTGTCTGCTTGTTTTTTAACATGCAGGTTTACACAAGTACACTGGGTAGTCTGAGTGGATGCCAGCTTTTGGTATGCCGCACATGACTTTATTTTACTCTGTGCGTGCAGGGATATACTATGATTGATATATTCAGCCTGGGAAGGCATGTTTTTTATGTTTTTTCTGATTTTGCACAGTAGTCACTTTTGGACACTGCAATGTATGAATAAACGCCCATGATACTAGTGAAAGCAAGTGGATGTTCCTCCTCCTCATATTTATATTTTATATATGATGTGATTTTATATATATGTGTCACTTATATTGATCTGAAAAATGTTACTAGATCATCGTATATTTATAACACTTTGTTACACTGTATCTTTCACTCCACCTAAGTGTGTTTTGATGTTGTGTTGCATTGTATCCACATGCTAACTAATTAATTTTAATTATGCACCATATGATGTGGTTGTTATTTAAACTGGTGGTTTTCCCTCACTTCTTTGCTTGAGAAAGGTTCAGATAAGAACCGAAACGTCGCTGCTTGGAATAAATCCACACTTTTTCTAAATATTGGAGTGCTGACATTTTTTCCATTTTCTATATAAAGTTGAAGATTAGCCACCTTCCAGTTTGGCTTTGCACCCGGTTTGTATGCTGTGCTGCTTCTGCATTTTTTTCTACTATATATATATATATATATATATATATATATATATATATATATATGTCGTGGTTTCAGATCTGGAGAATTAAAGGCCAACTCAATTCCTTTTAACTCTTTATCATGTTCCTCAATCCATTTCTAAACCATGTTTGCAATGTGGCAGAGCGTTCTATCCTGCTGAAAGAGACAAATGCCATTAGGGAACATTGTAGCCAAAAAACGTGCATTTGGTCTGCTCACATGATGTAGAAAAACCCTTGATTCACCAGGTCAGGCCACCTCATGACTACTGTATATGAACACTAAACTAATCTGGGGAAAGGCGAAAAATTGGGAAAGCACAAGGATTTGACTAAACCCTACTTTACAACTAACAGAAGTTATCTGTTGCTAATGTCCTTGTACCAGATACTACATTACATGTTCAGAGGTTTAGTAAACTCCATGCCTAAATGTACCAAAGCTGATCTGGTGGCAAAGGAAGGACCTACACTATATTGGTGGCTGGTTAAATGTTGAATGATCAGTGTGTATGTGCTGTATATACACTATATAGGAGGGTTCACACTACTGTTGCTGTCCGCTCAGAAGGTAAGGTAAAAATGGACACCTATCACAATGGACACAAACGGACAGTAACTGATGGAGGTCCATTATATGTCTGTTGCCCATAGACTTTAATTTAAAAAAAAAACGGACACTTACTGTCCGTTTTTTCAAGTGGACAGAAAAAGTCCTGCATGTAGGATTTTTTTGTCCACTTGAAAAAACGGACATGCTTGTAAACGGACACTAAGGGACACAAACGGACACTAAAAGACACAAAATAAAATCCCATTGAAATGAATGGAAATTGCAAACGGACCAGCTATTGTCCGTTGCTAAAATCTTGTACAGACAATAGCCATGGACACTACTGAGCGGACACCAGTGGTAGTTTAAGCGCCCCCTATGTTATATACTCTTAATCATTGAATTCAGGTAGTTTTGTCAGTACATTTGCCACAGGTGTATAAAATCCAGCACCTAGCCATACAGTCTTTCTTTACAAGCATTTGTGACAAAATGCCTCATTCTATAGAGCTCCCTGCATTCCAGTATGATACTGTAATAGGATCTCACCATTGTAACTATTTCCTCCCTCCTAGATATTCCACCATTAATTCTGACTCTAGGTTCAGACTTCCACTCTGGGATCCACTGGGTTTCTGCCCAAAAAATGTGGAGATAAAAGTCTTGCTTGCTTGCTGGACTTTTCTCTCCACATTTTTAAAGTGTTTTTTGGAGTGTAATCCCGGAACGGAATTCAAGCGCTGGTGTGAACATAGCCTGAAAAAATGAGTTTGTTT
Organism: Leptodactylus fuscus; assembly: GCF_031893055.1. NCBI lineage: Eukaryota > Metazoa > Chordata > Amphibia > Anura > Leptodactylidae > Leptodactylus > Leptodactylus fuscus. The sequence continues at coordinate 67,565,083 of NC_134265.1, forward strand.
AGAATCCATAAAGTTACAGAGTGGGGTTGCTGAATGCAGAGGGCCATAGTGCATAAAAGTGGATAATACTCTGGTGGCTATATAACTGAAGACCAAATCTCCTTTGCCATTAAAAGCAGCACAAGAACTGCACCATTAGGATCACGGTATGTTTCTTTGGCCAAGCACAATGCCACGTGTCGTATGGAGTGGTGTACGTCATGCTATCACTGAGCTCTGGAGCAGTGGAAATATGTTCTGTATAGTGACAATCACAGTCCTTATCTAACACTCTGTTGGATGAGTCTCCATTTGGTAACAGCCAAGTAAAACATTGCCTGCCTGTGTGCTTTGTACCACCCGTGAAGGTAGGTGGAGGAGGGTTAATGCTATGGGGTTATTTTTAGGGGTTCTAGTAAAGCGAAATCTTAGATTCATATTATGCCCAGTCAGACTCCAGCAAAACAGACATTAAAAATGCCCCTTTATGATAAATCTCCCCCATGTTGAATTTAAGATTTTTTTTCCCGACAGTTCACCTAAAATAACCCATGAAATACTTACGATACGTAAATAGCAGTATTGTGTATTAGAGTTTTCCATCAAGTTTAATGAAAATTACCTTCCACTGACAATTTATTATTTTTAATATGGTCTATTACTTGGCTAATTTCACTGTAAAGTGCTTGTAACACCTCTGTGTTCCTGCTTTACTAATAACCAGCCCTAGAAAACCACAGGAGTTAGGTTGGAAGAATGTCTCAAATTTTATTACTGGTGCCATTGGGGGAAAATTTTGTAAAGGTCTCATTGCTTGTGCTTCTCTCCCAGGTACTTAAAATCTGAAACAAGTCCCTGAGATTGAGTAACGGCTTGGCTGGTAACACCATTTAGTTAAGCAGCACATGTCAATGTTTTTAGGTGTTACTGTTACATTATATGCGCTTAATAATCCATTTATTTACATTGTAGAAAAGCAGCTCCTTTAGTAGGGGGCAAGCTTTGGTTGCTTACCCCTCCTGGAGGGCAGTGTCAGCTTAAAATTCTCTTTTTTCTTAAAGGGGACCTGTCAGCTTTCTAGACTTTATGACTTACCCAACATTTTTAAAGTTAATTGTATATTAAATGGTCAGTGTAGCAATGGACTTTACATAAATGAATAATACAAGAGACTTTGTTAGGTAGATTAGGTTACTTTCTACCTACAAAAGTCCATGGAGAGAAGATGGAGAACTAGGCTGCTAGATTGAGACAGGCAGAGAGAGAAGCAGAGTCAGCACCTTCCAGTTATTTTCAATCATGATCACTACTTTTCAGTTTGGTCTACTAGCTTCATGATTCTGTATGTGTGTGTGAGAGAGATACAGTTAGAAAAGCAGAATCCTCTCTTCTTTGTACCCAATCTACAGGAAACATCGTAGCAACTAGTCTCCATCCAACAGCTTGGGTAATTGAATAATTAGAAAGTTTGCAGAAGAGAGAACTAGTGAAAAATGCTTTATACAAGTCAGAAATAGTACTATCACTATGTACTCATGCACACATGACAGCAAGTCACCTGAATTAAAAGGAGTCCCTGCTTAAAGGGATTCTACCATTGAAATTAATTTTTTTGGTGATCACACGTCGGAATACCTTTAGAAAGCCTATTCATCTCTTACCTTTAGACGTGATCTCCACTGCGCCGTTCTTTAGAAATACCGGTTTTTACCAGTATGCAAATTAGTTCTCTCGCAGCGATGGGAGGCAGGCCCCAACATTGAAAATGCGATGGGGGCGTTCTCACTGCTGCTCGAAAACATACTCCAGTGACGCCTCTATCTTCGGCTGGATCCTTCCCTTCTTTCGTCGTCTTCCTTCTGTGTCACCTCCGGCGCCTGCACAGTTGGCTCTGCCAGTGAGAGACCAGCAGAGCCGAGTGCGCATGCCGGCCGCCGGCCATTTTTGGGAGGCCGCTATTGTATTGAATTACAAGAGCAAGAGTGGCCCCCCAAAAATGTCCGCCAGCTGGCATGCGCACTCAGCTCTGCTGGTGTCTCACTGGCAGAGCCAACTGCGCAGGTGTCAGAGGTGAGGCAAAGGAAGACGATGAAAGAAGGGGAAGATCCAGCCGAAGATAGGTGGGGATCACCTCTGGTCTATTGGACGAATGTTTTTTAATTTTTGAGACAATAAAGAATTTATAATTTTATCAACGTGGATGCTGGATTCTTCGCCTCTTGTATGGATCACTCCGAGTTGACGGGGATTTCACTTTCCGGGCACCCGAATTTGTGTATTTCCTGAACCGTGAGTGTGAATTGTACGCATAATGCGTTTGGACATTTTCATTATATTGGACATATGTCATCTCATTTGATTCATTGGGACCGCATGATTCCAAGCATTTGAATGTGTCAATTCCATGGCAAGATTTGTATACTGTTTATCAGGACATTTCAAGTACATGCTTTAAGAAGAATGTTCTGTTTGGGCTGTGTATTCCTTTTTTCCTATTTCCCATTGCAATAAATATAGCCTTAGGCTACTTGCACACAATTGTGTGCATGCATGAGTCTGTAAGAAAATGTTCTGGGTGGAACATGTATGATATCAGCGTGGGACCCTTAGCTGATCCATGCATTACATTAATGAGTCCAGCCTGTAAAATGGACCCATGAATACATTCTTGTGTGTACTGGGCCATAAGAAAATAATGGGTCAGTGGGTTAGCTGTTAAACATGACTAACAAACCACGTGGTCATGAGCATTGGGGGTTCATTGCTAGGTTTGAGTGTTGAGGACTCATCAAAGGAAACCATCTCAGGCTATAATAGTACATACAAATTCAAGCAGATGTTGCTCCTCTAAGTTTCAGCTACAGTATATAGTATTAAATGTCAATTATATTGTGAAATGATCTTTGGCTGTTCTTTTTTCTTCCTCCATCTCTGTTAACACACACATAACCCCTGCCCAGTCTTGTAACAATGTTACCAGCCACGTATATGTGAAACACTTTGTATTCTGTTCTATTACAGTATTGAATTATTCTGATAATGCGCATTTCACCTTTGATTTTGCATGAGCACATTAGATTTCTTATCTCAGGTGTAAAATAATAGAATGTATGTTGTAGGCTCACAAGATGAAAATAGATTTCTATAGATTGTAAAAAACATTTTTAGTTTCAGAAATCAGATTTGGAGAATTCCTTTATGTAATTTTACATGTGATGCCAATTGTGGATTTATACACGGACAGCACAACGCCATCAATAAAAGAGTGACCTTCATCTCATACAAGGTCAATGACCTTCTTTGATTCCCACTAATGTTGGGCTTAGGTTGAAAAATAACACATAACTTTTATTGAAAGGGGACATTTTTTTCTACGTTTGATTTATGAGTTTGTCTATCAATCAAATCTTGCTCTGTATACGGGAAGAATGGATTGTCCCTTAAGGCTGGGGGATAGATGCATCCAGCGCCAAATCCACATGCAATAATAAAGCAGAAAGTGCGATCTATGAGTCAATTGTAACCATAATTTATTTTCTCTTTTGATTTTGTCACGTTGTCAATTTTCTCAGTGAGATACAGCGACCTGATTTATAGACTGCCTGCCTAGGTAGATGCATGCCCTCATTTCATGCTTAAAAGTCGAAAACACGGTATATTATACAAATCTGTCAGTGTCAGGGATCAGAATATTGCCCCTGTGTTAGATGTCAATAAATGTAGGGTATTGGGAGTCTTCTCACTATTACCTGTGATCGAATCAAATTTTGGATTATTAATATTAATAATAGATACCTGAAAATAAATCATTTAGTCATCCTCTTATGTTTTTCAGGTTGTCAGGGTGACAGCAGAGATGGCAGCCACCTTGTGATAAACACATGTAACCGAACGCCATCCATCCATGGTGACCCACTGGTTGAATGAGCATGTCCATTCTATTTTCCAGGAGCCGGAGCAAAAGGCTCCCAGATAAAAGACCTGACCGGCTCTCATTGATTTCAATGGGAGCCGTCTTTTGAGTCAGGATTTTGAAGCGAATTCGGTCTCCAAATCCTGATCAAAAAACTGTGTGTGAACTCACCCTTACAGCTTCCACAAGCGTCAACTTCTGACTCTGTTTAGTTCTACAGTGATACATTCATCACTTGATTTTGATTTTCAGGAATCTTGGTAAGGTTTGTGATGTCACTTTGAAGGTGGTAATGGTAACTAAATTGGTCTGAGAAGGGTTAAAAATTATAATTAGCAGCAAAGGAAGAAGTTGTCCAGGATAAAAATTAGGTTGGGGAAGGTACGGGCCTCAGAAGCTGTAGGAAAGGACTCGGGACACAGGTAGTAATGGCCAATGTCCTTTGCTGTCCTTCACTGATTGCCCTCAGCGGTTATGTCTGGGGGGAACTTCCGCCAGAAGAAAACAGCGGAGGTGCAGGACCGGAGCACCAAGGACAGGTGAGTGTGTTTTGTTTTTTTGTGCTCACAGTTCTCCTTCCTTGCTAGATTCTTAATAAATAAGGGACTGAAACTAGTGCAGATTTTCTGTATAACTCATGTCAGGAAACTGGCATGAGTTATAAAAAAAAATATGTCAACAAGAGGCCTGCCCTGCTTTCTGCTCACCATTGTGGAAAATGTCATACAAGGCACAGAACTGGGGATGGGGCACATCTTTAATCCAAGAAAGGGCCTTGTTTTTTAGTTCAGAATTTGGCACATGTTGCTTAGTACATCCCCACCAATGTTCTGAATTTCTGTGCAGTTTATTCCCACAGTGAAACCATGTTTCCTGGTTATATCTATGTCTCCCCCTGATAAAGCATTGCTCTGTCCATAAGAGGGCCATTAATAGAGGGACATATGGAGACACTGATAGAAACTACTGCACGTACAGTGTACATCATCGATGTCTGTCATTGTGTGTCCCACCATCAGCAACCATCCTATGGCCGCTGTAATGCCCTGTCAGATGAAGAAATGGATGCAGAGAAATGCAAAATAGTTTGGGGCAGAATTATAAAAGTATATAAATATTACAATGAATTGACTCCATACACCTGCAAAGGCATTTTCCACAAGGGGACGTGATACCCTCCTGACACACATGGCCTCTCACCCAACCAACCAGAAGCTGCCCTGTGCTGATGAGGGGCAAGAACCCCGAAACAGTAGCCTGCAGATCGGTATCTTTTCCTTTTTGGAAGAGGTTTTCTGATTGGTTTGTATCATCATGTCACAAGGCTTCTTGAAGAAAGCTACATTCCAATAGGTGGCGCTAAAGTCACAGTTTATTTTCCATCGAGGAAAACTTATTTGTCTATTACGATGAATAAAATACAAGTACCAGAATCAATAACCTGACCCTTCTTTGGGTCTTAGTCATGCAGGATTTACCAAAATATATTTTCTCATTTTCTTTTATTGTTGTTCCACACAGTTGTGGATTGCTCCGGAGTGACATGAGTTATAGACTTTATTTGTAGGTAATTGTTTTATTTGCGTTCTCTTAAGTATGTGGACTGGATTTCTGATGGATCAAACAAGGACATCTGCGGCTATGTAAGGAAGCGTCTAATGAGACTGAGGAAGATGCTCCCAGCGGGTGGGTTGTCTGTTTAGTCTCTGACTATCTATCCATATTGAGGAGAACATTCACACTATACTTACTAATGATACCATCTCCATTGTGGCTGAGAATGACAATAAGAGTGTCACTAGTTTGGGAAATCAGCCTTGTTATAGCCTTGCACAATTTTTTTAGAGTAGACATGTCTCGGTTTCTTAAGGAAAGGCTTCGTAATATTGTAATATTGTCTTGCTCTGATTTTCTAGCCATTTTAATTCCTTATGTCTTAAGTAATGTAATCTTTTCTTAATGTTGTTGTGTTATTCCTGATCAGTTATTGTGTGGTATTAGATTACGTGCCGATCATTGGCTGTTTACTAGTATTCTATACATCAGTGGTTTACTGCATACATGTTCAATGCCAAACATCTATTCGGACGTGCCAATAAAGCTTTTTTGATTTGATTTGTGTGTGTGTATATATATATATATATATATATATATATATATATATATATATATATATATAATGTAAGCAGGTCCAGCTCACACGGTTGGGGAACGGCAATGACTCAATGCAGACAGGCAGTAGGTTTAAAAGTTAAGAGTGTTTTATTTAGTCTCCAGCATAAAACACGGTGCAAGCAAAGTAAAAAGAAACAAAAACCTTAGCCTGTCTGGCTCTAACTACACACAGCACCGCACCTCTAATGGGCGGCGATCCGGAGGGGTGACAGAACGGGTAATTTTTTTTTTTTTTTTTTTTTACTGTTTTTGGTACTTTTCCATTATTGGGCTGGCGCTGTGTAAAGGGTAAAGGAACAGCGGATCACAGGACGCCAGAGAGGGGCGCCCAGACCCTGCGCTCACTTGCAGTGCAGAGAGGATGGTTGAGCCCAGCCTGGCTTGAGCGGTGTGTCATCATGACAGACGGTGTATGCGTGTCACTGCAGCCACAGCATCAGGGGGTGACGTCTGGCCTCACCGTGTCCTCCCGGCACTGGGACGTGCAGCCCGGCCGCTGACAAGCTTGTGCTCACCAACAATCACCGCAATCCCCAAGTCAACCCACCCCGACCCCGTCACCATACTCTCCATACCGCGAGTGAGGGCAGAGTCTGGGCGCCCCTCTCTGGCATCCTGTGATCCGCTGCTCCTTTACACAGCTCCAGTGCCAGCCAGCATCGGGCCAGCAGTCAGCAGTTCAGCATGTCCTGATGCTGGTGCTGACCTTCGATACTGTTTTTTCTCTGAACAAGCGCAAGGAGAGCTGGTTCATCAAGAGCATGCCCAGGCGTTGTAGGCAGGTCATGCCGGCACGTGGAGGCCACACACACTACTGAGCCTCATTTTGACATGTTTCAAGGACATAAATCAAAGTTGGATCAGCCTGTAGTGTGTTTTTCCACTTTAATTTAGACGGTGACTCCAAATCCAGGCCTCCATTGGTTAATAAATTTGATTTCCATTGATGATTTTTATGTGATTTTGTTGCCATCACATTCAACTTTGTACAGATCAAAGTATTCTATGAGAATATTTCATTCATTCAGATCTAGGATGTTATTTGAGTGTTCTCTTTATTTTTTGAGCAGTGTATTTCCATAAGCATCAATGCTATTTTGCTGTAGTTTTTGAAGCTATCAGCTGTTGCTATCTATCGGAGCATTACTGCTTTTGAAATCCATTTTGGTTGTTGAAATTGAAAAAAAAGAATTACAAATTTATTGAATAAACCATTTCAAATTTAACTTGCAAGTTGTTAATCAGCTAACAATGAGAAGAACAAGGGATTGAAAGTCTCCCATAATTCCTGCATGTGTATGAAGCACCAGTGTGTTTGCAAAAGTGGCACTCCATTCATTGCTATAGGTCTGTTGGAGATCACTGTTATATCACCATCTATATGCACGTATTCATACCATTTACAGGAATATTTTACTCTATAAGGCTAGGCCTCAGGCTGCGGTATCTCTGATGGTCATCAGTTTACAGTCATCCATTTGTCTACTTCTAGAAGATTCTGTCATCTCCTGCTGTTTCCACTTTTTATGATTGCTGTATTTTAAAAAATACTTGGAGAAAATTCACTGCTGTGAAACCAGTTGAGTGTAAAGCCGCAGGAGTTCTCAGTTCTCCATTAACTTTAAAGGACTGGCCACTTGAAGACCTGTTGAGAAAAATAGTATCATTGATTTGAGTGATGGATTCCAATAATGGCATTTCAGCAATTGCCACTTACAGAATTGAGCCAATATACAGTAAAAGATTTACCCAATGAGCTGAGACGTCGCTACTTTTCCACGATATCCACTAGATTACGAGCTATTGCTGTATTGATGTTTCAGCTCCGCATGTGGAAGAAATATTGCTAGTAAAAGCAACCATAAAACTGGGAAATAGTTGGCATTTCTGTGAGTAATACAATATCCGTCACACATCTCTCTCTCATGATTCTGCTATGTAACAATGTAACCACCTGAAGTTTGACAGTTCTAGCTGAAGCTTTTGTTTGCACCAGAAAGTCATTTATTGAAACCTTCAGAGAGGCTGCCTAAGCGATATATTGCTATAATGTGATTTATGGAGCAGGTTTACTTTTGATGTGCTTTTAAGAGAGTATCAGAAAACTGCTTAAATAGTGGTTTCCTAAAGTACATTCTATGTATATAATTCATTAGTATGTGGTTTGTGATTGGGTAGTGGAAAGACAGTTCAGATCTGTCCTATTGTCCAGCATAATATTATTGTAGCATTTTATATAACTACAATATTTCTCCTTAGCTCTGCATTTATTGCATTCATTTATTTAACATCCAATATTACATTACTATACGGTTTGCTTTAGCATCTGTATAATGGTGCAATCACTGATGTAACTAAAGTCTTGGAGACCCCATGCAAACTTTCATCAGGACCCCCTACTCCATCCCTACAGTGTATTTTCAATAGCATTGGTCATGGGTGCTGCAACATTATCCCAAAGGCTTGAAAGGATACAACTATAGCTGCTAATTAAGGTGAGCCAATCTTCAGATTTCAGGATCGTTTTTAAAATCCGATATCCGATCATTCTCCATTTGAACCCGATCCCGATCCCAATTCCGATCCCAATGCAAGTCAATGGGATTTTTTTAATAATCGAAGATCAGATTTTAAAAACAATCCTATTCACTACACAGCATGGAGTCTAAGAATTGAACGCTTTAATTGTTAGACTCCACACTATGTAGTGATTAAAAAAAAAACCTCCGGCTACTTAGTCCCCCCTGGTGTCCACTTACCTGCACAGAAGCGCTGCCGCTGGTCCGGTCCCCGCTGTTTTCGCTCCTGTTCTCGCCTCACTGCCCCCGCCTCCCAGGTTAGTGTTACAGACCTAGGAAGAAGGTGGGGCTTGTGGCTTAGGAGAGTGTGGGCGGGTACAGGGCAGAGAGACGTGAGTTCTCCCCTCGCAGTACATGCCCACACTCTCCTAAGCCTTAAGCCCGCCTTCTTCCTAGGTCTGTAACACTAACCTGGGAGGCGGGGGAAGCGAGGCGAGAGAAGGAGTGAGAACAGGGTTACTGGACCAGCAACAGCGCTTCTGTGCAGGTAAGTGTTATGCCCGGTTCACATATGCTGATGTGTTCTGTCCGTAAGAGTCCGCATGAAGACCCCTATGGATGGAACACAAATGCAACTGCAAGCGCTTTGCAGTTCAAGCACACGGACCCCATTTTAGTCTATGGGGCCCGTGCGCTTGACCTACACAGCGCTTGCAGTTGCGCTTGTGGTCCGTCCGTAGGGGTCTTCATGCAGACTCTTACGGACGGAACGCATCAGCATATGTGAACCAAGCCTTAAGCTACTAGAGTAGTGGTTCTTAACTGGGGTTCGATCGAGCCCTAGGCCCTATGCATGGTTCATTTTGTGTACCAGTAAAAAACATATACCTATGTCTTGAATTTGGAAAAAAAATCAGATTTCATTTATCACTAAAGAAGGGTTTAGTGAATGTTCATATGAAACTAGTGGGTTCGGTACCTCAAACAAGGTTAAGAACCACTGTACTAGAGATGTTAGCTAGTCTCCCATTAGAATGAATGGAAGCAGCCGGCGCGCAGGGGGTTAAGCGGCCGGACGCCAGCACAGGCTGTGCGCCGGCTGCATCCATTAATTCCTATGGGACCTAGCTAACATTGTTAGCTTTTCCCACAGTGCTGGCCCAGTAGTAGAGATGACCGGACAGTGAAATATTCGAGATTCGATATTAGTTTTGAGTAGAGCCTCAATATTCGACTACTCAATCGAATATCAAATCCCATTATAGTCTATTGGAAAAAATTCTCGTTTCAGGGGAAACCACTATTCGACTCAGGAGAGTCACCAAGTCCATGAACAGCTGGAGGAGAGTGTTTAGGAGGACCGCTGTGCAGTTAAAGCCCATTATAGCCTATGGGGTCTGTGCGCTTTAACTGCGCAGCGCTTGCAGTTGCGCTGATAAAAAGTAAGCTCCCTTGTAACCGCAAGCTGCCAGCTCTCCTGACTAGCAAAGACGAGCCTGCGGCAAATCAACGCTGGTTCTGCAGCAGGCTTGTCCTTGCTAGTCGGAAGAGAGCTGGCAGCTTGCTTTTACGAGGGAGCTGACTTTTTCTCATAGGAATGAATTGGCCAGTGTTGATTGGCCAGTGTACAGCGTTTGGCCAATCAACGCTTTTTCTCCCGGAGGCTCGTCTGTGAGGAGACAGAGTCTAAGATCGGACCACAATGGAGACTGATGTGGTCCGATCTTAGACTCCGCCTCCTCACAGACGAGCCTCCGGCAGAACCAGCGTTGATTGGCCAAATGCTGTACACTGGCCAATCAACGCTGGTCAATTCATTCCTATGAGAAAAAGTCAGCTCCCTCGTAACAGCAAGCTGCCAGCTCTCCTGGCTAGCAAAGACGAGCCTGCGGCAAATCAACGCTGGTTGATTTCGCGATCATGAAATTTACTCGATCACTGATCGGAATCCGATCTTTTCCGATCCCGATCGCTCAACCCTACTGCTGATATCAAGAATACAGAGAATAAGCAGCATGTAAACAAGCTATGTGCTTTCTGATAGCTGATCTGCAGGGGTCCTGAGAGTTGGACCAATTGATGTCTTTTTCTTATTTATAGGTCATACATTTGTAAAGGTGGATGACCCCTTTAAAGGGGTGTTTCGGTTACCTGTTGATGATCTTTTCTCAGGATAGGTCCAAAATAAGAGTTCATTGGGCAGTGGGGGTTCAACACTTGGGACCCATGCTGATCCACCTTTGAAGGGACCACAGCGCTTGTGCAAGCATTTGCTCCTTTACTATTTACTTCACATATCATCTGTTTTATAGTGACCACGCAATGTAATTCCAGCCTTGGATAACATTGCATGACTGCTATTAAAGAGATGGCGTGCAATGTAAATAGTAAAGGGGTCATGGTGCTAGCATAAGTCCCAGGATCCCTTCAAAAAGCTGATCCTGGGCCCCAGGTATTGGACCTCCGCTGATCTCTTATTTGATGACCTATCATGGATTGGTCATCAATAGCAAGTAACTGGCATACCCCTCTAGATATGTTATTTACTGAGGGGTCCACACTCCAGCTTCACAACAGTAGGGAAAAGCCTGATACCCCAAACTCTGTCCCCTATGTAATGTAATACACATCTGGCAGTAGACATCAGCACTCATCTCTGTTGCCTGAAGAGTTCAGAACAGTGACCCCACAAGCAGCAGAGATGACCGCCCATCTCTGCAGCCCAAGCTTTATCAGCTTTACCGAGGAGCCAGTGGTTGGGGAATCAGGCTTTTCCGAATGCCATCACAGGCACTGTTGCACTGCCATGGATCGTGATTGTTATGCCCTGGGATGCAATATCATCTTTTGGTTTTGCTACAAGGACACCTGTTACCTAGAAAATGTAGAGCAATTTACAGCTATCTGTATCTCTCCAAGCCTTCAGGCCCTCACTGATAAAAACACGTTACAATGACGTATCAGAAGATTCTTACAATGATAGGTACCCTTTCAAAAGGATAAGAAGGTTAAAGTTGCAGTAGGGAGCAGAGGCCTCAGTTGAGGCTTAGTTTCTAAAGAATATATAGACATTTTTATAATAAATTAAGATGCTAGATATCCCTCACTTTGGCAACCAACTACAAATCTTACATCTAATGAAGTATCCTGTGTATTTAAAAGAAAATCTCAACATATCGTATGGGTGGTAGGTTTGGCATTAATGCAAGGCAACCTGGCATACATTGATAGAACTGCATTATTAATCAGAAGCCTTCATTAGGGAACTATAAAAAGATGTCCTGAATATGCAACAATTTAGTGACTGCTAATGAAGAAGGAAACTGGAACATTTCAGATATTTTTACATGGCGGCAGATGATAACTTTTACTACTCTAACTATATAAAGTAGTAATAGGTAAAGTGTCACTGTCAATTCATTATTTTTAAAAATCATTCAGGGATATGTATATGGAACATTTTTGTAATATACTTTATTAAGGGATTGGAGATCCTTCTATTAAAAACCTTGCTCTGAAGTCTCTCCTTGGCAATGCTCTAACTGAGTATGCTAAGGAGAGTCCGAATTCAGAATGTACACCCTGAACTTACCAATTTCTTAGTCCGCCTCTCATCTCCCCTACTCTGCATACATGTTTAGGTCCCTTGCAGATGGCCGTCTGTTGGCTGCTGGCCGTAATTGAAAGGCACATGCATCACTTGTGCTTCTGTAGCCCCATTCATTCAATGATTAAGAGCCACGGAAACATGGCTGAAAAACTGGATAGGAATAGGACCTGTCCTGAATTTTGCGGCCCGGACTGTTGGTCCACACACGGGACTGTGTAATTCATGGTCCTGTGTGTGGGCTGACAGAAATTAAAGGGTCAGCGTGCTATCTGGCAAAAACCGGGCATGTTGTCTGCAAGGGGCCTTTTTTTAATATCTAATATAACCTATATTACTATGTCCATGCTATCACTAACAGCCCAGCTTCTCTCTATCCTTCCAAGACTTTCCCGCTGACTAGTTAGTTAGTGGGTAGAAGGACATGTGTAGAATAGAGGCTGTGATGTTAGGGATTACCTCTAACAACAAGTGATAGGTAGGATCAGTGGAAGGTATATCTACTGTAATGTACAATATACTGCAGTACTTCTGTATTGCAGTATATTGTATGGGAGATCAAACAATCCCATGTTCAAGTCACCTTATTAAACAAATAAATAATAAATATTAATGATTAGAGATGAGAGATCTTTGTTTCGATTATTCCCTCAATATTCGACTACTCGAATCGAATATCGAACCCTATTATAGTCTATGGGGGGAAAATGCTCGTTTCAGGGGTAGGCAAATTTCGATCAAATTACACTTACCAAGTCCACGAGTGAGGGTCGGGCTGGATCCTCTGAGCAGTCTTCTCCTTGCAATGTCCCCGCGGCATCTTCCGGCTCTGAATTCACTCTGCCAGGCATCGGGCCTGGGCAGAGCCGACTGCGAATGCCCGCACTACAAGCAGACATGCGCAGTCGGCTCTGCCCAGGCCCGATGCCTGGCAGAGTGAATGAAGAGCTGGAAGACGCCGCGGAGAAGCTGCACGGAGAAGACTTCTAAAGGTAGGAGAAGAACCAGCGTTGATTGGCCGACTGTATAGCATTCGGCCAATCAATGCTGGTTCTGCATCGAACTTTTCCATTTGAATAGCGAGTGGTACTCGATCGAGTACGAGTATTTCGAAAACCATAGTATTCTATCGAATACCTACTCGATCGAGTATTACTCGCTCATCTCTATTAATGATTAGAGATGAGCGAACAGTGTTCTATCGAACTCATGTTCGATCGGATATTAGGCTGTTCGGCATGTTCGAATCGAATCGAACACCGCGTGGTAAAGTGCGCCATTACTCGATTCCCCTCCCACCTTCCCTGGCGCCTTTTTTGCTCCAATAACAGCGCAGGGTAGGTGGGACAGGAACTACGACACCGGTGATGTTGAGAAAAGTAGGCAAAACCCATTGGCTGCCGAAAACATGTGACCTCTAATTTAAAAGAACAGCGCCGCCCAGGTTCGCGTCATTCTGAGCTTGCAATTCACCGAGGATGGAGGTTTCCGTCCAGCTAGCTAGGGCTTAGATTCTGGGTAGGCAGGGACAGGCTAGGATAGGAAGGAGAAGACAACCAACAGCTCTTGTAAGAGCTAAATTCCAGGGAGAAGCTTGTCAGTGTAACGTGGCACTGACGGGCTCAATCGCCGCAACCCAGCTTTCCCAGGATCCTGAATGGAATACACTGTCAGTGTATTCCCGTATACCCGATATATACCCCGATACCCGTTCCAACGGTGTGCCCCCCCACCTTCACCCCAGAAATACCCTGCAAGTCCCCTAGCAATAGAATTGGGGCTATATACACCCACAATTTTTACTACTGGTATACAGTGCCATTGTCTGACTGGGAATTCAAAGAATATATTGGGAATACAAATACCCTCATTTCTTGCTACTGCCATATAGTGCCAGTGTCTGACTGGGAATTCAAAGAATATATTGGGGTTACGTGCACCCACAATTTTTACTACTGGTATACAGTGCCATTGTCTGACTGGGAATTCAAAGAATATATTGGGAATACAAATACCCTCATTTCTTGCTACTGCCATATAGTGCCAGTGTCTGACTGGGAATTCAAAGAATATATTGGGGTTACGTTCACCCACAATTTTTACTACTGGTATACAGTGCCATTGTCTGACTGGGAATTCAAAGAATATATTGGGAATACAAATACCCTCATTTCTTGCTACTGCCATATAGTGCCAGTGTCTGACTGGGAATTCAAAGAATATATTGGGGTTACGTGCACCCACAATTTTTACTACTGGTATACAGTGCCATTGTCTGACTGGGAATTCAAAGAATATATTGGGAATACAAATACCCTCATTTCTTGCTACTGCCATATAGTGCCAGTGTCTGACTGGTAATTCAAAGAATATATTGGGGTTACGTGCACCCACAATTTTTACTACTGGTATACAGTGCCATTGTCTGACTGGGAATTCAAAGAATATATTGGGAATACAAATACCCTCATTTCTTGCTACTGCCATATAGTGCCAGTTTCTGACTGGTAATTCAAAGAATATATTGGGGTTACCTGCACCCACAATTTTTACTACTGGTATACAGTGCCATTGTCTGACTGGGAATTCAAAGAATATATTGGGAATACAAATACCCTCATTTCTTGCTACTGCCATATAGTGCCAGTGTCTGACTGGGAATTCAAAGAATATATTGGGGTTACGTGCACCCACAATTTTTACTACTGGTATACAGTGCCATTGTCTGACTGGGAATTCAAAGAATATATTGGGAATACAAATACCCTCATTTCTTGCTACTGCCATATAGTGCCAGTGTCTGACTGGGAATTCAAAGAATATATTGGGGTTACGTGCACCCACAATTTTTACTACTGGTATACAGTGCCATTGTCTGACTGGGAATTCAAAGAATATATTGGGAATACAAATACCCTCATTTCTTGCTACTGCCATATAGTGCCAGTGTCTGACTGGGAATTCAAAGAATATATTGGGGTTACGTGCACCCACAATTTTTACTACTGGTATACAGTGCCATTGTCTGACTGGGAATTCAAAGAATATATTGGGAATACAAATACCCTCATTTCTTGCTACTGCCATATAGTGCCAGTTTCTGACTGGTAATTCAAAGAATATATTGGGGTTACGTGCACCCACAATTTTTACTACTGGTATACAGTGCCATTGTCTGACTGGGAATTCAAAGAATATATTGGGAATACAAATACCCTCATTTCTTGCTACTGCCATATAGTGCCAGTGTCTGACTGGGAATTCAAAGAATATATTGGGGTTACGTGCACCCACAATTTTTACTACTGGTATACAGTGCCATTGTCTGACTGGGAATTCAAAGAATATATTGGGAATACAAATACCCTCATTTCTTGCTACTGCCATATAGTGCCAGTTTCTGACTGGTAATTCAAAGAATATATTGGGGTTACGTGCACCCACAATTTTTACTACTGGTATACAGTGCCATTGTCTGACTGGGAATTCAAAGAATATATTGGGAATTCAAATACCCTCATTTCTTGCTACTGCCATATAGTGCCAGTGTCTGACTGGTAATTCAAAGAATATATTGGGGTTACGTGCACCCACAATTTTTACTACTGGTATACAGTGCCATTGTCTGACTGGGAATTCAAAGAATATATTGGGAATACAAATACCCTCATTTCTTGCTACTGCCATATAGTGCCAGTTTCTGACTGGTAATTCAAAGAATATATTGGGGTTACGTGCACCCACAATTTTTACTACTGGTATACAGTGCCATTGTCTGACTGGGAATTCAAAGAATATATTGGGAATACAAATACCCTCATTTCTTGCTACTGCCATATAGTGCCAGTTTCTGACTGGTAATTCAAAGAATATATTGGGGTTACGTGCACCCACAATTTTTACTACTGGTATACAGTGCCATTGTCTGACTGGGAATTCTAAGAATATATTGGGAATACAAATACCCTCATTTCTTGCTACTGCCATATAGTGCCAGTTTCTGACTGGTAATTCAAAGAATATATTGGGGTTACGTGCACCCACAATTTTTACTACTGGTATACAGTGCCATTGTCTGACTGGGAATTCAAAGAATATATTGGGAATACAAATACCCTCATTTCTTGCTACTGCCATATAGTGCCAGTTTCTGACTGGTAATTCAAAGAATATATTGGGGTTACGTGCACCCACAATTTTTACTACTGGTATACAGTGCCATTGTCTGACTGGGAATTCAAAGAATATATTGGGAATACAAATACCCTCATTTCTTGCTACTGCCATATAGTGCCAGTGTCTGACTGGGAATTCAAAGAATATATTGGGGTTACGTGCACCCACAATTTTTACTACTGGTATACAGTGCCAATTTCTAACTAGGAATTCAAAATGCGCAAGGCTCCCGGAAAGGGACGTGGACGAGGCCGTGGGCGAGGTCGGGGGAATGGTTCTGGGGAGCAAGGTAGCAGTGAAGCCACAGGGCGTCCCGTGCCTACTCCTGTGGGGCAGCAAGCATTGCGCCACTCCACAGTGCCAGGGTTGCTTGCCACATTAACTAAACTGCAGGGTACAAACCTTAGTAGGCCCGAGAACCAGGAACAGGTCTTGCAATGGCTGTCAGAGAACGCTTACAGCACATTGTCCAGCAGCCAGTCAGACTCTGCCTCCTCTCCTCCTATTACCCAACAGTCTTGTCTTCCTTCCTCCCAAAATTCCGAAGCTTTACAGAACAATAACCCCAACTGTTCCTGCTCCCCAGAGCTGTTCTCCGCTCCTTTCATTGTCCCTCAACCTGCCTCTCCACGTCACGATTCCACGAACCTAACAGAGGAGCATCTGTGTCCAGATGCTCAAACACTAGAGTCTCCTCCATCTCCGTTCGATTTGGTGGTGGATGACCAGCAACCCACCCTCATCGACGATGATGTGACGCAGTTGCCGTCAGGGCATCCAGTTGACCGGCGCATTGTGCGGGAGGAGGAGATGAGACAGGAGTTGGAAGAGGAAGTGGTGGATGATGAGGACACTGACCCGACCTGGACAGGGGGGATGTCAAGCGGGGAAAGTAGTGTGGATGTTGAGGCAAGTGCAGCACCAAAAAGGGTAGCTAGAGGCAGAGGCAGAGGTCAGCAGCTTAGGCGAAGCCAGGCCACACCCGGAATCTCCCAAGATGTTCCAGTTCGTACCCAGCCCCGAAAAACTCCCACCTCGAGGGCACGTTTCTCGAAGGTGTGGAGTTTTTTCAAGGAATGCGCCGAGGACAGATATAGTGTTGTCTGCACAATTTGCCTCTCGAAATTGATTAGGGGCTCTGAGAAGAGCAACCTGTCCACCACTTCAATGCGCCGTCATTTGGAATCCAAGCACTGGAATCAGTGGCAGGCAGCAACGGCAGGACAAAGGCCGCCTGCCGTTCACGCCACTGCCACTGCCTCTGCCACTGCCTCTGCCTCTGCCACTGCCACTGCTGACTGTGCTGGCGATGCACTCCAGAGGACGAGCCAGGACACCACTTCATCTGCCTCCGCCACTTTGTTGACTTCTACCTCATCCTCCCCTGGTCCTGTCTTATCTCCTTCTCCTGCACCATCAAAGGCACCATCAGGCGTTTCTTTACAACAACCCACCATCTCTCAGACATTGGAGCGGCGGCAGAAATACACTGCTAACCACCCACACGCGCAAGCCTTGAACGCCAACATCGCTAAACTGCTGGCCCAGGAGATGTTGGCGTTCCGGCTTGTTGAAACTCCCGCCTTCCTGGACCTGATGGCAACTGCGGCACCTCGCTATGCCGTCCCTAGCCGTCACTACTTCTCCCGGTGTGCCGTCCCCGCCTTGCACCAGCACGTGTCACTCAACATCAGGCGGGCCCTTAGTTCCGCGCTTTGCACAAAGGTCCACTTGACCACCGACGCGTGGACAAGTGCATGCGGACAGGGACGCTACATTTCACTGACGGCACACTGGGTGAATGTAGTTGAGGCTGGGACTGCTTCCCAAACTGGCCCGGTGTACCTCGTCTCCCCGCCTAACATTCCTGGCAGGGACACGAGAAGAACACCCCCCTCCTCCTCCTCCTCTACCGCCTCCTCCTCCGCCACCGCCTCCTCCTCCGCTGTTAGATTGACCCCAGCTACGAGTTGGAAACGTTGCAGCACTGGCGTTGGTAGACGTCAGCAGGCTGTGCTGAAGCTGATCAGCTTGGGGGACAGACAGCACACTGCCTCCGAGGTGAGGGATGCCCTCCTCGATGAGACGGCAATATGGTTTGAGCCGCTGCACCTGGGCCCAGGCATGGTCGTTTGTGATAACGGCCGGAACCTGGTAGCAGCTCTGGAGCTTGCCGGACTCCAACATGTTCCATGCCTGGCCCACGTCTTCAACCTAGTGGTGCAACGTTTCCTAAAGAGCTACCCCAATGTTCCAGAGCTACTGGTGAAAGTGCGGCGCATGTGCGCCCACTTTCGCAAGTCGACAGTAGCCGCTGCTAGCTTAAAATCTCTCCAGCAACGCCTGCATGTGCCACAACACCGGCTTTTGTGCGACGTCCCCACACGCTGGAACTCAACGTTTCAGATGTTGAATAGAGTGGTTGAGCAGCAGAGACCTTTGATGGAATACCAGCTACAAAACCCTAGGGTGCCACAAAGTCAGCTGCCTCAGTTTCACATCCATGAGTGGCCATGGATGAGAGACCTTTGTGACATCCTACGGGTCTTTGAGGAGTCCACAAGGAGGGTGAGCTCTGAGGATGCGATGGTGAGCCTTACAATCCCGCTCTTGTGTGTTCTGAGAGAATCCCTGATTGACATCAGGGATAACTCAGATCACACAGAGGAGTTAGGGATAGCATCCGATCCGTCACAGCTGGAGAGTAGGTCCACACATCTGTCCGCTTCACTGCGTTTAATGGAGGAGGAGGAGGAGGAGGAGGAGGAGGAAGAAGAGTTGTCCGATGATGTGATGGTGATACAGGAGGCTTCCGGGCAACTTCGAATCGTCCCATTGTTGCAGCGCGGATGGGTAGACATGGAGGATGAGGAGGAAATGGAGATTGAACTTTCCGGTGGGGCCAGAGGAGTCATGCCAACTAACACTGTGGCAGACATGGCTGAGTTCATGTTGGGGTGCTTTACAACCGACAAGCGTATTGTCAAAATCATGGAGGACAACCAGTACTGGATCTTTGCTATCCTTGACCCCCGGTATAAAAACAACATCTCGTCTTTTATTCCGGTAGAGGGGAGGGCCAATCGCATCAATGCTTGCCACAGGCAATTGGTGCAGAATATGATGGAGATGTTTCCAGCATTGTGACGTTGGCGGCAGGGAGGGCAGTTCCTCCAGTAGGCAACCAAGTTCTCACCGGTCCACACAAACGAGGGGCACACTGTCTAAGGTCTGGGACACCTTGATGGCACCCCCTCGCCAAAGTGCCGCCACGGAGGGTCCTAGTGTCACCAGGCGTGAGAAGTATAGGCGCATGTTGCGGGAATACCTTTCCGACCACAGCCCTGTCCTCTCCGACCCCTCTGCGCCCTACACGTATTGGGTGTCGAAGTTGGACCTGTGGCTTGAACTTGCCCTATATGCCTTGGAGGTGCTGTCCTGTCCTGCCGCCAGCGTCCTATCTGAGAGGGTGTTCAGTGCAGCCGGTGGCATCATCACTGACAAGCGCACCCGTCTGTCAGCTGAGAGTGCCGACCGGCTCACTTTGATAAAAATGAACCACCACTGGGTAGAGCCGTCATTTTTGTGCCCACCTGTGTAAAGCACCCCAACATGAAACTCCATGTCTGTACTCAACCTCTCCAATTCCTCCGCATCCTCATACTCATCCACCATAAGCGTTGCACAATTCTGCTAATACTAGGCTCCCTCCACCCTGATTTCCCCCAACTCTGCTGGTTTGAGGCTCCCTCCACCCTGATTTCCACCAACTCTGCTGGTTAGAGGCTCCCTCCACCATGAATTTGCCCAAACTGGGCTGTTTAGAGGCTCCCTCCACCATGAATTTGCCCAAACTGGGCTGGTTAGAGGCTCCCTCCACCATGAATTGGTCCAAACTGGGGTTTTTAGAGGCTCCCTCCACCATGAATTGGTCCAAACTTGGCTGTTTAGAGGCTCCCTCCACCATTAATTGGTCCAAACTGGGCTGTTTAGAGGCTCCCTCCACCATGAATTTGCCCAAACTGGGCTGGTTAGAGGCTCCCTCCACCATGAATTGGTCCAAACTGGGGTTTTTAGAGGCTCCCTCCACCATGAATTGGTCCAAACTTGGCTGTTTAGAGGCTCCCTCCACCATTAATTGGTCCAAACTGGGCTGGTTAGAGGCTCCCTCCACCATGAATTGGTCCAAACTGGGTTTTTTAGAGGCTCCCTCCACCATGAATTGGTCCAAACTGGGGTTTTTAGAGGCTCCCTCCACCATGAATTGGTCCAAACTGGGCTGTTTAGCGGCTCCCTCCACCATTAATTGGTCCAAACTGGGCTGGTTAGAGGCTCCCTCCACCATGAATGTGCCCAAACTGGGCTGTTTAGAGGCTCCCTCCACCATGAATTTGCCCAAACTGGGCTGGTTAGAGGCTCCCTCCACCATGAATTGGTCCAAACTGGGGTTTTTAGAGGCTCCCTCCACCATGAATTGGTCCAAACTTGGCTGTTTAGAGGCTCCCTCCACCATTAATTGGTCCAAACTGGGCTGGTTAGAGGCTCCCTCCACCATGAATTTGCCCAAACTGGGCTGGTTAGAGGCTCCCTCCACCATGAATTGGTCCAAACTGGGGTTTTTAGAGGCTCCCTCCACCATGAATTGGTCCAAACTTGGCTGTTTAGAGGCTCCCTCCACCATTAATTGGTCCAAACTGGGCTGGTTAGAGGCTCCCTCCACCATGAATTGGTCCAAACTGGGTTTTTTAGAGGCTCCCTCCACCATGAATTGGTCCAAACTGGGGTTTTTAGAGGCTCCCTCCACCATGAATTGGTCCAAACTGGGCTGTTTAGCGGCTCCCTCCACCATTAATTGGTCCAAACTGGGCTGGTTAGAGGCTCCCTCCACCATGAATGTGCCCAAACTGGGCTGTTTAGAGGCTCCCTCCACCATGAATTTGCCCAAACTGGGCTGGTTAGAGGCTCCCTCCACCATGAATTGGTCCAAACTGGGGTTTTTAGAGGCTCCCTCCACCATGAATTGGTCCAAACTTGGCTGTTTAGAGGCTCCCTCCACCATTAATTGGTCCAAACTGGGCTGGTTAGAGGCTCCCTCCACCATGAATTTGCCCAAACTGGGCTGGTTAGAGGCTCCCTCCACCATGAATTGGTCCAAACTGGGGTTTTTAGAGGCTCCCTCCACCATGAATTGGTCCAAACTTGGCTGTTTAGAGGCTCCCTCCACCATTAATTGGTCCAAACTGGGCTGGTTAGAGGCTCCCTCCACCATGAATTGGTCCAAACTGGGTTTTTTAGAGGCTCCCTCCACCATGAATTTGCCCAAACTGGGCTGTTTAGAGGCTCCCTCCACCATGAATTGGTCCAAACTGGGCTGGTTAGAGGCTCCCTCCACCATGAATTTCCCAAAACTTGGCTGTTTAGAGGCTCCCTCCACCATTAATTGGTCCAAACTGGGCTGGTTAGAGGCTCCCTCCACCATGAATTTGCCCAAACTGGGCTGTTTAGAGGCTCCCTCCACCATGAATTGGTCCAAACTGGGTTTTTTAGAGGCTCCCTCCACCATGAATTGGTCCAAACTGGGCTGTTTAGAGGCTCCCTCCACCATGAATTTGCCCAAACTGGGCTGGTTAGAGGCTCCCTCCACCATGAATTGGTCCAAACTGGGCTGGTTAGAGGCTCCCTCCACCATGAATTTGCCCAAACTGGGCTGTTTAGAGGCTCCCTCCACCATGAATTGGTCCAAACTGGGTTTTTTAGAGGCTCCCTCCACCATGAATTGGTCCAAACTGGGCTGTTTAGAGGCTCCCTCCACCATGAATTTGCCCAAACTGGGCTGGTTAGAGGCTCCCTCCACCATTAATTGGTCCAAACTGGGCTGGTTAGAGGCTCCCTCCACCATGAATTTGCCCAAACTGGGCTGTTTAGAGGCTCCCTCCACCATGAATTTGCCCAAACTGGGCTGTTTAGAGGCTCCCTCCACCATGAATTTGCCCAAACTGGGCTGGTTAGAGGCTCCCTCCACCATGAATTGGTCCAAACTGGGTTTTTTAGAGGCTCCCTCCACCATGAATTTGCCCAAACTGGGCTGGTTAGAGGCTCCCTCCACCATGAATTGGTCCAAACTGGGTTTTTTAGAGGCTCCCTCCACCATGAATTTGCCCAAACTGGGCTGGTTAGAGGCTCCCTCCACCATGAATTGGTCCAAACTGGGTTTTTTAGAGGCTCCCTCCACCATGAATTGGTCCAAACTGGGCTGTTTAGAGGCTCCCTCCACCATGAATTTGCCCAAACTGGGCTGGTTAGAGGCTCCCTCCACCATTAATTGGTCCAAACTGGGCTGGTTAGAGGCTCCCTCCACCATGAATTTGCCCAAACTGGGCTGTTTAGAGGCTCCCTCCACCATGAATTTGCCCAAACTGGGCTGTTTAGAGGCTCCCTCCACCATGAATTTGCCCAAACTGGGCTGGTTAGAGGCTCCCTCCACCATGAATTGGTCCAAACTGGGTTTTTTAGAGGCTCCCTCCACCATGAATTTGCCCAAACTGGGCTGGTTAGAGGCTCCCTCCACCATGAATTGGTCCAAACTGGGTTTTTTAGAGGCTCCCTCCACCATGAATTTGCCCAAACTGGGCTGGTTAGAGGCTCCCTCCACCATGAATTGGTCCAAACTGGGTTTTTTAGAGGCTCCCTCCACCATGAATTTGCCCACACTGGGCTGGTTAGAGGCTCCCTCCACCATGAATTGGTCCAAACTGGGGTTTTTAGAGGCTCCCTCCACCATGAATTTGCCCAAACTGGGGTGTTTAGAGGCTCCCTCCACCATGAATTTGCCCAAACTCTGCTGGTTAGAGGCTCAATCCACCCTGATTTTCAAAACAAATGTTGGTGCCAACCTCAACTTACTACAAGGGCCAAATTCACTGCTGGTGACAAGCTCTCCTCACTGCAAGTGCCAAATACACATGTTTCAAGGTGTTTTCCTACTGTCAGAGAGGTGGTATTGAGTGTGTAAAGTGTGTAGTTGTTAGGCTGTGATGTTGGGGTAATAGAGGGTCTTTGGTGGGTTAGATGCCCCCAGACATGCTTCCCCTGCTGTCCCAGTGTCATTCCAGAGGTGTTGGCATCATTTCCTGGGGTGTCATAGTGGACTTGGTGACCCTCCAGACACGGATTTGGGTTTCCCCCTTAACGAGTATCTGTTCCCCATAGACTATAATGGGGTTCGAAACCCATTCGAACACACGAACATTGAGTGGCTGTTCGAATCGAATTTCGAACCTCGAACATTTTAGTGTTCGCTCATCTCTATTAATGATATAAGCAAAAATTTGAAAAGTGATCAAAAAGTTGTAAATACCAAAAAACAATATAAATAAAAACTACCCCATATCCTATAAAAAAGATCACTGACATAGCCCTGTGGCAAAAAAACTAAAATAAAACAAACAGTTCCCGGTGTCAGAATATGGTGTCTCCAAGCAAATTGTTTATTACACAAAAATTTTATTTATTAAAAGTGGTAAAACCTAACAAACCCTATGTAACTGTGGTAGTGACATAATAGTAATGACGTGAATGTTATAAAAAGGAAAACAAAAACAGTGAGAGAATTGTATTTTTTTTTAGTTTGAAAAAAACTAAAGCTCTAAAAAAAAGAAAAAAAAAAATGATGGAGAAGATTTAAGGTACTTGCACAAGACTGTGATCATACAGCCAGACCGTGATTGAATGGCAAGGACGATACATGGCTGACATCCATATGATGCCCATGTTTCCATGTTCCTATTTACTGATCTCAGTGAACGTGAGCTGCAAAATGGACAGAAATAGGACCTGTCCTGAGCTTTGCCCCAGACTTATGGCCCCATAAACGAGCCTGCGAAAATACATGACTGTGTATATGGGGCTCAAGAAATTCCACACATTATGGTAATATCACATCTTTAATGATAGGGGAGTTTTTGTTTTTTTTAATCTCTTGCACTAGGGCCATAAGTTACCATGATTATTATCCAGATTTTTCATAAGTACCATAGTTACATCTGACAAATCTGCTATAGCTTGATATAACCTATACTGTATAAAACCAGCTTCACACAAGCGTATTTGGTCCATGCAGTGGTGTAATTAGGAATGGAGGGGCACGGGCCCCCACCCTGACCGACACCGAAGACCTTGACCGACCGACTCCCCCCCCCCCCGCATTCATGTGCGCTCTATTATGCCCCATAGTGGCCCCTACACACTGTATTATGTCCAATAGTGGCCCCTGAACACAGCATTAAGCCCCATAGTGGCCCCTGCACACAGTATTTTGCCCCATCGTGGCCCCTGCACACAGTATTATGCCTCATATACTCAGACCCCAGAGTATAATAATCGGAGACTGAGGGGGGATACCAACATAAAAAACACTGTCACTTACCTATCCCCGGCTCCGCTGCAGTCCTCAGTGGTGTCGGCCATCTTCAATGACGTCAGGACGTCACATAACTAGGCCCGATGCCTGTATGTAGCGCGGAGAGGTAAGTAACTGTATTTTTTATGTATCCTTACCTCTCCCAGACCTCCGATCATTATACTCAGAGGTCTGCAAAGAGCCCCGAGTATAATAATAGTGTTTGTTGGGCCCTTGGCATCACTTACTGATCCCAGCCCCTGCCAGCTAAGTAAATAGGGCCCGTTACCGGCTGGAGTAACTGCAGCTGGTAACGACCTATTAAGAAAAAAAAACGCAGCGGTAGCGGCTGTCGCCGGGCCCCTAATGTCCTGAGTCCTGTGGCAGCTTCTACCCCTGCTACCCCGGTAGTTACGCCACTGGGTCCATGAAATAAGGTCCACATGTCACCTGCATGTACCAGACTGAACACTCAGCCTGCACTCCGACTCCATCTATTGTTTATGTACAAAACTGAAAGATTCGGCTTTTTTCTTCTCCCTTTTATATAGCATGGCTTTAACCTCATGTGTTGCTAGGACTTGTATTCTGCTCAGTATTCATCCACACACAGATCCTAGCTGTGAGTAAATGCAAGCAATTTAACATCTTTTTCTGCCAAAAAGCATTTATTTAACATAAATAGAAGCCGGGAAATTGCCGGCAGGGCATGTGGAACAGCAAATAGAAAAACTATTTTTTTCTCAGCCAGTATAGCTGTGATAGGAAATCTGAATAATTGCATGTTTCTGCTTGGAAAAGCACATAAACTATCTATAGAAAAAGCATAGATAAATGAATCAACGTCTGCCGCTGAGTATTGTATTGAAGGCTGTCATTAGTTTTCCATCCACACGTGAACTGTTTTATGAAGTTGGGACAAATGTACCTAAAGATTTATTCATTTTTTACCAGCGTACAATCAGTTGTTTCTCTTTAGGGGTACTTTATTGTCTTCATTAGGCTTTGTTCACATTGACTGTGTAACGTGTTCTGGGAAGCTCCAACCTAAAGTGTTCTTTTGCTCTCTGTTTGGCGTCATCCACCAAGGTTTTTTTTTTTTTTTTTCAAATTGTATGAACTAGAGAGGGTTTAGTGATGTTAAAAATACATAAATCCCTATGGGTGAGAAATGCCACTCTTATGCATCCGTCACAGGTATCTGTTTCATATATGCTCATGAGATTTCTCATTACATACATTACGCAGTCAATGGGGATATAGTGTGATAGAAGACTCAAGCTATATTCACACAACTGATTTTTTTAACAGCAGCATTAAGTTCAGTTCAAGTGAATTGGGGCTATTCACATGACTGTTTTTGTCTGTTAAAATGTACTGTCAAAATTTAGGTCAAGAAAAGGCCGGAATAAAGGCTAAGACTTTAAAAGGAAGTCCTACATGACTGGGCTGTCAGGAGGGGACAGAGAAGGTTTATTTTGCCATTAGGGAGGAGGATTAATGGAGGCAAGGGGGAGACACGGGGGAGGGGGTATATAAGTAAAGAGTGGGAAAATTGGTGTAAGTCCAGATAAGAGCGCCCAAAGTTATAAGCCTCCACCCACTCCTTCTTTTATTGGTGTTTCGTGGGAATTTTATTGTCACAGTAGCTAGCTGGTAGAGTAGGAAAATGGTTGTGGTGGGGAGAGCCCCGCAGGAGGGGCTGGACTACTCAGGACATTTGGAAATTGTGGGTTTGGTTTGGTTATGTAAAGGTATGCCGACCACCAAGGAGCCTTAAGAACTTGGTACCCCCGAACTGGTGAAATGGGTGGGGGTAATATTCCTGGTGCTAAGGGGATAGATATATACACATTCTATTTTGGTGGGTTTGTTGGCTTTGAGGACCTCCTTGGTCGGATTATCTGGGATATTGTTTACACTAGGTTAAGGGGTAGGCATGTATAGTGTCTACGGGGTCAAATTTTGGGGGTTTATACAATGTTTGGCACTTTAATTGTTAATTTATGTTTAATAATAAAATGTCTGCTGTGGCCAATTAAATCCCTCTAGTGTCTTGTCTTTATTGAATGGAAGCGACTTGGCAGATATCCAGGTCATGTTCTATTTTTGTTGTTGGTCTCTACACTGATCAGCTGTTTGAGACTGCTGTCAGGCCCAGTACTATATAGTGTACAGAGCCAGAAGCAGAGAGCTCCATGAATTGTATACTAGCCATGTGACATTACTGCAGCTCAGCTCCTATTCATTTCAAGGGGAGTTGAGCTTCAATAATATTACACTGCTACTATACAATGTATGGCACCCTCTGCTTCTGGCTCTGTACACTGTATAGTGTCCGTTCGGCAGCAGTCCTGAACAGCAGATTGTCACAGCGGTCAACCAATCAGATATTGATGACCTATCCTGAACATAGGGCCTAAAACATCCTAATAAACCTATTTAAAGATATACTATAACATGGTAATATCACAATTTATTCTGCTCCTTTAATGTTTAATTTAAATATAAAAGACCAATGTTACATTTTAGAAGGAAATCCTGTTTGATCTATTGTAAACTCCTTGAGAACCCCATTAAAAACTTTACGTTAAAAGGCAAATGAGTATTATGTGCAATTTAAGTGTCTTCTAATATCCTCCATTGTCTGAATGGAAATCCATTAGACTGGGATTGTTATCTTGTAGAAACACATCATCCAGTTATGAATTTAACAAAACAAAGATTAACATTTCCCATAAAAGAATGAGTGAACGTGATGCAAACTGTATTCTCAGTGATTTGTTCTTACTAATAAACGTTTCCTTTAATTCCTGTATTTGTCATCATCATGGCCGCAGCGCCCGATGCAGCTATTAAGTCTGATTGGTTCATTTTTCTGGCTTAATGCAGCAAAGGAAGACAGTCCTTATAACTAAATTAGACTCAACTTATGTGGTGAAATATTCAGAGATATTCCATTGATCATGAAGTTCATGAAGTTGAATCTTGTTATCTAGATGTAGTTAATAGCTATAATATAATAAAGTCAATATATTTCATGCTCGCTGTACTCCATGTACTGGATTAGATTGTACTTGCCTTCTGATGAACTCGGAGCTTTAACACACTTTCTACAAAACAGATTTACCTTCCTCTAATTGATTCATACACAATTGTTTTCTTCATAAGAACCCAAATGTCTTTGTTCTCATTGCCAAGAAGGAGGACTGGTGCTAACTAGGCAGAAGTATCTAGCCCCAAGCCGTAGCAGACTCTCCAAAGCTGTTCACAGCCACTCAAAAGTAGACGGAAGAAATCTCCTGTCATGTTTTTTACATTAGAGTCAATGGGAACAGACACAGATGGAGGTTGCTCACTCTGTGTCTGTTACTCTGCTACTGTTAATGTCCATTGCTGTCATCCAAATTGATAATTGATACGGTGACATGGCCCCCATAGAGCCCTGATCTCAAATTCCTTGGTTCTGTCTGAAGAGACAGAAGGAATTGAGTAAACCTATATCCACAGAAGATCTTGTTGGAACAACCTCCCACCAAATTCCTTCAAAAACTGTATACCTAGAAGAACTGATGCTGTATAGAAGGCAAAGCGTGGTCACTAGAGATGAGCGAACACTGTTCAGATCAGCCATTTCGAACAGCACGCTCCCATAGAAATGAATGGAAGCACCTGGCACGGCGACCGGCTGCCGGCAAAGTGTACGTGCCAGGTGCCTCCATTCATTTCTATGGGAGCGTGCTGATCCGAACAGTGTTCGCTTATCTCTAGTGGTCACCCCAAATATTAATGGGATTCAGATTTCTTTTTTGTTAATTAACTTCAACATAAACTGCATTCCAAATTATTATGCAAATCAGATTTAAGTATCTTAAAGATTCATATTTATTTTTTTAGTCTTATTTTGTGTCTCAGGGCTCTTTGTGTCACTGAAATCAATCTCAAACATCAGTGATAATTAGTTTGTCAGGTGAACAAATTAAAGAAAACCTAGTGAAGACTAAGGTCCCGCAGTAAGATCCGCAATGCTAAAGCGCTGCGGGAAAAACCGTGGCGAGAATGTATCGCGGTTCTTCTCACAGCGCTTTAAACAGAAAGTTCACAGAGTTTTCCTCCGCGGACTTTCGGTTACAATTATATCTGGCTTGCTACATGGTGACTTAGCCTAAAATATGTATTGCAAAGTGAGAAATCCGTGGTGAAAATCTGCAGGATAAATTCTGCACTTTGGATCAATTTCCACTGTAGTTTTTTTCTGCAGGATGTAGAAGAGATTTCCAGGTGGAAAATTTATAGTCCTTGTGCTGTTTGTATGTACAACAGATTGCACAGGAATAGCTCACAGATCCATAGTAGTGCATACTGGAATTAGACAATGCTTACACTGACTGTGAGACCATTAAAGAGAATTATCTCCCAACAATCTCCTGTACTGTCTTGCCCAAGGACATAGAAAAAACACACACATAGAAAATTGTTCATTTGTTGTAGATGCAACTCTTTTTTTTCTTGCATTTCAGTTAATCCATTATAATAGATGGTTAGTTTTCTCTTTGTGACGTCAACAGTAATAATGGAGCAATGTATCTATAGAACTCTGTACCTGTTTTTTTTCCTAGCAGATGCCATTATAAGGGCAACACATATAGGTATAATAATAAATGGACAATTTAGACTATACGATGTTTTACAATATAATTCGAAACATATCCATAACATTGGAATGCTAGGAAGACTGATTTTGGATCTTTTCTTTAGAACAAGCTTTCCATGTTAGGTTCTATAACTATGGCCCTAAGTGTAACCAAATACCTTCTCTGGGATCAGATCTTCTCAAGGGACCTATATACAGAATATGTGCAGCTGGCTGGCTGACTGGGATCAGGTGATGAGCTTCATTATGTCTATGTCTCATCTGCTTGGAATCAGCCACAAAACTGTGTAATTCATATATGTCTTCTATTAATGGGATGAGCTGTCAACTCCTAAGCACATGAGGATCATGTCTTTCTAACTGCTGGACCATAACGTTGACACCTTTGGATGTAGGCAGGCTGTATACACAATTCCTCTAGAGGCTACCAGATGAGGAGAGTCCGTCTTAGTTTTAATTGGACATTAATTCCTTCCTGTGTTAGACAGAATTCCCATCTGGTACATAGAATAAAATACTGCTTAATGCGATTAATATCTGACTCGGGGCCCAATTTTGTAGGTTAAATAATGAGGAGGACAAATTCCATGGCCAAAGGATGTTTTCAGTTTTTCTCTATTGTCTTTGTGATATTTCTTCTGGTGTAGTTCTGATCCATAAATAGCACTAATAAAACTATTGTTATGTTTACGTATATAGTGTAAACTATGAAATTAAGGATTTATTCATCCATGAATAATCCTTATGACACAGAAGTCGTAGGCAAATGACAGCGGACCCGCCATATGCAATGCTGAGAAGAGAAATAGAAGATGTAGCTAAGAGGGCAGGGAATTGCCTCCATACACTTGAACAGAAGGAACAATGTGACCAAAGATGTTCAGTGTGACTTCAAAAATGGCATTCTGATCATCAATTGCCAAACTCTAGAGCCACTTTCCATAAGATTAATGTCATGACCTTCAACCTGACCTCCTTGTAGAGACTTGAAGACACTATATGAGTTGGTGTAATTTGAGATAACAAAGACTCCCTTCCTTATGCTTCTGGCTCAGAGGAAGAATTGGGTAAAACACTCTTAGAGATGGCCCTTTTGCTTGTCCTCTTGGGTGCCATTAAAGTTATTAAAATGAATGTTTTCAGATGCCACACCATATATTGACTTTTATTCTCAGTGGCTACCCTGGACGCCACCTAGATATAATGAGTGCACTGCCTACTAGTTAGCCGGCCTCCTTATGCACTAGCCATTTTGTCTATTGATTGTTTTGGTTGATTGTTTCCTTTCCTCCTGCACTTGAGACATTGGGGGAACTTATTAAGAATGGCGTTCAGTATACAAGTCTTACTAAACTCCCCAGCTAGTGTGACATGCACTTGAAATATTAAGAGACTCTGAGACTGTGGGCCAAACATGCACCACAATTGCAACCATCTATGCCAAAAAATTGGCAAACATATATTAATGAATTACCCTCAGGATTTATTAAGCCTTTGCGCCTAATTCCTTCTAATTCTGTCCCTATAATTTTTATGCTGTAAACACAAGCTTTATAATGTGTTTTTTATGGCTTTTACACCAGGCTCATCACCTTGCTTTTTTGGTCTGAGAAAGTGTGTGTGGTTTATCTGGAGTAACATTTATGAAATGCTCCATTTCCAAAAAGGTGCAAAACAAGGGGCAACTGCACATCAGTAATGTAAAAAAAAAGAAAAAAATCAACATATCTGACAGCACTGGAATCAAAAGTTGCATTAGATGAATTCTGCACAAAATTTAAGATACAATTGAGTCTTTTTAGTAAATTAGGTGCGCAGAATGCCAAGGCAAAAAAGAGGCATTAACAATCTATGCTGGAAAAAGTTGTAACTCACATTGTATGTTATGGCAATGTATTTCATGTTGTATGCTGAACTCTAGAACAGAGTTTCTAAACTTTTTAAAACCAAATACCATCTTGTAAAAAGAGTTCCAACCAAGTACACCCAATGAACAACGTGGTGTCTGTTATGTATCAAATCCTGTTTCTGATTTTGTAAGAAAGTAAAACTGGTGCATATAGAGCTGCAAGCAAATCCTATTGCTTGTGAGAGCATCTGTGACAGACACACACTTTAGGGGGTGTTCACACTACTGTCATTGACTGTCAGCAGTGTCCATAGCTACTGTCCGTTACAAGATTTTGCTGAACCGTCAGAAATCTCTTAAAATTTCCATTCATTTCAATGGGATTTATTATTGTATCCGTTAATATCTGTCTGTGTCCGTTTACACCCAATCTGTCAGAAGTCTGTTTTTTTTCCAGTGGGCAAAAAATCCTACATGCAGGACTTTTCTGTCTGTTAGAAAAAACGGAGGGCAAGCGTCCGTTATTTTTTTTAACATTGAAGTCAATGGGTAACGTACTTCTAACAGACAGCAACAGATAGACGTCCGTCACGGTCCATTATTTTGTGTCCTTTTTTTATGCGCATGCTCAGACGGCAGAAACCAAACAAACAAAAAATGGACAGCATAAAAAAACGGACAATAACTGACCCTAACTGATGCTAGTGCGTTGTTTTTTTAATTGATCGATTAAATGGATCAGTTAAAAAAATGGACACATTAATATCAGTTAGTATCCATTAATGTCTATTATGATAGGTGTCCGTTTTTTGGTTTTTTTTTATGGACACCATCATATCAGAATTCAATGGTAGTGTGAACCCTGCCTAAGGCTCAGGCCCAATATTGCAGATTTTTTTGTTGTAGATTTTGCTTCATTTTTGAGCCAAACCCAGGAGTAGCTACAAAAGGATTTGGAATTATATAGAAAGTGCTCATACTTCTCTCTTCTGCTCAATCCACTCCTGGCTTTGGCTCATAAAACTGCTTCTAAAATGTGGGGCTTCATCCTAAAAGTACTGAGGGTCTTTTGGCTTCCGATCAGCTTTTCACTCATCAGATCATTGATCAGAATCTGTCTATTCAGCGCAGACTACCCCCTGCTGTAGAAAAGACCCTCCATCTTAACCCTAACTCACTAGCTTCTGATGCCTTCTCTCTTTGGCGGCCACTGTACCTCAGAATTTAAAGATGGTGGTTGGTTTGGGTGGCAGTAGCTCCTTAGGAGCTTCATAACCTAAACTCTCACTAAATATTCCATAGCAGTGGTTTCCATCCATACCATGTACCCCCAGAGACTATGAAGCATACCCCCTTGGAATTGTGTTTTTGTACATACACAACTTACATTATTCTAA
The DNA here is from genome assembly GCF_031893055.1 of Leptodactylus fuscus. Taxonomy (NCBI): domain Eukaryota; kingdom Metazoa; phylum Chordata; class Amphibia; order Anura; family Leptodactylidae; genus Leptodactylus; species Leptodactylus fuscus. Next base: position 67,597,750 of record NC_134265.1, read on the forward strand.
TAAAAACTGGTTATCCTAAAAGTTCTGCGTAGCTTCTTGTCCTAGATGGAGTACCAGACCAGCTCTGCTCCAAGTCCACTGCTTAGAATGACTACCTCTTGTCGATTATATGTTTTGGTCCAATAGCATGTTAAATTTATCATGTATAAGAGTTAATCAACAGGAATATCAGTCATGTAAAAGCAATAGTCCATAGCTAATCAATCAATTGATTTCATACAACCAAGTTAGATGGCAAATAGAGATGAGCGAACAGTGTTCTATCGAACACATGTTCGATCGGATATCAGGGTGTTCGCCATGTTCGAATCGAATCGAACACCACGTGGTAAAGTGCGCCAAAATTCGATTCCCCTCCCACCTTCCCTGGCGCCTTTTTTGCACCAATAACAGCGCAGGGGAGGTGGGACAGGAACTACGACACCGGGGGCATTGAAAAAAATTGGAAAAAGTCATTGGCTGCCGAAAACAGGTGACCTCCATTTTAGACGAATAGTGGATTTCAAATCCGGGTCATATGAGAATGTGAACTTTGTGACTATGAGACAGGGATAGCTGTACAGGCAGGGATAGCTAGGGATAACCTTTATTTAGGGGGGAATGTTATTAAAAATAACTTTTTGGGGCTCTATCGGGTGTGTAATTGTGATTTTTGTGAGATAAACTTTTTCCCATAGGGATGCATTGGCCAGCGCTGATTGGCCGAATTCCGTACTCTGGCCAATCAGTGCTGGCCAATGCATTCTATTAGCTTGATGAAGCAGAGTGTGCACAAGGGTTCAAGCGCACCCTCGGCTCTGATGTAGCAGAGCCGAGGCTGCACAAGGGTTCAAGCGCACCCTCGGCTCTGATGTAGGAGAGCCGAGGGTGCACTTGAACCCTTGTGCACCCTCAGCTCTGCTACATCAGAGCCGAGGGTGCGCTTGAACCCTTGTGCACACTCTGCTTCATCAAGCTAATAGAATGCATTGGCCAGCGCTGATTGGCCAGAGTACGGAACTCGACCAATCAGCGCTGGCTCTGCTGGAGGAGGCGGAGTCTAAGATCGCTCCACACCAGTCTCCATTCAGGTCCGACCTTAGACTCCGCCTCCTCCGGCAGAGCCAGCGCTGATTGGCCGAAGGCTGGCCAATGCATTCCTATGCGAATGCAGAGACTTAGCAGTGCTGAGTCAGTTTTGCTCAACTACACATCTGATGCACACTCGGCACTGCTACATCAGATGTAGCAATCTGATGTAGCAGAGCCGAGGGTGCACTAGAACCCCTGTGCAAACTCAGTTCACGCTAATAGAATGCATTGGCCAGCGCTGATTGGCCAATGCATTCTATTAGCCCGATGAAGTAGAGCTGAATGTGTGTGCTAAGCACACACATTCAGCACTGCTTCATCACGCCAATACAATGCATTAGCCAGTGCTGATTGGCCAGAGTACGGAATTCGGCCAATCAGCGCTGGCCAATGCATTCTATTAGCCCGATGAAGTAGAGCTGAATGTGTGTGCTAAGCACACACATTCAGCACTGCTTCATCACGTCAATACAATGCATTAGCCAGTGCTGATTGGCCAGAGTACGGAATTCGGCCAATCAGCGCTGGCCAATGCATTCTATTAGCCCGATGAAGTAGAGCTGAATGTGTGTGCTAAGCACACACATTCAGCACTGCTTCATCACGCCAATACAATGCATTAGCCAGTGCTGATTGGCCAGAGTACGGAATTCGGCCAATCAGCGCTGGCTCTGCTGGAGGAGGCGGAGTCTAAGGTCGGACCTGAATGGAGACTGGTGTGGAGCGATCTTAGACTCCGCCTCCTCCAGCAGAGCCAGCGCTGATTGGTCGAGTTCCGTACTCTGGCCAATCAGCGCTGGCCAATGCATTCTATTAGCCCGATGAAGTAGAGCTGAATGTGTGTGCTTAGCACACACATTCAGCTCTACTTCATCAGGCTAATAGAATACATTGGCCAATCAGCGCTGGCCAATGCATTCTATTAGCTTGATGAAGCAGAGTGTGCACAAGGGTTCAAGCGCACCCTCGGCTCTGATGTAGCAGAGCTGAGGGTGCACAAGGGTTCAAGTGCACCCTCGGCTCTCCTACATCAGAGCCGAGGGTGCGCTTGAACCCTTGTGCAGCCTCGGCTCTGCTACATCAGAGCCGAGGGTGCGCTTGAACCCTTGTGCACACTCTGCTTCATCAAGCTAATAGAATGCATTGGCCAGCACTGATTGGCCAGAGTACGGAATTCGGCCAATCAGCGCTGGCCAATGCATTCTATTAGCCCGATGAAGTAGAGCTGAATGTGTGTGCTAAGCACACACATTCAGCACTGCTTCATCACGCCAATACAATGCATTAGCCAGTGCTGATTGGCCAGAGTACGGAATTCGGCCAATCAGCGCTGGCTCTGCTGGAGGAGGCGGAGTCTAAGATCGCTCCACACCAGTCTCCATTCAGGTCCGACCTTAGACTCCGCCTCCTCCAGCAGAGCCAGCGCTGATTGGCCGAATTCCGTACTCTGGCCAATCAGCACTGGCTAATGCATTGTATTGGCATGATGAAGCAGTGCTGAATGTGTGTGCTTAGCACACACATTCAGCTCTACTTCATCGGGCTAATAGAATGCATTGGCCAGCGCTGATTGGCCGAATTCCGTACTCTGGCCAATCAGCACTGGCTAATGCATTGTATTGGCGTGATGAAGCAGTGCTGAATGAGTGTGCTTAGCACACACATTCAGCTCTACTTCATCGGGCTAATAGAATGCATTGGCCAATCAGCGCTGGCCAATGCATTCTATTAGCGTGAACTGAGTTTGCACAGGGGTTCTAGTGCACCCTCGGCTCTGCTACATCAGATTGCTACATCTGATGTAGCAGTGCCGAGTGTGCATCAGATGTGTAGTTGAGCAAAACTGACTCAGCACTGCTAAGTCTGCATTCGCATAGGAATGCATTGGCCAGCCTTCGGCCAATCAGCGCTGGCTCTGCCGGAGGAGGCGGAGTCTAAGGTCGGACCTGAATGGAGACTGGTGTGGAGCGATCTTAGACTCCGCCTCCTCCAGCAGAGCCAGCGCTGATTGGCCGAATTCCGTACTCTGGCCAATCAGCACTGGCTAATGCATTGTATTGGCGTGATGAAGCAGTGCTGAATGTGTGTGCTTAGCACACACATTCAGCTCTACTTCATCGGGCTAATAGAATGCATTGGCCAGCGCTGATTGGCCGAATTCCGTACTCTGGCCAATCAGCACTGGCTAATGCATTGTATTGGCGTGATGAAGCAGTGCTGAATGAGTGTGCTTAGCACACACATTCAGCTCTACTTCATCGGGCTAATAGAATGCATTGGCCAATCAGCGCTGGCCAATGCATTCTATTAGCGTGAACTGAGTTTGCACAGGGGTTCTAGTGCACCCTCGGCTCTGCTACATCAGATTGCTACATCTGATGTAGCAGTGCCGAGTGTGCATCAGATGTGTAGTTGAGCAAAACTGACTCAGCACTGCTAAGTCTGCATTCGCATAGGAATGCATTGGCCAGCCTTCGGCCAATCAGCGCTGGCTCTGCCGGAGGAGGCGGAGTCTAAGGTCGGACCTGAATGGAGACTGGTGTGGAGCGATCTTAGACTCCGCCTCCTCCAGCAGAGCCAGCGCTGATTGGCCGAATTCCGTACTCTGGCCAATCAGCACTGGCTAATGCATTGTATTGACGTGATGAAGCAGTGCTGAATGTGTGTGCTTAGCACACACATTCAGCTCTACTTCATCGGGCTAATAGAATGCATTGGCCAGCGCTGATTGGCCAGAGTACGGAATTCGGCCAATCAGCGCTGGCTCTGCTGGAGGAGGCGGAGTCTAAGATCGCTCCACACCAGTCTCCATTCAGGTCCGACCTTAGACTCCGCCTCCTCCAGCAGAGCCAGCGCTGATTGGCCGAATTCCGTACTCTGGCCAATCAGCACTGGCTAATGCATTGTATTGGCGTGATGAAGCAGTGCTGAATGTGTGTGCTTAGCACACACATTCAGCTCTACTTCATCGGGCTAATAGAATGCATTGGCCAGCGCTGATTGGCCGAATTCCGTACTCTGGCCAATCAGCACTGGCTAATGCATTGTATTGGCATGATGAAGCAGTGCTGAATGTGTGTGCTTAGCACACACATTCAGCTCTACTTCATCGGGCTAATAGAATGCATTGGCCAATCAGCGCTGGCCAATGCATTCTATTAGCGTGAACTGAGTTTGCACAGGGGTTCTAGTGCACCCTCGGCTCTGCTACATCAGATTGCTACATCTGATGTAGCAGTGCCGAGTGTGCATCAGATGTGTAGTTGAGCAAAACTGACTCAGCACTGCTAAGTCTGCATTCGCATAGGAATGCATTGGCCAGCCTTCGGCCAATCAGCGCTGGCTCTGCCGGAGGAGGCGGAGTCTAAGGTCGGACCTGAATGGAGACTGGTGTGGAGCGATCTTAGACTCCGCCTCCTCCAGCAGAGCCAGCGCTGATTGGTCGAGTTCCGTACTCTGGCCAATCAGCACTGGCCAATGCATTTCTATGGGGAAAAGTTAGCTTGCGAAAATCGCAAACTGACAGGGATTTCCATGAAATAAAGTGACTTTTATGCCCCCAGACATGCTTCCCCTGCTGTCCCAGTGTCATTCCAGGGTGTTGGTATCATTTCCTGGGGTGTCATAGTGGACTTGGTGACCCTCCAGACACGAATTTGGGTTTCCCCCTTAACGAGTTTATGTTCCCCATAGACTATAATGGGGTTCGAAACCCATTCGAACACTCGAACAGTGAGCGGCTGTTCGAATCGAATTTCGAACCTCGAACATTTTAGTGTTCGCTCATCTCTAATGGCAAATACTCCCGGGGAATCTATACTTTACTATGGATTTGACCTTAACAAAGATTCTGCAAGACTGCCATGATCAAAAGAAATTCTCAAATATATACTAAAAGAGGTTAGGGAATGTACAAAGTTATAAGGCCAAACCCATTTTCAGGGGCTTCTGGGAATCAATCGAAGCATAAAGAGAGTCATTACCTCCTAATGGAAATCAAATATTGCAGACAATTCTAGTCCATCTCACCTACTGTTCCTGGTACGCTGCAAACTGATATTGTTCATAGTAACAGTACTAGTCTATTGATATATTTGTGTCTGGTACTGGATAACCTAACTTTATTAAAGGAACCATTCTGCTCTATACTTGAAATGTATTGTTGATAAAGGCAATGATTCAAAATAACGTTTTAATTAAGTCTAGAGATGAATATAATAAACTTTGTATTATCCAGAATCTTAGAACGCCTATTCTCCTTTAATCTGCTATCTTTATGATAACTCTCTGCTTGACCCCTTACAATCTGCACTCTGCGCTCTACTGAAACAGCCCTCACAAAAGTTTCCAGTGATCTCCTGACGACTAAATCTAATGGCGACTTCTCTCTTCTTATTCTGCTGGACCGCTCTGCAGCATTTGACACTGATGACTACCCTGTTTCCCCGAAAATAAGACAGTCTCTTATAATTAATTATCTAACGAAATATATGACCTTTCTTATTTTCAGGGGATGTCTTATGCAGCGGCTGGAGCGGGGAACAATCGGCAGTCATGCTGATGCTTCCTTAGCAGAGCGCCGGCATGACTGCTGGTTGTATGTGATCCAAAAGGTGAAGGGGGGTGTGTGTGTCTTATTTTCGGGGAAACAGGGTATCAACTCCTCCTCACTATGGTCCGCTCAGTCGGCATCAAGGACACTGAGCTCTCCTGGTTCTCCTCTTATTTCTCAGACCGCACTTTCAGTGTATCATTTGCAGGCTCTTCCTCTTCCCCTCTTTCCCTTGCTGTTGGGGTTCCTCAGGGCTTGCTCTTAGGCTTCCTGCTTTTCTTTCACAGCCCTTACTAGACATCACCAGATTTGACTTTTGGTACCATCTTTATGCTGATGACACCCAACTTTATACCTCATCCTGTAAACCCCCCGGACCCAATAGAGAACACCAGTGACTATCTCTGCTGTCTGAAATATCAGAAACTGAAATTCTCAAAGACTGAACTACTGCCGTTTCCGCCTTCTAACAGACCTAACCTTGATATTTCTATTTCAGTCTCCAGCTTTACCATAACTTCTAGGCAGCATGCTGGCTGCCTTGGGGTTATGTTTGACGCAGACCTTTCCTTCACCCCTCATATTGAATCACTCGCACGTTCATGTCACCTCCACCTCAAAAACATCTCCAGAATACGACCTTTCCTTACCAGAGATACACTAAAGACACTTATTGTCTCTCTGATTCATTTTCGCCTTGACTACTGTAACTCCTTACTAATCGGTCTTCCCCCTCACTAAACTCTCCCCTCTACAATCTATTCTGAATGCAGCGGCCAGGCTCATCTATCAGGCTAGACGCTACAGAGATGCCGCTGGTCTGTACCAGTCACTACATTGGCTGCCTATTCATTATAGAATAAAATATAAAGTTATCACTCTCATCCACAAGGCTCTCCATAATGCTGCACCTCCATACATTTCCTCCCTCATCTCTGTCTACCACCCAACCCGTGTTCTCTGTTCACTCAATGACCTAACATTTATATCCTCTATTATCAAAACCTCCCACGCTCGGATACAAGGCTTCTCCCGAGCTGCACCACTTCTCTGGAATGCTCTACCCCGGACAATCAGATAAACTCCCAATTTCTACAGTTTAAAGCACATACTAAAGACACATCTCTTCAGACAGGCCTATGGGCAGCAGTGTCTGGTATGAACGATGGTCACCACATGTGGGAGGCAGAAGTGCAAAGCATTTATTTGACAATTTATGGGCTATCCTTCAGAAAGCTAAGCTCTACTCTTGGGTATATACTATTAACAGAGGTACCACACACTGCCTTCTGAGTTTACTATACACGTGGTCAGATTCTCCAATCTAATCACCAATGTAATAGTAGACACCACAACACACATTTTTATCTTTGCTTTAGTACAGACTCATTGACAAGAGGCCTTACAATCATCTACCTGCTCTTGGGTATAGACATTTTGAAGGGGGGTGTCTGATGCAGATATTCCCTTCAAGTTTTTAAGGATGCAAGTACTTTTCTTCATGCTTTGCCTCATAAATAAATGCAATAAGACCTGTGTCGTGCACTGCTCAGGTTCCCTTTCTTTAATAATACGTTATGTGTAAGTATAATAAACACTGACAACTGTAACATAATAGGGGACAAACATGTATTATCACTGCATTGTGTATGCAGCAATTATAATGCAGTTTGTTTTACATAATCTTGCATCATCCGATTTACACAGCGAATATACAGGCGTAAATGTGCAATGACACCTATTATCTCGCCATTATCCTCATTTACTTGCTGCCTATTGTTATCCTTGGCTTTTCTTCAGATAATGAAAATAGCTGCTCAATTTCCCACAAATGGCAGTGACTACAAAGTACATTTTGGAAGGAGTATTCTTTATTTTAGGAAAGTTTCCTGCTGATTTGGTCCTCAATAGATATTCAGTAATCAGGGAAATATAATGGCTTCTCGGAATAAAAAAATCCTTTCAAAAATTTCCCTTAAGGTGGGAAATCTAAAATATAGCTGTAAGCAAAGGAAATGTGTTTTAGTAATCATTTTACATTAGGGTCCAGTTTCTGAAAGCTTGTAAGTGCTAGATGGTGTGTACGGGTCTTTTAGACTTCATTATACATGGTGAGCAGATGGTAAAATGCTCTATATTTTCAAGCTCCTATAGTTCAGTCGGGTTTTGGCCATTTGCACAAGCATTAAGATACCATCTCATAATAGAGAAATATCTACTCTGAAATGATGTCAACTCCCCAAACTCAGGGAAAATAAAAGAAACAAAAAGTGAATTGATGTACAGATGGCGCCCTAAGATAAACCAGTAGTCAACAACATAGTATTACTTTTGCATTCTATTATATTGAATGGAATCATTTGCTTACAATGGCATTAACCCTGTGCAATAAAATAAGAGGGGATTCAGCGTGACGGGAATCTGCTTGGTCCCTGACCTAGGGCTGGCCTTGGTGGGTGAGTAAAGAGACCAATTGTCTGATACCTGTGTTGGGGTTATTGCCCTCATCAGTGTGAAGCAGGGCAATGGCTGACTAGGTGAGAGGCCATAGATAAGGGTCAGGTGTGCTGTCGTTCAGACTATACATGCTTCTACAGATTCTGGGGAAGGGGTATTCACCAAAAGATTTCTTGATAGTTTTGGAGGAGATATTTCCAGATAAGGTCACTAGGTTTTTTGAAAACCAAGCATTGACTTATAGGAAAGTACCTTCCAAAAGGTAGCGCTAGAGTGAGTTTTTTTTTTCAATCAGGCAAAACGTATTTGGCTCTTCTTTTCCTAGGACAGTGTATTGTTTGAGTACTGTATGGTAGGTAATGTTTACCTGATGGTGGGTGAAACAATGGTTGTATGCAGACAGGAACAAATGGTATATGATGAAGGTTTCAGAGGTGCAAAATAGTGATAAAACATCCACTCACACTCGTACAAGCCTAGTATTTATAATGCACACACATAATGCTTACATAGGGATCCAGTGCCATGGTAAAGCGAGGTGAATAATGCTGTGTTACAGTCTATTAGTGACACGCATACTTTTCAATCAGATGGGCTGTCCAGCACCTACATATGTACACCCACTAGTATTATTGTTAATATTGTTCAACTTTACTTGATCAAATATTGTATGACTATGACATATTATCTGGTTACACGTTAAAGTGTTTTCTCACTGAATAAAACATCCCTTTTAACACACAGCATACATGTACAACTGTCTTTCCGAATGGAGTGGAAACACACATACACAGTTGTCACTCAATTCAATTGCAGGTACCTGAGACCCCTGCTCTAGTAATTGTGGGGTCTCAGGGGTTATCTTCATGGAGAAACCCTGCAATGTTCATTATCTGTATTTTACGGAGAACATATATCCTTTCAAAATAATCTAATAAGTATAAAGTTTTGTTTTGAGCATTTCTAGTCTAGAGTCTTTTGGAAAACATTTGCAGTAATTCTGCATCCACAGGGGTCCACAAACTTGGAAACTATCCACTGGCTAGCTTATATTTTCCATGTGTTTATACAGCAAAAATATGTGTAAGTATAAGTTTTAAATGCATATCATATATTATCCCATAGTCAAATTGTTTGTGCACTTTTTCCAGATAAAGATTCTTGTGACAACAAGCCTATAAGGGTTTCACCAGGTTTATGTAGCCTACAGTATATAGCAGGGGAGCTAAAAGTTTTGAAATGCCTCCTGATTTTCTTGTAGCGTTTGAATAGCATATACTGGTCAAAAACTGTCCAGAATGTTTCTGTATTCCATATATTTCTATTCAGGAGCAGACTTGAAGTATGAATGTCCCCATGGTACACAATCCCTACAAGCTCACATACATCACCTCCAAACAATGACCATCTCAATAAATGTTGTCATTACTTAACCACTTCTGGACCGCCATAGACTATATACGTCTGGGAAGTGGTTGCCTAGTTCTGACAGGACGTACCTGTATGTCCATCAGAACACAGCAGATGCACGGAGATCATGTAGCTGCTTTCACTAGGAGCCGGCTGTAACTTCAGCCGGAGCTCCCAGAGAGAAGACAGGGCAGATTTATTACCTCCCCTGCCTTCTCGATCGCTGTGTATACAGCGCTCAATGAGCGCTGTATACACAGCTATGGACGCAGCCATAATTCAGCTGCCCTCTGACCCAGCGGACACGTGATCCGCCGGGAGCAGAGTCTTACCAGAGCTGCTGGGTCCTACAGGACCCCAGATCAGCTCAGTAAGCTGTGTATACAGTGTGCAGGAGGCTGGATTCCTCCTGTATCTGAGGTTAAATGTAGCAGCCCCAGTTATAGGAGAAATCAGCCTCCAGTACAAAAAAATAAGTGATAAGATGTCCCCAAAGGTGTCTTATTACCTTATGGGGACACAATCAGAAAAAAAATAAAAATAAAAATATTATATATATATATAAAATAAAAAAGTTTTAAAAAAAATGTAAATAAAATAAAAAATAAATAAATAATACACTAATAAAACGCTGTTATTAAAGGTTATAGCCCCACCCCCGACGACACCATACAAAATAAAAATTACCGTAACGGAGAGGAAAAACTATATTATAAAGTTTTTCAGTGACACTTTGTGTTATCAAATTTAAAAAAAAATAAAATTGAAAACCAGACACAATTTCCCTCCTATGTTGTTTATATTTTCCCAGATATAAAAAAAATTAAAACACATTCGAAAATAAAGATAACATAAAAATAAAGCCCTATGTGTCCCCGAAAAAAGACGCAAAAATTAGTTGACTGAGACATACGGGAAAAATGTTACAGCCCTCAAAGCCACACATACGAAATAAACCTAAAATGTGTCTGGTCCTGGACCACAAATTGGCCCGGTACTGAAGTGGTTAAACATGTAAACCACACCATCAGAAAATATATCAATGTGTAACACAGAAACACCTACTCACATGGTTAGGGATAGAGATGGGTGAATCTCAAGTGACTCAGGTCCAAGATTTGCTTTGGGTTGAACAAGTTTGGTATGAACCTCACCTGACAATGGCTTAAAACATAGAGTAGAATACACTTAGGGCTCCTAGGAAACTATCTATCCAATTTCTAGTTCTCTTACGCAAACAAATCTGAAGTTATGTTAAGGAGAAAATTAAAATATTATACTCTGGGGTCTCTTCACATGTTTCATTAGAGCCCAGGAGCTTTAAAACAGAAGCTACAAAATAAAGTTGTACCTGGGCCGGGAAAGCAGGGTCAGCAGCTTAGGGGTTAGAAAACTGGCTGGCACTATAAGGGTAAGTTCACACAGAGTTTTTTGTGCACTGTATCAGCATCCAGTCACACTCCGCTACGGATAAGGCCCAATGAATGGGCCTAGTCGGGATTGTCTTCAAGCCGAATTGTGAGGCGAATCGGCCTGAAGAATGAGCATCTCGCGTCTTTTTTTGGGAGCCGGACCAAACCGGCTCCTGGAAAAAACACCTGACCGGCTCCCTTTGATTTGAATGGGAGCCATCTATTTGATCAGGATTTTGAGGTGAATACGGCCTCAAAATCCTGACCTTGTGCAACTCCAATAAAGTGTAGCCCCATCATCTGTCAGAAATTATAATATATGGATGTAGCAAAAGCTATGTACTATATCATTGCCAGTAGAGCTATCTCCATTCCAGCTAGTTGCTGTTATGGGGCCCACGACATTAGGGAGGTCCATTGCACCATTCCTGCCATCGGCTGCTGACAGTTCCCCTTCAGCCCTAAAGGGCATTGAACAGCATCAGAACATCGCAGACATGGATTTGATATCGGACACACAGGGCCCCCTGAAGGGGAAGAAAATAATTTTTGTAATGCTTGTAACAAACACTGTGTGGCCCACTATGGGACATTATACTGTATAGAGGCCCAGGGAGCCTGACTGAAGCTAAATTAAAGATCCTTGAGATCCAATGAGCATATCTCAGCAGACATCTGAAAGGCTGGAGAACTCCTAACACTAAATGATCATTTCCCACCTAGCCAACTACACAAGCTATTGTCTGACTTAATAAAAAGTCAGACAACAGAGGTTGGAAATCTAGTTTTTCAATCTCTTGTTCCTGTAATCGAAATCACCTAGTACAAGGAACAATGAGCTGTAGGGAACTTTCGTTTGCCACTATTAGAGCTCCTGGATGAAGTGATCAGAGGATCAAGGTTAGGGACAGTTACATTAGGTAGAATGTCTCATGTAGAATGTATATATATCCGTGTATGTATTTTCCACATCTAATACAATGTCTGTCACTTCCAGTAATACAACAGCATATATGTAGTTTAGAGGTAATTTTGGTGCTGAGGCCATTGTTTGCAAATGGCAGTTGGGTATACAGCTACGCCACCTTCTGTAGCAAAGTGAACAGGGACCCGTTTGAGTTACATTTCTGGGACAGCTGGAGAATATGCAGGTAAGTAATGCTTTTAGTATTTTATCACCTTTCCCACCCTTGTGCAAATTTTTTGCCCACTCAGAAAACCCTTTCACATGTCCACTCTCGCTATAATGGACATATCCCAGTTTATTCACTTGGAATCAATTGCATTATGTAACTTTTTAAAAATAATTTGCCTTACAAGAAACTAAGACCTTCAAGGCAGAGGCCCCTACATTGGAAAACATTGCTTTATTGCAGATTTTGCTGTGTTTTTTTCAGTCGTACTTAGCAGTGGTTATAAAATGAATGGGAAATATCTAGGAAGCAAAGTATACTTCTTCCTTCTGCTCAATCCATTCCTAGCTTTTTCTAAAAAAAAAAAAACCTGCTACAAAATCTGCAACAAAAAAACAGCAACATGGGGCCTCAGCCTAAAGTATTCTAAGCTCACAGCTCTGAACTATTAATACCTGAAAGACACAGACAACAGAATATTTTAGATTCTGTACCAAACTATGAATGTAAATTGCTATCAAACAATGAAATATCTATGTTTTTTCAATTTTCTTTACAATACTTATCTGCATAAAACAGAAGTATAGAACTGATATAGTCTAATGCCAGAAACAAATATCATTTCCATATTTAAACCTCTGTTCAAAGCACATTGACAAACAATTCTTGATCTTTTAGAATAGCCTTTGAATACATGAACAGGTTGACCACAGGAAAAGCGGCTTAATGTGATTGTACAGAAAATGTGTTCATTTCCAAAACATAGAAAGCTCACTTTTTGCAATTCTATCCAAAAGACATATTTTTTTTTCTCAATATCCATGAAAAATATTTTTATTACAATTTTTGGGCTGTTTTTTTTTTTTTTTTTGGTAGTATTATACCTATGACTGAAGTCACACAGCACCACTTGCTGTTTTCACTATGGGATCTCGGCAGCTTTTCAATCTTACTTTGACTGTCGCTCTTCTGAACTGAATGGCATCAAAGATCATCACTGCCATATGAATGATCCCTTATTGAAGGCAGGAGGTGCTTAATTTAAAAAAAACTTTTTGAAATTGTTCCCTATGGAGTACTTTAAAAAGAGTAAGTAATACAAAGAGAGGCTTTAAAAATTTGGCAAGAAAGGAGACTTTAAATGTAAATTTGGGCCAATGTAATGTTTTTGAAATATGAATTTAATAACACACTTTCAGAATCCTTATCATAATAAGAAAATTGTGGAAATAAAAAAGTAATGCAGCTGAACCATGCTGAGGACTCTGATGTTGTTCTAGACGTAATCAATTTTAGCCGAATCTTGCTGTTGAAAAGTGCGAATAATGTTTTATCGCAATTACATTTCAGAGAACAGCGGCTGTTGAGTAATTGCTTTTGTACTTCAATAAACAACTTAACATTGAACATTTTATTTTTCTTAATAAAAATCGATTTTTACATGTATATTTCAGCAAGCAGCACTTTTTTTTTTGTTGGAAATATAATCCTAACTTTATCTGAACCTAAAAAATACTGTTTGCTATTCCATAGTTCTTAGTATATGAGGTTAAATCACCGTAAACCTAACTTTTATGGTTATAGGAAACCACCATGTTAAATCTTCCCATAGTAAATTCAGCCAAAAGATAATTGCAATAAATAGACATTTAGTTAAGTCTCTATTTATGAAAATGAAAAGGATAACTGTGCTTGTGATGCTGGGTTCACACCAGCGTCTGGACTCCGTTATCAGGTTTCCATCTTCTGCATGCACAAGACGGAAACCTGTCATGCCGAGTCCGGCTGTGAGCGCCTGTGAGCGTTTTATGCTCTCCGCGGCGAAACCGTTTTTTTGTAAACCGGACACAGAGTACTGCATGTCTGACTCTGTGTCGGTTTTAAAAAAAAAACGGTTCGCTGCGGAGAGCATAAAACACCCACCGGTGCTCACGGCCGGACACTTTTCAAACCCATTCAAATGAATGGGTTCGAAAGATCCCTGCAGGGTTCCGTCTCCTGCCCTGTTTTGTGCAGGAAATGGAAACCTGCATAACGGAGACCCCGGGTGCAGATGTGAACGAGCCCTTACAGGTTTGTGGCAAACAGTTTTCTACATAGTGTTATCGAAACCAAAACGGGTTCAATATTCTGATTGCAAGGTGGTGCCAAATTATTTGCAATCCATATATATATATATATATATATATTGTAGGAAAGGTAGCTTGGTAGAAGCAGTGGTGCAAACCCAAATAGTCAAGACAGGGACACAATATATGCAGCAAACAGGTTTATTTAGAAAAACAGGCAAATAGATAAACCTTTACTTCAGGCACAAATGAGCAAAAGCAACATACAGCCTTAACTTCAGGCAAAAATAAAACAAATTCCTGCTCATCCGAGCGACTAACTAAGCAGAAGTAATAACCTAACAGTATGTGTGGCTCACTACCCGCCAAAAACCCCCCAAGTACGTACAATTTTGTCTCACCGGACTCAGGGTTACAGGACAGACACAGCCGCCTCCTCGCTTCCAGGATCTGTACTGAGGAGCAGGCTCTGCAACTTTTTTTGGGCCAGTAAGGAGCCTCAAGACCCAGACCTGGAGCTGAAACCTATTCCAGACCCACACTGGACCACACATTAGTCAGAAATCTGGGGCTGATATAGCAGAACTCCAGAACTTTGCTGTCAACCTCTCACTTACCCTCACCCCCTTTTGTTCGGACCTGTAGGGCGAACACTGTTAGGCCACATACAATGGGTCATGGGTAGAGCAACGGCATTTCCCTGCAGCTTACCTACCCTGTTTTGTAACGTCAGAAACCACCTGGTAACTCTGGCATTTCTCTCCTTGGCGCGGCACATCCATGTAGGAGGGGAGTGATCTGTGACCAGTTTAAAGTGTCAGCATAGTAAGTAGAGTAAATAGTACCTTAAGGATTCTAGGGCCCACTTAATGGCAAAGTACTCCCTCTCCACAATACTGTAGTTTTTCTCCGGTGGTGTAAGTTTCCTACTGGGTGTTCTTTAATAAAGTTAGGTGTGACCACGAGCAACATGTTGGCTCAGTGGTTAGCGCTATAGCCTTGCAGCGCTGGAGTCCTGTGTTCAAATCCCACCAGGAACAACACCTCCAAGGACCTTGTATGTTCTCCCCGTGTTTGTGTGGATTTCCTCCCATTCTACAAAGACATACTGATAGGGAAAAAAAGTACATTGTGATCCCTATATGGGGCTCACAATCTACATTAAAAAAAAAAAAAAAAGTTAAGTGTGACCAAAACCGGCTGTTTACAGGGGATTGTCTTCAACTCCTGGAATGACCTCTTCACTCCATTTAACCATTACAGAATTAGTCCCCTTAGTTAGGTCTGTCAGCAGGGATGAAATAGCTAAATTTAGGATAAACCTGCAATAGTAGCCAACAATTCCCAGCAAAGCTCTTACTTGTTTTTTTATTTGAGGGCCAAGACCAATTTTGAATGGAATGGCCTCCACTTCATTAACCTGGGGTTTTATCAGACCTCTCCCAATTACATACTCCAGGTATCAGGCCTCTTCCAGATCCAAAGCACACTTTTTTGGATTGCTGTTACTTTTGGTAAGTGATTTTCCCAGTCCATACTAAAGATGACAATGTCATCTAGTTAGGCTGAAGTGTGCCTTCGATGGGGTATAAGAACTCTTTCCATCAACCTCTGGAAGGTGGCTGGAGCTCTGTGCAAACAAAACGGCATAGTCACATACTGAAATAAACCATCTGGGGTGATAAATGCAGTTTTTTTCTCTGGCCTCTTTAGTAAGCGGCACCTACCAATACCCTTTGGTTAAGTCGAGGGTGGAGAAATACATGGCATGTCCCAACCTCTCGATTAACCCCTCGACTCTGGGCATCGGGTAGGCATCGACTTCGAAACTTCATTCAAGTTACAGAAATTATTGCAAAATCTTATGGCATCATCTGGCTTGGGAATCAAAACAATGGGATTGGACCAGTGACTCTTAGACTACTTAATTATACCAAGTGCCAACATATCTTTGACCTCTTCAGATATGGCTTGTCTAGGAGCTTCAGATACCGCGTACAGTTTTAGATTAATCCGTACCCGTGGCTTGGTGACAATGTCACGCTCTATCAGATGGGTGCATCCAGGTGACTCAGAAAACACATCCTTATTTTTCTGTGTCAACTTATTGTTTCCCGTTGCTGTGCCTTAGAAAGGGACTCTGCTTTGCACCTTGGGTGAAGCCTTACCAGGAGTATTTACCCCTTCAGTAATAACCTTACTAGGGAAACCTACTGATGTCAACATTTCCCAGTCATTTCAGGGTTTTAGTAAATTTATTTGGTATATTTGTTTGGGATTTTTCTTGCTCAACTGGTACACCCTATAGTCCTCCTCCCCCACTTTTTCAATATCATATGGCCCTTGCCATTTAGCCAGAAATTTACTTTCTACTGTGGGAACCAACACCAACAGTCGATCATCTGTACTAAAGGTTCTAAGTTTAACCGTTCTGTTATAGACACGACTCTGGGCCCAGGGCCGCCGATAGGCGTCAGGGGCCCGGCCAAATTGAAAAATGGGGGGGGGGGGGCCGGTTTTGGCCAGCCCCCTGGCGCTCGCAGCAGCAATTGTGCCCTGGGCCGGCGTCAAGGGGGTGGGGAGAGAATGGCATGACACTGGGGCAGATGAGGGGGGGAGAATGGCATTACACTGGGGCAGATGAAGGGGGGAGAATGGCATTACACTGAGGCAGATGAGGGGGGGAGAATGGCATTACACTGGGGCAGATGAAGTGGGAGAATGGCATGACACTGGGGCAGATGAAGGGGGTGGGGAGAGAATGGCATGGACACTGGGGCAGATGAAGGGGGGGAATGGCATGACACTGGGCAGATGAAGGGGGAATGACATGACACTGGGGCAGATGAAGGGGGGAATGACATGACACTGGGGCAGATGAGGGGGGGAACAGCATGACACTGGGGCAGAGATGGGGGGACGTGAAACTGTGGGCAGTTGAAAGGGGGAGAACAGCATGAAACTGGGGACAGAGATGAAGCGGGGACATGAAACTGGGGGCAGAGGAAGGGTGTATATGAAACTGGGGGAGAGATGGAGGGGGAGGCATATAATTTACAGGTGACTGTAGGAGGATTATACTGTGTGGGAGCACATGAAAATGAATGCGAATGGGTGGAGTCAACAGAAAAGTGGGCAGAGCTAAATTTGTTGCAGACATTTTCTCCCTCTTTCTACTCTTCAAAAGTTGGGAGGTAATACATAATTGGTATGTCACAAAATAAAGTAGTGTTAAAATGGCGGGGGGGGGGGGGGGAGACACTTAGGGTGTATGGGGCCCCAAAATTCCTGGTGGCAGCCCTGTCTGGGCCATTTGAGCTTGTTCCACATGTTCCTTAACAATGGGCATTACAGCTTCAATTCTGTCCTGCATCAGAGAAATATGTTCACTTACACTCCTGTAAGGAGTTTGCTCTTGTTCCCAGATTTCACCATGTGGTGTCTACCATATACCAACTCAAATGGGGAAAAACCTGTGGAAGACTGAGGTACCTCCCAGATTGCAAACATTAAATAGGGCAGTAGGCAATCCCAATCTTTGCTGTCCTTGCTAACCATCCTCTTTAGCATGAATTTAAGGGTTTTATTGAACCTTTCCACTGTGCCATCTGTTTGGGGGTGATATACAGAGGTTCGCAGAGGTTTCATTTGAAGGAGCTTACCCATCTCTTTCATTACCTTGGACATAAAAGGAGTCCCTCAGTCAGGATGTAGTACTTTGCCTGCCCTTTAGTGGCCGCTGTCTAACCAGCATTCACAGTGACTCGGACCTGATTAAAGTAGGAGTTCTCTGGAAAAAAAAAGGATGATTTAGTAGGGAGACAAACCATAGAAAGAGGATTTTCAATATATTAATAAAGATGAGTGAGTAGTATTCGATCGAGTAGGTATTCGATCGAATATTACGGTATTTGAAATACTCGTACTCGATCGAGTACCACTCGCTATTGGAATGGAAAAGTTCTTCTCCTACCTTTAGAAGTCTTCTCCGTGCAGCTTCCCCGCGGCGTCTTCTGGCTCTGAATTCACTCTGCCGGGCATCGGGCCTGGGCAGAGCCGACTGCGCATGTCTGCTTGTAGTGCGGGCATGCGCAGTCGGCTCTGCCCAGGCCTGATGCCTGGCAGAGTGAATTCAGAGCCGGAAGATGCCGCGGGGAAGCTGCACGGAGAAGACTTCTAAAGGTAGGAGAAGAACCAGCGTTGATTGGCCGACTGAATAGCAATTGGCCAATCAATGCTTCTTGGGGGATCCAGCCCGACCCTCACTCGTGGACTTGGTAAGTATAATTTGATCGAATGTTGCCTACCCCTGAAACGAGCATTTTCCCCCCATAGACTATAATAGGATTCGATATTCGATTCGAGTAGTCGAATATTGAGTGGCTACTCGAAAAGAAGATTGAATATCGAACATTTTACTGTTCGCTCATCTCTATATATTAACATTGACATAAAGTCATATTTATTATTACCAGTAATGAAAGTTCTGACTACAGAATGTCTTATATCTTATCTCCTTTCCATTGGTCCTTTATACAAGTTATGAATAGTTATTTTTCCTTTACCTAGGTTATGGAACATTTCACATTCTCTTTACTATAAGCAGATGTAATTGGACACATTAGAGGAGCCATTTGATGTTTTCTGTGGTCATGTGCTCATCCTGAGAAAACTGACATAGTAGATAAAAGAATTATCTGTTGCTAATTATTATGCCCAAAGTTAATAGAAGACATCTGGGAAGAGTTGCTGTGTTAACACCCAATATGTTACATTTGCATTCGCTAGCTGCTTTGTACTTCACTTTTGGCAACTTCTATACACAGCAACAGAGAAAGGATAAAATGCTTTCAAATGTCATTTGCTTGACAGTGGGACATGTGAGCGTGTCTTGGAAACAGTTCTGTATGGCTGTCACTTTTAGTACTCAGTAGCTGTTATGGCAACACATCTAAAATCAGAATGTAAGAGAAATTGTATATACAAAGCACATCTTAGCTCAAGCTAGCTGCTTGGTCTGGTAAAATATATATGTGTGTGTGTGTGTGTGTGTGTGTGTGTGTGTGTGTGTGTGTGTGTGTGTGTGTGAATGACAGAGAAATGTATTCCATTGTTAATAGCAACAAAAAAGTGAATGACAGATTGTCATATTGCAATCTCTGTTGGTAGCATATTGCTAAAATCTTATGTGAGGACCTGACCTGTAACTATAAGAGATATTAATTCTATATAATATCACGTTGCAAATTGTTTGTTTTCGTTATTGTTTCTGGTACTTAAGGTCGTTGACTTTTTTCCTGGGTTTAATATTACCTATTATTCCAGGCTTGGACTGTCAAATAGTTTGACAGCTTTTTGCTTAGATGACACAAGCGCCTTATGGTGGCTATGATCTTGACAGCATATTGAGGCATGACACAAGCAAAATGACAATTCTCTCTTTTTTAAAAAATTTTCTTCTTTTTCTTGTCATTTTTGTCCAACAGACTACTCTATTGTTAAAAAAATGTAGCATAGGACCCAACATTGACATGGAAGCATCTATCACTTCTAAAGAGACAAAATAGAAGAGTTCTCTGCCTATGTAATATGTGGTATTCCATTCATTCCCTTTCATCAGATTTGTGTCGAGTATCAGGGACAGAGCGCCTGTATTTGTCCCTGCCAATTGTAGATTGGCAGCCAAAAGCTCAGCTCTGCAAAGCAAAGTATAGTAAATTATATGTTCAGGTTCCACAATCTACGCTGGTACCAGGTTACATTGGAATAAAATATTTATGTATGTTTAAAAATTAAATACATGATATTTCACTTTAACAATGTTTCATAGTGTAATTTACTTGGACATAACATTATTTACACGCAATAGAAAATACGCTGTAAATGAATTTAAATGTGGTGATAACAAACATGAGTCATAAATGTATTCTAAATATAATAATAATAATAATAATAATAATAAGCAAATAAGTTCTTGATGGAAAAAGGAAAACTCCTTCTAGCGCCACCTATCACCACCTTTTATATGAAAAATTGTACATCTACGCCCAAGCTAGCTGAACTAATACAGTAGTGAGCATGCACCCCTCTCCCATGTAAAGAGTGGAAGCGGGAGGAGCTTGTCACTCCCTGCCAAGCATTGCACAGGTCTGTGTATTGCTGTAATGAAGACATACATTGTTTTTCTGGGGTGTGTCTCAGCACATCGGGAATACACATATTCATATCAGCAATATGCAGAACTGTGTATTGAAGTGTGATGTGTATGGGAGAAGCTGTGGCTGGCTGCAATGAGGGCCATTATGAGGGTGGGCTTTGCCTCGTTATTATGAGGAGGGGCAGAGGATGCATTTTGGATGTGTCTAAAAACAAAATCCATAAAAATCAGCAAGAGCATCCATCAATATCAGAGGATACTAGAGTTTGAAACTGTTGTTCGCAAAAATCCTTAGGAGAAAACCAGAAAATAGAACCCATAAAATATAACAAGGTTTACAAAAAACAAAGCACACGTAAGTATTTCTACCACGACCCAATCTCAAACTAGACCAGATGACCACTTTGTCGGGCTTGCCCCCTACACACAGCAACCTGATGCCACAAGTTGCAATGTTTTTTGTTGTTGTAGACTTTGTTAGGTTTGAGTCAAAGTCAGGTGTGGGTTTAACAGAATGGACAAGAAAGTGCTTTCTTTATATCTCCCATTATTTATAAAGCCATTCTTGGCTTTGGCTCAATAAAGCACAGCAAAATTGGCACCATAAGGCTAAGGCCCCACGGGACGGTCCGCAGCACTGTGGGAAAAACCACGTTGGGAACGCATCACGGTTCTTCCAAAAGCAAAAAGGTCGAGGAGTTTTCCTCCGTGGACTTTCTGTTATCATTATATCTACGGGAAACCTCTGGCGTTTCTGTAGATATAATTGACATGCTGTGACCGTTTTTGGTAATCGCAGCGTGTCCGCGCTGCGGTTTTTCCCACGAATTGGGCATGTGATTCGCAAGAATCCCATCCACTTAGCAATTCCTGTAAAATGTTGCAGCATTTCTGATCCGTGGGGCCCCGACCTAAAACAGCTTTTTTGCAATGTGGCTCAGCTAAAGCTAAGGCCCAACGTAGTGAAACAGTTAAAATACACTACATTGGAAACTTATCAAGGTTTTCACTGTGTTTTTGCTGAGTTTTTCACTGTGGATTTTCTTACCTTCTTACTTATATGGAAAACACCAGAGTTTCTACAGGTATAATTTACATGCTGTAATTTTCAAAGTTTTTGAAAGCACAGTTTTCCCGAAACAGATTTTTCTGCAATGTGTGTTTGGATGGGAATCTCATTTACTTTGTAGGTACTGTAAAATGCAGCATTTTTGCCACAGCAGATACGCAACATGGGGTTATAGCTGTAGCCTAAGGGCCGCTGAGAGAAAGCACTGTGGGAAGTACTGCGGCGGAATTGTATTGCGGTTTTCCCCCAGTGGTTTCCTCTGTGGACTTTCGCCTTCCATTATACCTCTAGGAAAACTGCCAGTGTTTCCATAGGTGTAATTGACATGCTGTGGTTTCTAAAACCGCAACGGTTTTGGAAATTGCAGCATCTCCGCTGTGTGTATCTTTCTGCAATAATAAAAAATGTTATGCCATGTGGGGCCCCGGCCTAAAAACATTTTTTGCATATAGATAGTGATAAGGAAAATTATGCAAAAAGTTAGCATATTTCTTGATACTGATCCAGCTAAGATTAATACTCTCTACACCTGTGACGTTACTATGAACTCCTTTGCAGTTTCTCAATAATTCTAAGCCACCTACCCCCTGTTCAAATGCTGTAAATTACATGAAAAACACACCCAAAACTATGCTCATACACTGTACTGCAAGGATTAGGGCATTCACAGTACATCTGATGCCTCCTATGTGAATACTTCGGTCACACACGTCTAAGCATGTCTACATACCACAAGCTGATATCCAAAGCTCTAGAACGTTATCTTCTGTTCCTACTACAATGCTCCAACTGCAAGTAGCTGGCTAATAACTATAACAGCCATCCATTGTATCTCTTATGGGGCTAATATTTCTGTCACCCAGACACTCACAGTCAGGTATAGACTGGTCCGCAGGTGGGGTTGGGCCCCTTACCATGGCATGGTACAGTATACTCATTATACATCATACAGCTCTTCGTACAGGATCTCAACCAAACTGTATATCTCTAGTAAAATTACATATAAAAGCTATCCAGCTTAATTAATATACTGTAGACATTCTAGGTGACAGATGAAATCTAGGTGCAGAGTCAGACCAACTAGTATCCTTCTGCCCCGGCCTCATCTTCCCAATTACACTGCAGGGCCTGCCATCATCAATCATCTTGGAGCATCTATCACATATCCCAGGCACATGGAGCTAAGGGGGCTCTAAATCAAGGCAAGAGGTAAGCAGCAGGCTACTGACAGGACCCCAGGATGGAACAATCAGAGGAAAGAGATCGGCAGCAAGGTACTATTAAAGACATTTTATCGGTGACACTTTATTAAATGTCGGCGTCTGGCAATATTTGCATTTAGCTGTAAAGTGAACCCCCTGAATGAATTTAAATGTTGAGCCCTGGACACCCCAGTCACACTACAGACACCCCAGTAACACTGCTTACAATGTCCATCACACTTGCTGTCTCTCAAGTTGTACTATTTATCATAAAGTAACAAGGTTGCACTAAGCTATGTTTGGCATGGGGGTATAGCTATGGGGTCCCAAGTGCAAGTTGCTGGAGGAAGGGTGCCAATAACCCACGGTGCCTTGTGCAGAGTAGCTATAGACAGGAATAGGGCAGCAGATTGAATCTTTGCCCTGCTCGAAGTTAAGCCTTGCTTATTTAAGGCATCTGTGTATAATGTATATAACGTGTAAGGTTTATAATAAACAGAAGTGATAATTGCATTGAGCACGTTTTATAGAGAAAGCAGTAGTTGCCACTTGATCAACCTCCGCTATTCCTTGTCTGTTCATACGCCAGAGAAATAACCTTATTATTACCCTTATTTCATATATTCTGCGCAATGTGAGGTTTCAGAATATCCGATATTAAGTTAAAAAATGAGTTGTATAGAAAATAAAATGAAGTATTGATATCCTATTGTATGACAATGCAATGACTGATGGTCTCATGTTCAGTACAATGATGCTAATACTCTGTACAGATCACCGAATCACTTCCTCCAGGCTCAGGAACATTTATTCATTTTTAGATTTCTCTTCAGTAGAAAAATAGACTCCCCGGGGTATAAATGACTTGAAACATATTGCCCTAGGATGATAGGAAATGAAACAAGGATGTAATGTTGACCATTATGTTGTATATTTGTCCATTTTTATTGTATCTAACAGGGCATGCAGTATTTTAAGGAACATTGCACAGAAATTGCCTTTCCCACAAGACGGATTATACTGACATCATGTGCACAGGATGAACTAAATTTTCATGGGCTCAGCAGTTAATGATCAGTAAGCGTTTGGCTGCAAACTTTAGTTTACATCTGAACCCAGTCTTACACATAGTAAAGTAGCAAATTAATATGACCTGCAGCATTCCCCGTGAAGATGTTCAAAGCATCGTCCTAATTCCACCATCGCACACGGCTGCCGGGAGAAATATTCTTGTAATGAAAGTTTTATGAGCAGAAAAAATACTTCTCTCTGCATCATGGGCACAATTCACTGTCCGGATTGTGATAAAGGAGAAAAACCCTTATGTATTCATTTCAGAGGAAGTTAAAAAATTGTGCATGCTGCGCTCTATTCCTGTGCCAGCTGCTAAGCAGAACTACACACTGCTATACTGAGCTCCCAAATTATGCTACATTTTATATAGCAGACATAGGTGGCTGTGCTAGTTCCTACCATCTTATTCAGCACTCCAACCTCTCAAAATACACTTGAGGATAAGTTCCCACATAGCGAGCTACAGCTACACCCCCTACCTGCAGTCCTTAGTATGGGTCCTTCCTATCAGCTGCTCATTTATGGACAATGACATCTCCAGTGTCTATGCAGAGCTGCTTCAGAATCTCCATGCCTATAGATAATGTATAGGAAATTATGTTACATAGGTAGTATCATGTTAGGATAGGTTCATATAGCTGTTACTGAAGTCTCTTGCTCTGATTTGTCATAGAATCAGTACAACAGAATGACTGTTGCAGATGAAACACTGTGGACATCTGAATCCGTTCCCATCCACTGTTGTGTTAAAAGAAGATGGAAGTGTAGGCCCGGGTCACATCTGTGTCCGAGGTTTCCATTCGGGAATTCCGCTTGAAGACCCCCAAACGGAAACCTATATGCATTAAAAAGCAGTTACCTAAAGGAAACCTGCGGATCCCATAGACTATAATGGGGTCCATATGGTTTCTGCATGGACCCCATTACAGTCTATGGGGTCTGTAGATTTTGCAGGTAACCGCTTTTTCATGCATATAGGCTTCCGCTCAGGGAGTTCTGAAGTGGACTCCTCGAACAGAAACCCGAATGCAGATGTGAACTAGGTCTTACTCCTGTCCTGTTTACTTTTCTAACAGACGATAACGTCCTCCAGGTACATCTTTTTCTTCTGTTAGAAAAGTAAATAAACAAGATGGAAGAAACACTTTTGTCTTGTTTTTTACATTAAAGTGAATAGAGATGGAAGAGTCTATAGGAGGTTCAGTCCATTGCTCTGATCCGATGACAGATTAGAACAAAGGACTTCAATGTTGGCAGGGTGAACTTACTGTTAGCAAGAAAAATACATGTGATATTAAATACTTTTACAAAGTACAGCTACAGCCAGCTCTCTAGATGCATTGCATGGAAACTTCCTGATGAATAAAATGAACAGATTCGAAGATATGTCTAAAAACACATATACAATAAGCAATATAATATACCACTAGAATATAGAGTCAGTAATAATAATAATAATAATAATAATAATAATCTGGATCATGATCTATTCAGTTATGAGGATTTTGTGAAGTTACTCTAAAGTATATAAAGTATGGAATATTTCCTCTGAAGATATATTTGTATTGACATGCATATAAAGTAGAATGTCTGAACTCTCGACAGTGTGAACAGAATGCTTTGCTCAGCCAGAAAACTGATCTCTTTAAGTGTTTCATTACACACATTACACTTTGATATAAAATTGCACGTGGCCACTTACAAGCGAGCAGTGGCTAAATATAATATAGTTATAGAAGTTTATGATATTTTTTATTATTTTATAATCCAAGCAATGGTCCATGTAATGTAGGAGGAAACCAGAATATTCGTAGGAAATAGGGTTGAGCGATCGGGATCGGAAATGTTCGGATTCTGATCGACGATCGAGTAAATTTCACGATCACGATCGGAATTCCGATCCCAATCTTTTCCGGCGGGATCAAAGTTGGAGGTTATTTCTCACAATGTTTGGCTACTGGCCAATTATTGTGGGAAAAGCTATAGTATCAGATGAGCGAGTACTGTTCGAAACTCCCATTTCAAATAGCATGCACCCATAGGAATGAATGGAAGTGGCCGGCATGCAGACTTTGCCGGCGTCCGGCTGCTTAACACCCTGCGTGACGGCTGCGTCCATTCATTCCTATGGATTTACCGCAGCCTGCCACTGTTTTGCTTCATCCCTGTTTTACTGTATATTCAGCTCTGATGTAACAGAGTCCAGTATATAGCACAGAAGGGAGGAAACAGAAGAGTAGATAGTATCTATCTATTCGTGAACTTCGCTCAACTTACCTGCACAGATCTGCTGCTGCTGCCGCTCCCTGTTCTTCTCGCTCCTCTTCTCTCTCATTGACATGCCTTCAGAGCGCCCTGCGCCCCCCGTCTCCCTAGACTAGTGTTAGAGATGCTGGGAGAAGGCGAGGCGCCTACTCCCATCATCTCTAACACTAGCCTAGGGAGGTGGGGGCGCGCACGGCGCTCTGAAGGCATGTCAATGAGAGAGGACCGGACCGAGAAGAATGGGGCGTGGCAGCGGATCTGTGCAGGTAAGCGGACACCAGGGGGGCTAAGTAGCCAGGGGATTTTTTTTCATCACTACAGAGCGTGGACTTCATGCTGTGTAGTGAATAGGATCGTTTTTAAAATTCGATCTTCGATTATTAAAAAAATCCCATTGAGTTGGATTGGGATCGAATGGAAAATGATCGGAAATCGGATTTTAAAAACGATCCTTAAATTTCAAGATCGGCTCAACCATCGGAGGAAATCCACGGAACCATGGGAAGAACATACAAACTCTATGCAGATGTTGTCCTTGGTTGGATTCAAACCCAGGACTCCTGCGCTGCATGGAAACAGTGCTAACCACTGGTGTCTACAAATCTGAAAATAGGCACACCATCCCTGGCAGCAATGGGTTAAAAAATGAATAATCTATTCGGAATAATAACTGTGACATGATGAATTCTGGAATCCGCCGAATGATGGAGTTTCCTCAGAAGCCAAGGTAATGTAATGAGCAGAGAACATCATGTGCTGTATTTTGGAGTCTACTTTGTAGAGAGTTGAAGCTACAGCACTTACTCAGATGATTTACTTTGATTCATCTTCTAATCATCCTTCATGCTCACTAAACTACCATCAATCAGCCATGGTGAGAGCTGATGTGAGCCATTTTCATCAAGGGAACACCTTGCATGGTGCGCACGGAAAGAGGAAGAATTGTTCAAGACCAATTTTCTCAATCTGTTTCTCTGCTGGAGTGATAGTAATCTGTGAATGGTGATTGATATCACTGTCAGCTATATTTGAGATAATTTTGCCAATTTTCCTGCAAGTCTAATTGCCTGCAGATGTGTGGGACGAGACCTGACAAACTAGAAATTGCAACCTTTAGTGTAAAATTAGATGAAATTTAGTGTCTGTGACGTTTTAATAGGCTTTCTGCATCCTGCAACATATAAAGTTATTCACATGAAACTTAAGTAATGACTTTCTGAAGCGTGAGCAAATGCTAATATCATTTATGTCTATGCTCTATTAATGCTGAATGGAGAAATGAATGTAATGGATGCTAGAGAGGCTGGTGTAAAATAATAAAAAAGAAAGATATTAGAGGTCACAAAGGAGATCCTGGACCATAAATGGCACAAAGTCAGAGGCTGAAGCAAGTTGTAGAAATCAGAGGTCACTACTTATATTTTATAGCACCTTTTCTTATTTTACTCATATGCATGTTATATATTGTTATAAATTCAGTCTTTGTATGATACATAACCAGTCCATAGTCATATCAGTACATTACTACAGTAAGGCATAGTGAGGTCTAAGCTACACAAGTAGAAGTATTATGTGTTGTTGGATTTACTGTCATGTAACAACTTTCAGAATTCAAAGCAGTGGAAAGCTGGTGCTGAAATTAAAAAGTCCTCAACTATTGGGCAACTTTTAAAGTTTTAAACTTTTTTAAAGCAATATACACCTATTTCTGCAAAACCTTTGTTGGTTGCCAAATGATATTGTACTATTTGAACTTTTTGCCTATTGAGACCGAGGTCATTGCACATTTTGCATATACAGCAATGTGCATCCAGAGTATATCTGCTTGTTATACGTCTAAGGCTAGGTTCACACCTGTGCTTCCTCAGCATTAGGGGATTTTGTCTCTGAATTTGCTTGAAAAACGCAGAGAGAAAAGTCCTGAAAGCAGAACTTTTCTCTCTACATTTTTCGGGCGGAAACCTCGCGGACCCTATTAGGGTCCATTCAAACAGAGGAAAATGGTGAGGAATTTGGTGTGGCATTTCAGCGCTGAAAAAAAAGCCTCCCTTTGACTTCAATGAGTTCGTTTTAGAAAAAGGAACCCATTGAAGTGAATAAGAGGCTTTTTTTTGTCAGCGTTGAAACTTCACACCAAATTCCCTACCATTTTCCTCTGTGTGAATGGACCCTTATAGTCTATTGTGTCTGGGGGTTTCTGTAAGTAATCACTTTTAGGTTGGGGTACCAAGGGACGGAAATGCTGCGATTTACATGGAAAAATTGGGGCGTTTTAGCGAATCCCATGCCCACTTTACGGTAAAAACCACCGTGCGGACACACCGCGGTTTCCAAAACCAGTGATATGATATAATTGTAACAGAAAGTCCGCAGAGAAAAACTCTGTAAACTTTCTGTTTAAAGCGCTTCAGGAAGAACTGCGATGTGTTGCCACTGTGGTTTTTCCAGCAATGCTTTTTGGTTGCAGGTCGTCCCATGGGGCCTTAGCCTTAAGCAGAGTAGGTTTCCATTTCTCGGGTCCCCAAGCCCACCAAAGGAAGGGAAAGCCGAATGCTAGAGTGAACCTAGCGTAACTTTTGCATTGACTATGAATGGCCTGATGTAAGCCAAACAGTGGGATACATTGCTATGCTTTGCGTCCATTGTATTACGAAATACCATACATATTTTTTATTATGTGAGTCAATTGCAGGCATATATAGCTGTATAGAGTTGCATATGTAGTATGGATATGCTTGGGGTGCATACAGCACAGCTGTTCCCAAAAATTGCAGTGTTCACCTAAGCAAAGTTGTAGCTAGGCAATGCCCTAACACTACATCTAAATACCGAATTATGCGAAGGTAGCTTCATTGACACCCAGACCAGACGCCTCATCTGCCCCACTGTCCCAAATCATACCTTAAAACCATCTTAATTCCCTTTGCCCCCCTCATTTGTCGGTGGTTGCAACCTGCGTATGTTTTGAGATTACACTGTAAATGGCAATTATGTGACTAAGATCACAAAAGAACTGCTTTAGCATAAGGCTAAATTGAAAGCCCCATGGAAATGTGAACAAATTAAAATTTGCAAATGGATTTATAGTTGCTGAGGAAACATATCACATGTGCTGATCTCAACGTAGTATTATCATTTACTCTTAATTATATTTTAATTAAGATACATGATTATTTTTTAATGGTATTATTGGACTGAATTTGTTTGTGCAACATCAATTATGTTACTTCTCCCGGCCCCTGTAATAGAATTTCATAGCAACAAAATTAAATTTAATTGATTTGAACCTTTGTATTTCATTGAGTTAAGGTGGAATGAAATGAATTGTGTACAATGGAGGTAGCTGCACAGACACGTGATGGGACTAACAGTCTGAATACCAAAATATGGAATATTAAATGCCAACCATGTAATCTATGGCAAATCATGCAAATGAGTGTGTTGCCCTTTACACCTTGCTCGGTCTAGTTACAGAGACTCGACAGGATTTTCTTCATTCCAAGAAGAGATGTTTTCCAGGTTCTAAACTAATTCAGCATATAGAAGGTTAAAGGGGTTGTCCAGGCAAAAATGGACAAGTCATTTAATGTTTAAATCAGCCAAGGCATTGAAAAAAGTAGAAAAAAAAAAATCATACCTTTCCCTGATGCTCTGGTGCCTCCAACACGGTCCAGTCTTCTTGGTCCAGTGAGGATGTATGGCAGAAGTCCAAGCTACATGGGACTGCTGAGGACAATCAGCAGCCTCAGCAAAGCGCATGCAATGTCACCACGTGTGAGATCTTTTTCTGAGGCCTGGTGAGGCCGCTGACTGTCATGTGACTGCTTAGGCCAATCAGTGGCTTCAGCGTAACTCAGAAAGAGACCCAGGAGAAGACGCTGATGCATAGGCTTGCTTCCTCACTAATCAGAATCAACCAGGTACATTGTTCTGGCAGCCTGGAGTCACTGATCAGACCCCAGGCTGCCCAAAATACAAATCATGACCCCCCAAATTCGCTGCATGGAGGTAGATGGGGGTCACTGTAAGTGTCAAAATCCCTTAAATGTGCTATGCTGTGGAGGTGCCCATAGTTGTGTATACCGTGCTTTTTGAGCACTGTGTACACAGCAAGCAGGAAGTCAGGGACAGTGATAAACCTTCCCTGCCTTCTCTATGGGAGCTCCGATTGTAATTACAGTTGGATCCCTGTTTTCAGCAACTGCATGGATGTATTGGTACGCTCTTGCAGAACTAGACAGCCACTCTCCGGACATAAAAAAAAGTCAATGGGCAGTCCAGAAGTGGTTAAAATGGTTGTTCAGTTTCAAATAAATATTTTGCTTTTATAATGGAAAATTCTACAATTAGCCAAATATACTTTCTCTATCAAAGAATACAAATGGGGTAAAAACCGTGAATAGAGGGAGCGGTACTTTATCAATTCCTCTTGGTTTTCTAGGTCTCTGCTTGCTGCCATTCTCTGTTTACTTCCAGTGGATAAAAATCAACCCATGGTCATGTGATGGACAGTCCATGGTCATGTGATGGACACACATGTGCACAGCTCGGTACCGTCACAGTGCAATAGTCAGACTTCCTTCTTGTAATGAGCCGTGCACCAGTGTGTCCATCATATGATCATGGATTGTATATCACATGACCGGGGACTGTATATCATATGACTATTGTCTGATTTTTATCTACTGGAAGTAAACAAAGCCCATTCGAATCTGCTTTTAGTTACTGCTATATATACTGCTGTATCTTAAATGTACTGCTGTAACGTTAAGCATATTGCGTAGACCCAAAACATTCAGGCCCCATTTAAAGTGGTGTCTGGAAAACGAGATTGTGTTGTGTGAGACTGGAAAGTTTTAGGAGTTTATTTTTTGCACTTGACTACATTTTCTGATATCCTTTGAGAGCATCCTGAGTGCTTGAGTGCTTGGTATCAATTTTACAGCTCATTGCATTAAAACATTGCTAGTAACACAGACACTTCCACCCTTTATTCTGTATCCGAATGAGTTCATCATGTAGAGCCAAGTTAAACCAATGGCAATAATAGGTGCATAGGTTAAAATGAATCACCGTGCCACTGCCACTTACCTGAAACCTGAGGCAGAAATGTTATATGAAAGCTATCGACTCCTGATCAAGACTGTACGTGCATGAAGTTCCAATAAAGGCAGAAATAAACAGGTCTGGTTAGTGTGGAATCAATGCTGAGATGAAGTGTCAATGGATTCTGATTTTTTTTTTTTATTTAGTGATTTTTTTTTTTTAGATAAATTTAAACACGAGGTTATCACCCTTTAAAATATTGATGGCCTGTTTTTAAAATTTTACATTCAGGGGTCCGAACCACCAAAACTCTCCACAGATCTGCAGGGTTCCAACAGTCGGACCCCGACCAATTGAAAACTGATGGCCAACAATATATCAATGGTAGGCTATTAACTTTAATTACAGTGCCTTGCAAAAGTATTCATATCCCTTGAACTTTTCACATTTTTTTTACCTTACAACCACAAACACAAATATATATTATGGTGGTGTTAACCAACACAAAGTAGGAAATAATTGTGAAGTGAAATGAAAATGATACATGATTTTCTCAATTTTACATCAAATAAAAATAGTGTGATGTGCAAAAGTATTCAGCCCCCTATATCAATACTTTATAGAGCCGCCTTTCGCTGCAACTACAGCTACAAGTCTGTTGGGGTATGCCTTTTCGAGACTGAGATTTTTCCCATTATTATTTGCAAAATAACTCAAGCTCAGCCAGATTGGATGGAGAGCGTCTGTGAGCAGCAATTTCATGTCTTGCCACAGATGCTCAATGAGATTTAGGTTGGACTTTAACTGGGCCATTCTAACACATGAATATTCGTTGATCTAAACCATTCCACTGTAGCCCTGGCTGTATGTTTAGGGTCATTGTTAGAGATGAGCGAACAGTAGAATGTTCGATATTCGTTTTGAGTAGCCGCTCAATATTCGACTACTCGAATCGAATATCGAATCCTATTATAGTCTATGGGGGGAAAATGCTCATTTCAGGGGTAGGCAACATTCGATCAAATTACACTTACCAAGTCCACGAGTGAGGGTCGGGCTGGATCCTCCGAGAAGTCTTCTCCGTGTAGCGTCCCCACGGCATCTTCTGGCTCTGAAATCACTCTGCCAGGCATCGGGCCTGGGCAGAGCCAACTGCGCATGCCCGCACTACAAGAAAATGGCCGCTTCAAGTCAAAGCGCCCATTTTCTTGTAGCGCGGGCATGCGCAGTCGGCTCTGCCCAGGCCCGATGCCTGGCAGAGTGAATTCAGAGCCGGAAGACGCCGCGGGGAAGCTGCACGGAGAATACTTCTAAAGGTAGGAGAAGAACCAGCGTTGATTGGCCGACTGTATAGCATTTGGCCAATCAATGCTGGTTCTGCATTGAACTTTTCCATTCGAATATCGAGTGGTACTCGATCGAGTACGAGTATTTCGAATACCGTAGTATTCGATCGAATACCTACTCGATCGAATACTACTTGCTCATCTCTAGTCATTGTCTTGCTGGAAGGTGAATCTATTTCCCAGTGTCAAGTCTTTTGCAGCCTCCAACAGGTTTTCTTCCAGGATTGCCCTGTATTTAGCTCCATCCATTTTTCCATCAACTCTGACCAGCTTCCCTGTCCCTGCTGAAGAAAAACCATCCCCCAGCCTGTTGCTTTTTATGTAGGCACAGTACAATGTTATTGCAGATTGGTATGATTAAAAAACCCTCTATTAAAACTAATAGAGCTAGTGGTTCAGTCTTGCATACCCAGTTTCATGGGTGACATCACAGTTCTGTCAACCGGCAGCTGGATGAGAGAGACAATTCATTGGGTGACCTTGTAAATGGACCTCAAAATTGGAAGAGACCCAGGAATCCTGGATTGACATGTCTGAACATTCTCCATCCAAGTCTCCAGATTCTCCCCAGACAAATTGGGGAAAGTTAGGGAACTTCCTGTCTTCTGGTTGGTTCTGCCAAAATTAGCTAGTTCAATAGAATTTACACAGGGGTCCTAGGCCCCCTGCTCTTCTTTCTATACACAGCCCGTATTGGACATACAATCAGCAGATTCATCTTCCTGTACAATCTTTATGTTGGTGACAAACAACTTTATACCTCATCCCATGACATCACCCCTGCACTAATATAGGACATCATTTTGAAACAGCTTCCTAAATATGTCGGACATCTGTGCCAGATTGGAAATCTTCATCAGTTAGGAACTTACATGGATTTCCATCCTAACTTTAGCTACAAATTTTCCATGAGTTATAATAAATCTGTTGAAAACATTCGCACAATGTGACTCGTGAGGGTCAGATGGGGGCTCAATATTTTCCCGATTGTCTACAACTCTAACCACTGTCTAAAATACGGCCACATTTTCATGAGTTTTGCAGTATACCCAAAATATAAGTTGTCATAAAACTATACAAGCGTCCTGTAATAATAACTACCGAGAAAGGAGAAGTTTATTCTGTCTCTAAGTGAGTCTGCTGGAGTTCCTTTATCTTTTTTGATGTAAAATCTATACTTTTCTGTTCATTTGACCTTTAGAGAAAACTCAGCAGTTTTATTTGTCACAGGTAGCAATAATTCTCCTGTCAGGAGGAGAGAGGTTTGACCTTATGTGAATATTCTCCAAACATCAGATAGAAGCAGGAACAAGGTGCCGATAATTATTTCATGACTACAACCCATTTGGAGGCCGACGGTGGCGATATAAATGAGATTCATGTCACTGGCATTACATATTTAAGAAGCCATGCAGCACATATCATTTGTGAGCACCTCCATTATTCACTAAGTAGTGAACTCTAAAAGACCTCTCCTGCTTCATGTTTATCCAGATGAAGAAATACAGTAGATGAATTATTCACTTCTCCTATCTGAGGAAACATTTAGAGCATCCCACGAGATGAACTGAACTGAGGGCAAGTTGGACAAACTTTCCTAATATGTCATCAGATTATGGTATGTTTTACTTAGTTTTCACAATAAAACATGGGAAGATTGATGAGACTGTTTAGTTATCTATAGCAACCAATCACAGCACAGCTTGCATGGTATTTTCTGCTGTTGCAAAATGAAAGCTGATCTGTGATTGGTTTCTGTGGGTCGTGCAGAATTATCCTGCAATAGGTAACACCTGACCATATGCTCAGATATGGCCTAAAAACATAATAGGAAATGATCCATCATTCAGCACTTTAAAGGGAGTTTGTCACCAGGGTGAAGCATATTAAACCAGTAACAGAGCTAGATAAGTCAGGCTCCTCTCAACCCCCCCCCCCCCCCACGAAAATCTGTGCCTCCATTGCTAAGATATTCATTTATTTCACAATATGTACAGTCTGAAGCATCGAGGACGGTTCTGTTCTGTGCTATACTCCACACATAATAATACGCTACTAAAGAAAGTCAGAAAAGGAGAAGGAAGACTGGAAGGAAGAGAGGTAAGTATATAATGGGTCGAGGGTTGAGCTGAGTATGCAGGGAAGGGTGAGTAGTTGTGAGCGGAATAGATAGAGAGATAGGGAAGGGGGTATGAGAGAGAGAGAAGAAGGGGGGAGTGAGGTGAGAGGGAGCTAGTGTGGGAGTTACAGAGCAGGAAGCTGAATCCTGTAAACAAATGCAGAAGATGCCAGGAGCTCCTAGAGACACCCAGAAATCAGTCAAAACACCGCTAAAGGTATATGGGTGCATTTACTAACCCATCAATAGCACTAACAGACCTTTTTTTTAAAAAAAAAAACAAAAAAACAACAACAAAAAAAAACACTTTCTGCCTGGAAAGCCCCTTTAAGTAGGCCATGCACATGAGAAGCATGTCAGCTGATACTGCTGATTTCAGTGGGACAGGGGGACCAATGAATATGCATATCGTTCTTCTGATTCTGGTGGTAGCTGTTGGGGAGCAGAATTGGCAGGCATGTTATAGCTTCACATGTCTGATCCTTTTACTTTCAAGGAAATAAACCAGTACGAGGTGTCTTGTTGCGTCTTATCCTCCTCTCCATTTAATAGCTTATGAATGCTTGGTCAAACTGAAAGTGCATGCATATGGCGGCATTGAGACTGATAGTACCATAGTGTCATGTATATAGTCAAAATGTAGAGAAGTTACAGATAAATACTCTTTTCTGGTTTATTTTGCCTGCAGTGGTGCTGCAGAGAAATTAGACTTGGTGCCAGTTTCCCTTATAGATTATAGCTGACCACGGACTCAGCCATGACAACCAATTGATACCTATTAGAATACTGCAATTTCCTTTTAGAACTATCTCATATACTACCTGCATCTAAACAATTAATGGTCAATTAATTACATTAGTTTGATTAATTTTCCATTTCAAAGAAGGGCAATGACAATTTTTTTTTCTCAGACTTGTGAAATTGATGTTAACCCTGTCCCAGAGTTCAATACATTCAAAGCAGAATTTCTACTCCAGGCACAAGCTTTTATCGACAGTGTTAGTAGTTGTGTAGTAGGGCATGGAAACCTGCAACAAATTATTCTCACTCTTTCTCACTGTGCCAGCTCACTTAACATTTTTTAGTTTGTTCTAGTGAAAACAAGAAAATGAAGATTAACTGGTTCCAGACCACCCATAGACCATATATAAATATGAGCAGCCCACTCTTAACCCTGCAAGAACGTATATATAAATCAAGTAGTTGCACAAAATAATGCAGCTCAGCTCCGGGGAACTAGCTGTTACTACAGCCAGACCTTGTATAGGTAAGACAAAGACATTTTTTTGCAGTGGTCTTCCTTCTGAGTCACTGTGGACACAGCTATAGGAGTTACCATGATGCATCTCTTCTTCCAACCCTGCGATATTCTAGGAATGGATGTGAATGACATTGGTGTGAATGTACCCCCCTTGTTTAGTAGAGTTTGCTACAGGGGATGGGGGAGATCAGATGTGAACTTGAAACTTACTAATATTATAAATGTGAAAGTTTGTGTGTTTGGATGTTTGTTACTCAATCATGCAAAAATGGCTAAACCAATTTGGATGAAATTTGGCACATAGATAGTTTGTAACCTCGATTAAAACGTAGACTACTTTTTATCCTGACATGGCATGGCATCAATGACATGGCTTCATGACTGTTATGAATTTATGTTCATATACTATATTAAACTGCTGCTACCAACTGGAATCTCTCAGCTAATTGCAGATTGCTGATAAAGCTGCTCTGTTATCTCTGTATGCAAACACACCAATAACCCTGAGTCCATTGTGAACAAGTATTTGCATATTTTTTGATCAGCTCCAGGCAGCCCCTTTAATCCAAATTTGCATTTTGCCAATTTTAAACATGCTGAGAAAAAGAAAATCTAATTTGTCGCAAAATTGTAAAACCATGAGAACTATGAAGGAAGCCAGAAGTCAACAGACTTCTTTTCAAGCAAAACTCAGGGGGAATGAGCAAACTAGGCATGAAACGTCAAAACACCGGAGCAGGTGCATCATCAACGCCAACAACATACTCCTTATATGGCGTCTCAGCCAACTTCTGAGATGGCAGAACAATCACAAGCAAGGTGCGAGGTACATGTTCAGCAGCAGGACAGCTCGAGAGCTGCTGAAACGCTGGAGAAGCTGAACCATCGAGAGCAGCAGTTTGCTGAATATAGGCAGATCATCGATGCCAACAACACTCAGATGAAGCCGCGGACAGAGGCTAGTAACTATATATTAGTAAGTAGATTACTGTGCTGTTTCCAGAACTTTCAGAAAAATATTGGTAAAGTGATCAGTGCTTCTCTGGATTTTCTATATATATATATATATATATATATATATATATATATATATATATATATATATATATATATAAGCAAAAAATACAGCCCACTCATTTGATGTGCTGGAGCGTGTGGATCATCAACGCCAACAGCGCTCATTATATGGCTTTCCAGCGAGCTGCTGAGATACCAGAACAATCCCGTTCACAGCGCAAAGAAAGAGTTCAGCGGCAGGCTAGCTTGACAGCTGTCGAAATGCCGGAGCAGGCGGATCATCAACATCAACAACACGCTCATTATATGGCGTCCCAGCGAGCTGCTGACATGCCGGAACAATCACAGGCACGGTGCGAGGAACAAGTTCAGCAGCAGGACAGCTTAAGAGCTGCCAAAACACCAGAGCAGACAAACCATCAACAGCAGCAATTTACTGAATATAAGCGGATCGACTGCAACAATCCACAGACGAAGTGGCGGACAGGGACTAGTATATATATTACTACGTATGTGATTGGGTCCTTAGTGGGATAACATAACAAAATATGAGACACAACATTCTAAATATCTTATATTTTCTTATGGCAAACAATGGGTTGCATTAGTGCATGTATTTTATGGCCGCTGAAAAGCCTAATTCATTTAAGATAATTGCACCTATCAAGGCGTATTAATTAGCATCAGGCCGTCTCCCCACAACTGTATTAAGGAAATATTTATTTTCTTTTGAAATCCTTAATAGACGCGAGCAATCTCCAGCTGATGCCACTCATTATGGGATCAGTAGCACATGCCACTGCATTATTTTACCCTGGTCTCCAGATGCTACATGGATCCCTCCTCTCTAGAGAAATACAATTGTTCTGATGCCCACAGCTATTTTTCTTAATATAGTTTACCTCATTTGAGCAGGACTCGGTTTCAGCATAATTTCATATTAATTTGTTTCATGCCCACAAAATTTCCCTTAAAGAAATCTGCAATGAGAATGTAATCCACAATGAAGTCAAAATTATTTATATACTGGATTCTCTGGCCAGGTAATTTTAATACAAATTACAGTTTTAATAAAACGTTTCACATCTTGGAGCAAATTAAATTTTTGGAAACATTTCCTAACAATAAGTTTGTGGTGTGACGCTAATCTTGGTCCGGGCAATACAGTTCATGGGATCACCACGTGTTTCGGAACAACACAGCTCAGTTGCATTTCCAGCCCAAACTCAGACCTACTGTCCGATACTTACAGCACCTTTTGAGTATAGGACAATAGAGTTATGACAATTCCATATAGTGATAAATAACTTCCAAAAGGTATGCAAGGCTTTTCACATTGCTACACCATTATATACTATATATGTATCTTGGCTCTAATCTTCATCTACTGTACCAACCTACTCACTTATCTCACCTTATTACATCCTCCACCTAACAATTTACACATCCTTACTCCCACATAGTACTTATTGCACACTGATCTCAATTTGTGAAACTTCCTGCCCTGGATCAAACTTAGGGCCCTTTCATGTATGTATTTGGTCTGGGAAATACGGTCCATGTGTTTGACATTGCACCGTGGATTTTGTGAACTGAAATACAGCATGATACTGATTTATGATGTGGCAAGCTTCAGAACCACTGTGCATTTCTGTTTTCTGTCCCACAGAATTATCGTATATGAGTGCAGGATAGTAGAGCCATAGTAAAAACATCATAAGTCACTATGATTCTGTAAGTTCAGTTCACAGGAGCTATAGTAGGGCCAGGAATGGGCCAGGGTCTGCCAGGCCTGGTAGACTGCAATACAAATTGTGCTTTTTAGCCTTAATATGGCCACATAAAAGGCCACTTAATCCTAACATTCATAGGTTTAAGTGCAGTTTGAACCCATTTCTTTAAAGGAATGTCCCATTATGGACACATCCCCTGTCCTGTGGGTAAAAGATAAGTATGTCTAATCACTGGGTCCCCCAATGCTCAGGAAGACAGAGGTCCACTCCAGAAGAAAACAAAAACAAAAAGCACCGCGCGGCACCTAGTGCATTACCCTTAATGATACAATACAATATATTTTTAAATGTAGCTGTAATCACCTTAAGGTGCTGTGATTTAGTCACAGCACCCAAATAATCCTACACACAAATCCATAAAGGTGCCAGCAGCAGCAGATCACAATTGCACAATTGGCGTGAAGGAAATCTCAAAACCAGGACCAATTCAAACTACACATATCCAATGTAGATGAAATAAAATAAAATAGATCCGCGCTTACCAACCGTGGTCTTGTCAATAAATCTTTAATAAAACCTTCCACACACACAACGCGTTTCGAAACCTATGGCTGGTTTCTTCATCAGGTGTACATAAGGATAGTATAACCGCTATGGGGCTGTAACCATAGCCCATATATAACCCGATCTGGTCAGAAATATATCCACTCTATCTTCTTCTCACCCTGTGATATATATCCATGGTGGCTTAGATACAGGCTGGGTAAGTGGTTGGTGCAGATTTATTAATCCCCTCGCCAATATGGGTGGCTAGGTTCCTAGGCAGAATAAGCACCATGTACCTCTAGTAACAGTCTTCCAACTTCATTCAGATTCTAAGCTCTTATGAGCAGATACTTTTCTAATATTTCCTTGTTATCCTATTTGTATTGATTACTTGTCACTGTGCTTGTTACATAGTCATGTATAAATACTGCAGTGTACTGTCATGGCCAAAAGTTTTGAGAATGACACAAATCTTATATTTTCACATGATCTGCTGCCCTCTGGTTTTTATGTGTGTTTGTCAGATGTTTTTATCACATACAGAAATATAATTGCAATCATATTATGAGTAACAAAAGCTTATATTGACAGTTAGAATGAGTTAATGCAGCAAGTCAATATTTGCAGTGTTGACCCTTCTTCTTCAGGACCTCTGCAATTCTCCCTGGCATGCTCTCAATCAACTTCTGGACCAAATCCTGACTGATAGCAGTCCATTCTTGCACAATCAATGCTTGCATTTTGTCAGAATTTATAGGTTTTTGTTTGTCCACCCGTCTCTTGATGATTGACCACAAGTTCTCAATGGGATTAAGATCTGGGGAGTTTCCAGGCCATGGACCCAAAATCTTTATGTTTTATTCCCTGAGCCATTTAGTTATCACCTTTGCTTTACGGAAAGGTGCTCCATCATGCTGGAAAAGGCATTGTTGATCGCCAAACTGCTCTTGGACGGTTGGGAGAAGTTGCTCTTGGAGGACATTCTGGTACCATTCTTTATTCATGGCTGTGTTTTTAGGCAAGACTGTGAGAGAGCCGATTCCCTTGGCTGAGAAGCAACCCCACACATGAATGGTTTCAGGATGCTTTACAGTTGGCATGAGACAAGACTGGTGGTAGCGCTCACCTCGTCTTCTCCGAATAAGCTGTTTTCCAGATGTCCCAAACAATCAAAAAGGGGATTCATCAGAGAAAATGACTTTACCCCAGTCCTCAGCAGTCCACTCCCTGTACCTTTTGCAGAATATCAGTCTGTCCCTGGTGTTTTTTCTGGAGAGAAGTAGCTTCTTCGCTGCCCTCCTTGAGACCAGGCCTTGCTCCAAGAGTCTCCGCCTCACAGTGTGTGCAGATGCACTCACACCTGCTTGCTGCCATTCCTGAGCAAGCTCTGGACTGCTGGTAGCCCGATCCTGCAGCTGAAACACTTTTAAAAGACGGTCCTGGCATTTGCTGGTCTTTCTTGGGCGCCCTGGAGCCTTTTTGCCAACAATGGAACCTCTCTCCTTGAAGTTCTTGATGATGCGATAGATTGTTGACTGAGGTGCAATCTTTCTAGCTGCGATACTCTTCCCTGTTAGGCCATTTTTGTGCAGTGCAATGATGACTGCACGTGTTTCTTTAGAGATAACCATGGTTAACAGAGGAGAAACAATGATGCCAAGCACCAGCCTCCTTTTAATGTGTCCAGCGGTGTCATTCTTACTTAATCATGACAGATTGATCTCCAGCCCTGTCCTCATCAACACCCACACCTGTGTTAATGGAGAAATCACTGAAACAATGTTAGCTGATCCTTTTAAGGCAGGGCTGCAATGATGTTGAAATGTGTTTGGGGGGATAAAGTTCATTTTCTAGGCAAATATTGACTTTGCAAGTAATTGCTGTTAAGCTGATCACTCTTTATAACATTCTGGAGTATATGCAAATTGCCATTAGAACAACTGAAGCAGTAGACTTTGTAAAAATTAATATTTGTATCATTCTCAAAACTTTTGGCCATGACTGTATGTTACAATATAACTACCCATTATTGTTTTAAGTTGCACATTGGCTACTGATGTACTGCTTATAAAGGACTTTTTTCACAAATTTGATGGTGTAGTAGTATAGACCATAAAAGGCAATTTTGAGATGCAAAGTTTCATGAATATTTGGTGTGAGGACCCTTTGCCTTTCACCATTTCTTCTCGGTGCACCCACAAACAGGTTTTGAAGGAACTTGATGGGGAGTTTGTTCCAAACATCTTGAAAAACTAAGTACAGATCTTCTAGACTTACTCAAATCCTTGTGTCTGTTCATGTAATCCCAGACAGACTGTATAAGATCAGTGGGGCCATGTCAACGAACGGTCACAATGAATATTGATTTGATTTAGATTTCTTTTTTCTTTTTCCACTTCATTTTGTTAATTGACAGAATCTATAGCAATTAACACTTCTATTTTTGAAAGCATTCTTACTTTTCCCCACGGCTAGAACTTTTGCACAGTACTGTAAATGTCGCCCAATTGTGTGCCCTAATTGTTCATTGGGATACCATGTTTAAATGCAGCAAGTATTTTTATGTTAGGTCATATTTTTGTTCCAATCATACCCTATGTGATACATAAAGTATTATGGATAACACCATATAATGAATTTACCGTAACTATTTGTTTTTATAACTTGCATATTAGAGATGAGCGAACAGTAAAATGTTCGAGGTTCGATATTCGTTTCGAGTAGCCCCTCAATATTCGACTACTCGAATCAAATATCAAACCCTATTATTAGAGATGAGCGAACACTAAAATGTTTGAGGTTCGAAATTCGATTCGAACAGCCGCTCAATGTTCGTGTGTTCGAATGGGTTTCGAACCCCATTATAGTCTATGGGGAACAGATACTCGTTAAGGGGGAAACCCAAATCCATGTCTGGAGGGTCACCAAGTCCACTATGACACCCCAGGAAATGATGCCAACACCTCTGGAATGACACTGGGACAGCAGGGGAAGCATGTCTGGGGGCATCTAACACACCAAAGACCCTCTATTACCCCAACATCACAGCCTAACAACTACACACTTTACACACTCAATACCACATCTCTGACAGTAGGAAAACACCTTGAAACATGTGTATTTCGCACTTGCAGTGAGGAGAGCTTGTCACCAGCAGTGAATTTGGCCCTTGTAGTAAGTTGAGGTTGGCACCAACATTTGTTTTGAAAATCAGGGTGGATTGAGCCTCTAACCAGCAGAGTTTGGGCAAATTCATGGTGGAGGGAGCCTCTAAACACCCCAGTTTGGGCAAATTCATGGTGGAGGGAGCCTCTAAAAACCCCAGTTTGGACCAATTCATGGTGGAGGGAGCCTCTAACCAGCCCAGTGTGGGCAAATTCATGGTGGAGGGAGCCTCTAAAAAACCCAGTTTGGACCAATTCATGGTGGAGGGAGCCTCTAACCAGCCCAGTTTGGGCAAATTCATGGTGGAGGGAGCCTCTAAAAAACCCAGTTTGGACCAATTCATGGTGGAGGGAGCCTCTAACCAGCCCAATTTGGGCAAATTCATGGT